>NC_140964.1:117426605-117904605 GCF_056783735.1 Eptatretus burgeri
CACACAATCTGAACTCCTCGTATAGTTTTTATACCGCTGTATTCGCTGTCAGAAGAGCTGCAGGCGACGTGTCTCGGTGTGGAATCTTCTGAGAACCTTGTCCTTCCATTGATTCAGGCATTTACGTGTGAGGTCTCTCTCGAAGGCCAGCCGTACCAGTTGTGCCTTGCGTGTATGGCGCATGGACCGTCGATGGTCAGTGAAGACATTCCTCAATATTGAGAATGAGTTTTCACACATGGCAGTGGACGCACCAATTGTTAGTCCAAGTCTCATAGCAGTCACTACACTTGGCATGGCTTCCAGCGTTTTGTGGTATGTTGAGAGGAGTTTTTGTGTTGTCAATCTCTCGTTTGGCTGCTTTTCTGTCTGTGAGCGAATAAACTGCTTTGCAACCACACACTCTGTTTCATTGATGGTTGACTTTGTTAATGTCATGATGTGCTGGAGCAAGTGGGGATCCAAAAACGTGCCATTTTCAGGATTCAAGGCAGCGAGTGAACGGGCGAGTTGTGTGTTGCGCTCACTGAAGCGCTGAGCGATCTCGCCAAGCACAGTGTCAATTGCGCTGTAAAAAACCCTCTGCAGTTCCGTCTTTTCATTGTCGTTGTTTTGTCCTGTAGTCTCCAAAACTACAAACTGTTCCAAGTTCTTCTGCATTGTGCGTCTCCGTTTTGGTGGTGTAGTGAAGAAGTGTGAGCATCGTTGGCCTTGTTCCACAGATCAGTGAACTCATCCTCAGAGCGGAGTTTCTTCACGCACTCTGTAGCACTCGCCACCAGTTCCAACACCGTTAGCAAGTCCATGTCCTCTGCCTGCAAGAGTCTGTTAGGGCCATCTAACAACATCAGCAGTTTTTGTACAAAGATAGCAATGAACATGAAGGCAGGCCCAGAGACTTCCCGCAAAAGCCCAATAGCCTCCATCCTCATCTCTGCACCATAGGCGCGCTCTGCATCAATCTCCGACATTAAGGATGTGATATCCTTAAAAGATCCTATGATCACAGACACGGTGGCTAAATGTCCCGTCCACCTTTGATCAAGAAGTCGTTTTAACTGCTCACCTTTATGCTGTGCAGCAACAGTGGGCTTTCTGAAGAATTTTACAGGCAACAACAAACCTCGAGGAAATCAGTGACAGCTTTCTCTGCTGCCAGTGCGTGGATAACTACCAGATGGAGTTGGTGATTTAAGAAGTGCACATAGGGGATTTCTCTTTCCAATATCTCTTGCAACAACTTTTGCACCCCACCGTGCTTCCCAGCCATTACCGAAGACCCGTCGAACACCTGACTTAATATTTTTGACGTGTCAAGTCCTGTTTTTGTCAGCTCTGCAATTATTAGGTCTGTCAATGTTTTTGCATCTCCAGCGTCAGCTGTAGCTATTGTGAGTAGACGCTCTGTTGCTTCATTTGATGCCGATACAAAGCGAATGATGATTGATATGTTCTCACATTCAGTGGGGTCCCTCGTCCCATCCACCTTGATGGTAAACCACGATGTGCCTACTTCGTCCACGATGGCATCCGTCACAACATTACTGAATGTGCAGATCAGTTCATTCTGCATTTCCGGACTAGTATAGCTTGCGTTTCGTGGGATATGCTTTATTATTTCGGCGAGCTCGGTGTCTTTTTTGAGTGTGTAGTTTAAAAACGAGAGGAAGAGCCCACTGTGCCCGTCTGACATATCCTCAAAATTATCAAGGCTCCCTCTAAAAGGTATCTGATTTTCGGCGAGAAATCCCACAACATCTATAAGAGCAGACACATAGTACCAGTTTCTATTTAGCTGGTCAGCATTGAGGAGTGTGGAAATCTCCTCACCACAATCGATGCGCCTCTCATTCTCCTTCCACCTCAAAACACAAGTTAAATGTTCCTTTGAAGTTGTGTGTTTGTGAAACCCCCTGTCTTTCTCAACACCATGTTTCCAATTCCGGTATCCTCGCACTGTGAAAGTAGAGTCCACTGGGCCACGTGCGGTGTTAAACTTCCGACATGGATCGCAGAATGCTGCATCTGTCTGCACATTGTATTCCAGCCATTCATTAGTCTGGTACCACGAGGACACAAACGAGCGACTCTTGTTCTCAAACAGATGGCCAGGGTACTGCTGTAGAACAACTTGATTCGGTCTCTCACTTCCAAGATCATCGGGAAGCGGCTTGACAGTCACACCCGACCCTGAGGCCGCCGCCGAGCGTGGAAACTCGGCTACCTGCGCTGGGGCTACAGCCGCAGGGTTGACGTTGCTGGCTTGGCCAGGTTGGCCAGCTTCTGTCGGTATTTCATCGACATGATCGTCTTTTCCTCCTCCTCCACCTCCTCCAACTCCTCCCACAACATGTCTTTCATCATCTTCTTCATTTTCGTCGGTTGCATTTTTTCCTTTTCTGAGCCATTTTCGTATATCCATCATCCACGTCTTTTTCTCCTGCTGCGAGCTCGTGCTCTGTGATTTGTCCCTCGCGACTCGCGTCACTAATCTCGCGACTCGCGAGATTTGACGGTTGACGGTTATATTTATTAAATGATGCATCCATCAAAAACAGGTTTTATCTGCATAATTTCAAATGTAAGCACGATTGCAAACACACATATTTTAAATTTTTATTATAAAATTACTTTTGTAAGATGGAGGGTTGACGGGTTGTGAAGGTCACGTGGTGCACGTGCACTTCATCTTTAATAATGTAAATTTATGTCTTTTCCTTCATCATATTATCATATTATGATGATATTACATTTCTACCTAACTTACAACCAATCAGGAAACCTGCTCAATAGGGTCTCCATATCGAATACGCTGATTGGCTATTCCTTAAAACTAAATGATCCACGATATATATATATATATATATATATATATATATATATATATATATATATATATATATATATATATATATATATATAACCACCCACAACATCGACATTCGACACAAGGTCTTGGCTGCTGGCGTTGGTGCTTGCGTTATTATCTTTTATCTTGTGGTCTTGGACTGCATTGTCTTGCCAATTGCTTTTGGAGATGCACTAGGAAGCACACACTTGACTTATCTCTTGATTCTTATTCAAAGAAGGATATTATTAAAGAACAGTTTATCCAAGAAGGACTTATTATTCACCACGTTGAGCATCTGGAATAAGGGTTTTAGTTCACACAGGTGAACTCTTAAACAGCAAGGTCACAGTGGGTGCTCGTCCTTAAACACTAAGTTGTTCACAGGGTGCAACAGGGCATAAATGGGTGGCGTACAAGTGGGGGAGGGCACCAGATGCGCCATGGGGGGTATTGCACCCAAATGCCCCCCCCTAGCAACGGGCCTGGCGTACCACAGTCTATCCAGTGACTCGTTTTCAGAGGCAAAATCCCGACGTTCGCTATGGAAGCCACATCGGCATCCACCTTCCCAAAACCAGACACGCACGGCGTGGTCGGGCCAAACTAGCGTCGGGCCGAAATTGGCCATCTGTGTGCATATATGTCTATATTTGAAGCTGTTTGAGATGTCAATACCTGGACAATATAATTGTATTTCAGAATATCTAACAACACAAAAGCAAACATATTGAAGACTTACAAGGCACAAATAAATAGTTTTCTATGTAAAATAATTCAAGTCAAAAAACAAAAGTTCAATCTGTTTCACTAAGAAGATAGCCTTCATCAGAGAACATGATAAGTGGGAGCCTTGGTACCTTAGCTTTCTATCAAATTAAAGGATCATGTGATTAAGATGTCCATCAAAACGGGGTTTCTCACTTTTTCTCCATAATGAAGATAAAAAAAAACTACAAGAAAATACATCGACCAGCACGAGGAATCCTGCTGGGCCACTAACAGAGGATTGCTGACATTTTAGACACGTTAATGAAAATCACAGGAATGGAAAAAATCACAGAAATCATGAAAGCATAGCATGGCAAGTTTGGAACACAATGATTTTTACTATGTCATGCCAGAGGGGATAAAATCCACTATCAATGCTATTTTATCAATTCATTATTTATAAATACGAATTATCTAATTTTACTTTGATTAAGGACTATACATTTCAGGCTGTTTGCTGTGTTAAATGCTTCAGGACCTTTTCAAACCCAGATGCCAAGACAAGAAATCTGAGAAGTATCTCTAAAGAGCTTTGTATATATTTACAGAAGGTGTTGCAAATCCATCCCACTCGAAACACATTACAAGAAGTGTTGCCCATAAAGCTCAAGCATCAACATAATTGACCCATTCACACTTCAGAGCCACTAGGATCCTTGAGGTACATTGTTAACAACACCAAACAAATAACACAACGGCTGATTGAATCTGCAATGAGTCATTTTAAAGTGATTTGGTGTTAGGTACTCCATTAATTCATGAATTATCCATTATATTTCAGTAAATTTGATATGATTTTTAAAATCTCATCTTTTGGCATTTATATGGATTCCAGATAGAGGATTTGGTAAAGTATTGGTAAAAAAAATTAACAAATTCTTGATGACTATTGATTTAATTATAAATCTTCAATTCTGTTTGGTTTACTTGCCTGATCCTGTCTGATGTAATATGATCTTATGATCCAAAGGTACACCCATCTGATGTATCATGAGTCTATGAGTCTATGAATCAAAAGTAGTGTACCTGTCCGATGTTTTATGATCTTGTGAGTCCAATTTCATACCTCATTTACTGTTTTATCAAGCATGAGGTTTAGCTTGACCTTTCTCAATAAACGATTCAAAACTCTTGCTCAAGTATAAAAGAAAAATAATGATAATAAAATTGTTTTATTGACTTCACCACATCTTCCCAACAAAAATGTCTGACTCAATATTTATTTTCGTAACAAAGGACAACTTAATTAGGTTCAATAATTTTTTGACTTGATAATTTAAGAAATTTTTGTCGTGATTTCCATTTTTTATGTAACATCAGCTGTCCTATCTGCTATAACTTTTATGCGGATGTTAAGGTTACCACAGCACCTTTCAAAAGTGTAGAGCATTTTCCCAGTACCCCAACTAGATTTCTATAGTCCTGCCAATATTCACATTTCAGAGGTAATGGAAAACCACTTGGAATATCAACTGCCCCAAGATTGCTTTGGCAGCCTCTAGTCTTAATTTCAAAGAAATGGGACTAAAGATTCGGTAATTTCCACCGTTTTTCTATTGAACACTTCATCCTCTGTTATTCTTACAAGTTTCCTTTCTCGGGCTGTTTTGCATCTCTCTGGACATGTTATTCTGTTTTCGTTGGCTGAAAATTGTGTATATCGAAGTTGTTATGAAAAGGTTCAAGTGGCTTCAAAAACATCATCAAGATTCTAGAACATGCAATACGCTTGCTAGATTACCTTTTATATTTCCGAAAGAGATTCTGGAAGCTGTATGAACCAGTTTGAAACTGCATGTGACACAAAGCAAATGTTGTCCGGTCCTGTTTTGTGAATTTTGTAATGTTCATGCCATTAGGAACATGTAGTGTCTTGTTTGCTTCTGATAATCCTGGTGCTGTTTGTTTACATTCGTAGACATCCCTTTGAGGGCCAGTACCAGCAGCATGATCAAATTACAGAAGTATTCAGCCACCCTAACTACCCTAATTCAGACCCTGAAATTTAAAGTCAGCCACCCTAAGCATGAAGACAACACCAGGCTTTATCACTCAATGATAAAGAAAGACAAAAGATTATCGGATCCAGATCTTCACCAAAACCTAATCAGTTTGTTTTTGTCACACCCCCAACCTGCCCACCAAATTTCATCCAGATCCGTCTACAACTTTTTGAGATATCATGCACACAGACAGACATACAGACAAACAGACAAATGAAAAATCACTCATAGCATGACAACTTGGCAAAACAGCACAAAGTAGAATGGCACTTGGTGGAGCACATAACCCTGACATGTGGAACAGTTCACATTTTGTATCCCACTGATGGACTGGATCTGAACCAAAATCTAATCTGCTTGTTCTTGTCACCTCTTCAACTCATCCACCTTGTTTTGTCATAACTCATCCACAACTTTTTAAGATAGTGACATATTTAGTTTTTGGCCCCATCTATCAATTTCATAAATTATGCCTGTGTTGACCTTTTGACCTTAAAATCAATTGGTAGTTGAATTCAGCGACCTGACATGAAAATGCTCTTCAAATTTCAAGTCAGTCAGATGAAAATTGAGGATTTTAGAAAATTCAGCCCAAATTGGCCTTTTGGCCGATTTTGACCTTTTGGCCTGTTTACCTCAAAATTAATAAGTGGTTGAATTCAGTGACCTGATATGCAAATGCTCTTCAAATTTCAAGTTAATTGGATTAAATTGAGGATTTTAGAAATTTGGCACAAATTAGCCTTTTGGCCTAAGATGATCTCAAAATTAATAAGTGGTTGAATTCGGCGTCCTGATGTGCAAATGCTCTTCAAACTTCAAGTCAATCAGTTGAAAATTGACAATTTTAGAAACAACTCTAAAATTTGGCCTATTTTGGGTTAACCTTATGGCCCATGTTTATCTTTTTGCCAAAGATAACCTCAAACGTAATTGGTGGTTGAATTCGCAGACATCACTTGCAAATCATGTTCAAATTTCAAGTAAAACAAATGAAATTTGAGGATTTTAGAAAATTTGGCTCAAATTGGCCTATTGGCTGATGTAGACCTTTTCAGTCGACCGAATTTTATGAAACTTCAATGCAGGACCGTTTCATGTAGGTGACACTAATCTCTGATATCTTCAGAACGGTGGATTGAGCAGTTTGGGCTGGAGGCGAGTGGACAGGCAAACACACAAACAAACACACTCCAACAAAACAAATGAAAAATCACTCATAGAGTGACAACTTGGCAAAAACAGCACCAAGTAGAATAGCACTCAGTAAAGCGCATACCTCTGCCATGTGGAACAGTTCACATTTTGTATCCCACTGATGGGCTGGATCCAAACCAAAATCCCATCCGCTTGTTCTTGTCATTTATTCAACGCATCCACCTTGTTTTGTCATAACTCGTTCACAACTTTTTGAGATATAGTGATATATTTAATTTTTTTTTACCCTATCAATGTTTTTAATTAGGATTGTGTTGAACTTTTGACCTTAAAATTAATTGGTAGTTGAATTCAGCGACCTGACATGAAAATGCTCTTCAAATTTGAAGTCAATTGGATGAAAATTAAGTATTTTAGAAAATTAGGCCAAAGTTAGCCTGTTGGCCTATTTTGACCTTTGTCCTATGTTTCCCTCAAAATTAAGAGGTGGTTGAATTCAGTGACCCGAGATTTTTATTTTTTGTATTCCTTGTCGAGGCTAGTGTGAGAGCTAACACCCAACACACAGTAAGGGGGGGGGGGGGCATGAGACAAGAGAGGCGGGAGTGGGAAGGACAAAACAGTGGGGAACAGAGACATTAGGAGATCTGTGGAAGGGAGAGCGATGGGGCGGGGAACACGGGGTATGCAAAATGGACATCACAGGGACTTTCAGGATGGAAAGCAGGGAATTTGAAGGAGGTGGGTTTGGGATGGATTAACGGGGGTTGAAAAGATCGAGGATTTTGATGGGGGACGATAAGAGGTGGTGATGAACAATCATTTTGAAGTCCTTGAGCGAAGAATGGGATTGAACAGAGTGAGGGAGTTTATTCCAAATGTGGCACAAAAGAGGAATGAAAGAGTGAAGGTGAGCAGTGATTCGTGATTTTGGTAGTTTTTCCAGAAGGGGGTTGTTGGCGGACCTTGAGCACCCTGCGAGTATATGGTGGGGACAAATCGCAGACACAGCAAGGGGTGGGGGGGGGGGGCAAGACCAAAGAGGATACGGCAGAAGAAAGAAAAACCACCGTCCTGCCTGTAGTGAGAAACTGAGTGGCCCAAAGACTCAGCCTCATCGTAGGAGATGCCAATTATCCGAAATGCCTTGGTTTCCACAGCATGAAGCAGAAAAGGTGGGAGGAAGGAGCACCAGCCCAGAGGGGAGAACAGTACTCCATCAGGCTGCAGATGACCCCGTTGAACACTAGATATGGATGGCCGTTGGCTCACAAGGAGCTCCTCCGCCCTTTGACAGATTTTATTTTTCATCCTGCTGGGTGTCCATATCATACACCCTCCTCACCAAGAAACTTGGTGAGGAAGACGGTTTAGTCGTGGAAAACCTGACCATGAAACAGGTTAGTACAAGTTTATATGGTACCTGCAGCAAGTCACAGATCTAATCTGACCTGACCTCACACAGAAGTGGATGTTAAAGGGTGTCGGAAAAAAAGTCTGAAAAAACACAGGTGGGATGAACACATGGAGAGGGAACCTCTCGTCCCTTCCAGGGAAATGAGTAGGGGACTAATAAAGAGAATTGTGAAAAATAGGACCACTTTACCTGTAGCTTGTCTGAGCCCTGGCCTAATGCTATTGCCCAAATTTGGTAGCATTCTATTTGTTGTGTCTGGAGAAGAAGATTTTTGAAGGAATTTACTAAGTCTGACATTTTGACCTCCTTCAAGTCAATTGACCATAACGAGCTTTGCAATCCCTGTTAACAGTCAGGAGCAGAACGTTGCTGCCAAATTTCAGCCGGATCAGTCTAGAGCAGTGTTTCTCAACCTTTCTTGTCCCATGCCCCACTTTGATTTTCAAAAAAAATCGTATGCCCCACCATGATTGGAGACACGACAGTATATACTATTTATGTATTCAAAAGGCAAAGCTATGAAAGCGATCATATATTGATTCATTAATTCTGAATCCTCATGCCCCACCAAAATATTGCCACGCCCCAACGGTGGGGCGTGCCCCCCACCTTGAGAAACACTGGTCTAGAGGTTTGGCCGGAGAAGTCAAATAGGAGATGGATGGACAGATGGACGGTGCATGATGACAAGTCCTTATCTGGAATTCAATTTCCTTGTTGTATGCAACCGTCTTTCCAAACATTATTTCCAAACATTTGTCAAGTACTTCCAAACATTTGTTGAACTTGTTGTATGCAACCGCTTTTGTGTCATGTCAGACCAAACTAGCTGGTGATGTGCTAACTCAGAACATTTCAAGCACCATCTGCTTTGTGTATCAGAAAAATGAGATGTTCTATTTCACAATTATATCACTGTGTCTTTGGCCAGTGAGTATTGATAGATACAGCAGATGAAGCTTATTGTGTCTGAGTTCAGGGAATGAAAAAGACTTTGCAAAGCCTGTCATAACATGATGGACCTGTCTTGTATAAAACCAAATTTCTTTTGTGCATAATTCACCAGCTATATCAATCAATACTCACTGGCTGAAGTCACAGACATTTATTTATTAAGCATAAACATTAATATATCACAACAACGCACAATATAAGTTTTGAAAAGGGAGGAAAAATAACTGAGAAGTCACCAATGAGCAGTGGATGAAATCAACAGAACATTGATTCAAGTATGTAACCGTCGTCGTAAGCAAGGAAAAGCTGATGTTTCAGGCATTAACTCTTAGTCAGATCAAACTTAATGTTAACGTCCGAAACGTCAACTTCTCCTTCCTTCCCATGGTGGTTTGCAGAAATCAATGACCTTCCTATTAAGTTCACCCATATTGACACTAGCCTTCACGAGCAAGGCTAGTTCTTGATTCTCCAGAGGGACAACAAAGTCCCTAAGCATGCAGTTAGAATTCAGTTTGAATTTATCTGTATGCATCCCTCCATTCTCCACACAAATTTGAATTTTTCTCCATGTTCTTCTGGACATCTTCCATGTTGAGGGTTGGAGGTCATAAAAGCAGCCCCTGACAGCTGTTTTGAGGTCTTCAACTGTCAAGAATCAGCTATCCTGCTAAGAATCAGCTATCTTCAGCAATCCTGCAACAAGATGGTGCACCAGCATATTATGCTCTCACAATTATGGAATATCTCGACGAATTGAGTGGACAATGGATTGGACGTGGATCTGAGATAGTGTGGCCTCCTCGAAATCCGGACTTAAACAACATGTGAGAACTCACTTTGGGGCATTGTGAAAGAGGAAATCTCTTATCTCTGCCTGGCAGCAGTTGAAGACCTCAAAACAGCTGTTAGAGCTAACCCTAACAACAATAGCTCACCTACTCTTTGATAAGGACACCGTGGGATTTTTAGCATCCACAAACTAATGGAAGCAGACGGGATGTCCAGTATAATGTTCATCCGAAGGACGGTACACACATTGTTGAATCACGCTGCCTGTGAAACACCGGATGACCTTTCATAACTGGGCCATGATTCAAACCCAAGCTGCACAGCTTACAGGTGAATGTGTGTACCTGTAGGCCATCATACCAGCCCTGAGCATAAGCTACCCTGGAGGAACCAGCTTTCATAAGGCCTACGGGAGAAATATAATAATGGAATACATGCCACTTGCAATTATGAAGGAGGTCGATTGGGAATGAATGGAGTGAAGTTTTAATCTAAAGTTAAATTACAAGCCATCTGTTGTGGAGTCAAAGTCGTTTGCAGAACTTACCTTTTGATTTTGTAGATTTCATCAATATTATTCATATAGTTTCCAATGACGTTGTCCCTCACTTGGTAGAATGATGCTCTCCCTTTGCCGATGCAACCCTAAACCAGACCACAGGCACATAGGAAGCCTTATTTTCCCCTTTGAGGAACCTTCTGTTGTTCACGCGCCATTGGTGTTGCTGTTTGTTGCTGCCCTGCTGTGCTGTCAATCACACATATATGAATTTGTGTGGCTGTAAATCTGGAAAGTTGGGTGTGAAAAATAGAAACTCTATGAATATCAGACAGGGATTCCATTGTAGTATGAAAAAATACTTTTTTGTAACTCCTTTATTTATTTATTTTTTTGCGATAAACCGTTGTATACATTAATCTTATCTCACCTACCTATGTAATTGTTTTCCTGAGTATTTACCCAAGCTCTTCCCTCCAGGCCTTCAAGTCCATTACCCACCACCAACCAGCTCATGGCCTTTCATATATTTCAACCTCTGAGCTTTTGTTGTACGGTAACCCCGCTGATACTCTGTTCCCATTTCACCTCAAATTTCTCTCCTCGTCTTGTGGTGCATAGTTACCTTCTTGTGCTCATATTTTACCTTTATCTGACGTTGTGTCTTCTGAACCTCACCCCATACCCCCTTACCCCCCCCCCTTCCATCCTGTTATTGTCAATACCCATATAAGATCAGACATTCATTCATCAAATTATGAATCGTATGGTTGATCTATGATTCATATACCTTTTACTCAGAACAACCACAATTGCAGTGAACTGCAAATTTAAAAACGCCAATCAGCGGAGTTGTAGATTTATGGTAATGTATGTGATCTTTGAGCAGGCTGGGTTATGTGAAAGCAATAAGGATTTTTCACTTCATGAATAATAACGCATGCTGTGCATAATGCATCAAACTGCAAAAGTTTGTGAAAGTTTATACTGTTTGCCTTTAAAATGGGAATAACACACAAACGGTGATACTTCAAATAATTTAGCTATGTATTAAATATCAAGCGGCTCGCCTTCCCCCTTCATGTCGAACATGACTTTGAACAATAATGTCTGATTCTTCACAACCCTATTTAAAATAGATTCCATATTAAATGACATGTTTATTATAAAATAGTATGGTTTATTTGATGCTTCACTTAAACGTCATAAACAATACTTCCCCACATCTGAGTGCATTCATTCTGCATCGTGTCGTCATAAAATACCTCGATTGTTGATTTATTTACACTTTCCAATTGTCTGCTATGCCTCACCACATTAATACAGCAAGAAATGTCAGCCAATCAGCCCCTCGGCAGTTCGACCACCAGTTGAAGAATCGTATTATGGAATGCACAGTAAACGAGGAGAGGATATCCCTGCAGGCTTGTCTTCAGTCACTCAATACTTGTTCAAGCCAAAGACCATGTGACGATCTGAAGATGACTATGAAGCCTCGTTTGAGGTGATAATTCTTTTTGGAGTGCAGGTATATCAATTTGAGCTGCTTCTGAAATCTTCTGGACTTGGCAGATGACAACAGTGAGCAGCTATGAGAGCTATAACTCCATTAAGATGGAGTACTTACTTATTTATAAATGGAGAGCAGGATATATTTTGTGGGGAGGAAGGAGATGGGAGTGGGATGGGAGCAATGAGGAGTTGGTGGAACGCAAATTGAATTGGGGAAATATATAAATACAACTGATGTGGTTCAGGAAGGAAATCCACCTGCAAGGGTTAGACTACCTCCAATAAATGTCAAGCAACAATAATAAAAAAAGCCAATAATACAACATGTTAAAAAAGAGGGAAAGCAATGGACACGAGATGTTGAACACAGTGATGAATTCATAACAAGTGATTGAGAAAACAATCCTGCACTGTTTCGTTTTCTCTGGGATAAGTTTCTCAGGTGAGCATATAGTATATAGATTATTTTCACTTTAACCTCCCACTCAGCCATGCAGAATCAATAACCAGATTTTAACCTCACCGAAGGAGAGGGTATTGGATTTGGGTCCTTTTGTTTGTTTGTTTGTCTGTTTGTTATCTTGCCAAAACTTCGTTTTTGCAAGATCTGTTACTTGGTAAGTTTTTTTTGTTTGTTTGTCTGTAATCATTGGATTTTTTCACCTTAATATCACTCTGTAGAGCACAATTCTCATCGGAAACTCTTGTGGGTACACATATCGTAGTATTATTACAATACCCTTCAGCACACATAAAGGTCAAGGTCAAAGGTCAAGGTCACTTTGCGGTAAATCATGGAGGTCGCCGAAACCCTTATTTTTTGAGTATTTTTTATCGAATCATCTCCAAACTTTATAGGAATGTAGTATATGGTCTGGCGCTCAGCTGATTAGTTTTTGGTGGCGATTGGCCTTGACCTTCAAGGTTAGCGCCTAAGGTCAAACATATTTGACCCCAAGGTCAAATTTTCAAGTTTTAGGAACCATATCGTGCAGTACCTCAAATTGAACACCTCGATGAGTGCTTTCTAGATATGTCAAGCTTGAGACATTATGACGTCATTTGGTGACGTTATGAGGTAAACACATATTTTTCATGGTTACTCTGTAGAATGATTCTCATCGGAATCTCTCGTAGGCAGATATTCCTCAAGGAATCGCTCCTGGTGGATAGCAGCTCTGTTCACCTCAGTGTGACCTTAAAGAAGTCACACGTGGTCACCTTTTGGCAAGATACGGGTCACCCTGCGGGTGACATTGGTTTTTTCTTTGTTTATTTGTTTGTTTGTTTGTTTCTTTTTTTGTGTGTGTTTGTCCACACAGAACTTTCGTGTTTTTCTCTGCAACCGCTTGTCGGATTGAGATGAAATTTTCACCATTAGTGTGACTACTGCTGAAGAATGTTTTCATGATCATACAGGTCACGTGGTGTGACAGCCATGTTAGAAAAATGGAAAAACTTTGGACCTCTGTATCATTGAAACCACACCAAGGGAAAAAATTAAACTTGGCAGATAGCAAGTCCTCCTCATAGGGAATGAGGGTTATTTAATATGACATCATAGGGGCCTTTTTATGATGTCATAATTGCATATGTAGAAGGCTACTTTCAATCAGTATGAAAATTTTAGGGTCATCGATAGATAAAATGGTCCACAAAAGTTTTTTATGATGTCATCGTCACATGATTCAGCAGCCATATTGTTTTTTTTAATGAAAAAAAACTTCAAAAATCTCTGAAATGGTTGAAGCAGTCATCACTGCCAGCATCTATAAAGTGGCAGTTCCAATTTTGGCTCTTATTAATTATGTAACACACCAGCACACAAAATACACCACACAAAACTACACAAACACCACACAACACACCACGTAAAGCAACTCCTGGCAAGGGTCTGCAATCTCTGATTGCTCATTTTCTTGTTTAGCTTTGGTATTGTTCGAGTTTTGTTTCAGTAGAACTAAAAAAAAAAGGTTTTGATTAAAATGTTGCTGATGAGTTTGGGGTTGTTATTGAAATTAATGTTAGGATATAGACCTTAATTAAGCAGTCAAAACAAATTATATCTGCTCACAAATGTGTGTGTGTCTTTGGGGAGGGGGTTTGTTGGTGGGGGAAGGAGAGCTTTGAAGAAGCAGGAAGACAACTTTTGGGCACATATGCAGGTGCACTCCCATACATGTTTGATATATTTTTGTATATACAGAGTCAAGGCACGTGGGCGAGCAAGACAACAGAATGGATCAGGACACAACATAACAAAAGGAACAGCAGGAAGAGAAGGGGGAATGCCAACAGCAGGGTGGAGGGACAGAATATACGGAGACAGACAAACAAGGGATGGGCATAATACTGAGAATGCAAGGGGTGGAAAAGATGGATACCGAAACAAAATTTGTGAGGGGGGTGGTTTAACAAGTGTCAAAAAGATCAGGATTTTCTGAGATGGTAGTAAACAGCTATCTCGAAGACCTGGATGGAAGACCTAAAGAGTTCCAGCCTGGCTGATGACTGTTGTACAGTAGAAACGGGAATTTTGGAACTGCGTTTTTAGATTCATTTTAGTTCCTCACATCGTCAGATAGTTTGGATGAACTTCAAGGTGTTCTGAATGTGACTACGTTTTTTGGTGGGGATTTTTTGTACACATTGTCGATGCTCGTATGAGAGCTAACACACAACGTACAGCAAGGGGGGAATGCGACAAGAGGGGCGGGAGTGGGAAGGACAATACAGTGGGGAACATAGACATGAGGAGATTTATGGAAGGGAGAGGGATGGGGTGAGGAACATATAGTACACAAGATGGATATTACAGGGACTTTCAGGGAGGAAAGCAGGGAATTTGAAGGAGGTGGGTTTGGGGTGGATTAGAGCCTGGTGTTGGTGCACTGGTTAGGGCAGCGGCTTGGGATCCAAAAGGTCCTGAGTTCAAGCCCCGTTGGGCCACTGAATTAATACACCAGGGGGTTGACTCAGCCTGTCATCCTTCCGAGGTCGATGAAATGAGTACCAGTATACTGGGCCAGTGTATACCCCGGCTAAAATAGGTGTACCATATCCCTGTGTCATAAGAGGCGACCATGGTTGCATCAGGAAATGCATCCGGTGTAAAACATGTGCCAAATCACTATGCGGATCATACGGATGATCCACTGTGGCGACCCCCAACGGGAGCAGCCGAAAGAAGAAGAAGAAGGGTTGGGGTGGATTAACGGGGGTAGAAAAGATCGAGGATTTGGATGGGGGACGATAAGAGGTGGTGGGGAACAGCTGTTTTGAAGGCCTGGAGGGAAGAATGGGATTGAACAGAGTGAGGGAGTTTATTCTAAAGGTGGTAAGAAAGAGGAATGAAAGAGTGAAGGTGAGCAGTGATTCGTGATTTTGGTAGTTTTACAAGAAGGGGGTTGTTGTCGGACCTCGAGCACCCTGCGGAAATATGGTGGGGACAAATCGCAGACAGGGGAGTGGGGGGCAATACCAGTAAGGAGATGGTATTAGACAGAAAGATGACCGACCTGCCTGCGATGAGAGAGTAAGAGGCCAAAAGACTCAGCCTCATCGTGGGAGATACCAATGATCCGAAATGCCTTGGTTTCCACAGCGTGAATCCGAGAAAGGTGTAAGGCGGGCGAAGCAGCCCAGATGGGAGATCAGTACTCCATCAGGCTGTGAACGAAAGCTTTGTATGTGGTCTGGAGCTCAGGTGGGCCGAGGAAGGACTTTGCATGATGGAGGATTCCCACTGGGCAGCTGGCTTTGGGGGCCAGCTTGGAAATGTGACTTTTCCAGGAAAGATCATGGCAGATAGTGACACCCAGAAGCTTGAAAGAAAGGACTTCTTCCAGAGGATTGTTGAGAAAGTGGATGGGGGGTGGGAGGGGGTTTCCAAATGGTCCTTTCGGAGAGACATAGTGAGAGTGTGAGATGTCAGGATTGAAAGACATGTTCCACGTGTTGGACCAGTTTGTGATTTTACCGAGATCTGCAGAGAGTGAAGAAGCTGCTGCTTGCTCGGCTGAGGGATGACAGATGGTACGGCAGAGGGTGGAGTCATCAGCAAAGAGATAAAGAGGATTTTCCAGAGAGTCGGAGAGATCATTGATGAAAACCAGAAAAAGAACAGGGCCCAGAACGCTACCTTGAGGAACTCCAGCCTGGACAGGGAGAGGGGATGAAAGAACTCCATTTAGGGCCACACGGTGACTGCGACAGGATATGAAGTCTGCGAGCCATGAGTGGAGATGCCCTTGGATACCACAGGAAGAGAGTTTTGTGAGCAGGGCAGGGTGCCAGACCGTGTCAAAAGCACGCGATATGGCTCGATTTTATTTCCTGCGTTGAGCACCTCCATCCATTGTTGGGAGAGCAGAAGCAGCATGTCCAGGGTAGAGTGACCGGGTCTGAAACCAAATTGATGATCGGAAATCAAGCCATTGGAGAAGAGGAAGGATTTCTTGTCTGAAGTGACGATGGATTCCATAACCTTGCTGATGATTGGGAGAAGGGTGATTGGTCTGTAGTTGCAGGGATCTGTTTTTGCACCTTTTTTATTCAGAGTGGTAATGTTTGCTGATTTCCAAGCAGATGCAGATGACCTTGAGCAAATGAGAGGGTGAATAGAACAGAGAGAGGGGGTGAGCAAGAGCAGAGGAGTACATTTTTAGTACATGTGGGCTGATGCTATCTGGTCTGGTTGCAGAGTCTGAGTCGAGGTTTGACAGCAAGCACTCCACTTTGTCAGAAGAAAAGGACACAGAGTTCAGGGACAGTTGGGTGTGACTGGACAAGGTGGGTACAGAAAGCGATGGGTTTCAGACACAAGATTTTGATGCAAACACCAAGTTGAAGCATTCAGCCTTTTCATGTGTGGTATCATATCAGCAGTGCGGCGATTTTAGGTAAGGGATGGGATGGAAGGGGAACATACACCAGAAACAGATTTGATTAGACGCCACCGGGATTTTGAGGAGGGAGAGAGGTTTGAGAGTTCAGACTTGAGCTTAGAAAGATGTTGTTTTCTTGCTCTCCTGACGGTAGATACACACTTGTTCCAAGCTTTATGGAAGGAGCTGAAATTACCCTCAGTTGGGTTCGCTTTCCATGAGGCAAAGGCAAGTTTTTTTCAGGACAACTGCCTCAACACAAGCTCCAGTGAACCATGGGCGGGAGGAAGGGTAGGACAACTGAAGACTAGAGGGGATAAGAAGTCACTGCATTTGAGGAAGAGAGAGTTCCAATGAGAAGATAGAGTTGGTCCATGTTTTCGGATAGTGAGATGTAAATGGAGTCATCACTATTTGGTGAACAGTACAGTACACATATAAACATGAGGTGGGAGTGGAGGGGAAGCCATAGCCAGAGGTATTCCTGGGGGTGTGGGGGAGTGAGGGCAATGCATGGAGAATGAGGAATAGAGTCTTTGATGAAGAGAGCAACTCCTCCACCAGGACGAGGCTCAAGTCTGTCATACTGGTGGAGTGAGTAACCAGGGAGAGATACTTTGGAGTCAGAGACGTCTCGAGGGAGGAAAGTTTATGTTAGGCAGATTATGTCTGGTTTATTAGTGGAAACCTGTATGGAAAGATCTGTAAGGTTTGAGCTTCAGCCCCATATATCTAAGGTTCACACTGTTGATGTGGAGGGAGGGAAGGAGGCCATCATTGCAGGGAATGGGAGGAGAGGGGGAAGGTAGGACAAGGGAGTAGCAGGGGAGGACCTGAGAGGTGTTGAAAGAGTGTGGTGGATTTCAGAATAGCGAGCAGAGCGGGCCGGATGAGGAGGAGGAAAGGCTCTGTGGTACTGGGGGAGAGGGGGGCAAGTTTGGGAGCAGAAGGCAGTTGAGGATTTGAGGAGGTGGAGTGATGAGATGGAGGTGAGAGGGCAGAGGAAGCAGGCAGCTTTGTGGATGTGAGGGAGCAACTTTGAGAAAGGTGAGTGAAGGGGGTGAATGATGGGAGAAGGGTGAGTGGGGAGAGTTGAGGGAGAAAGGTGAGGTGGGAGTTTTTGAGAAAGGTGAGGGGGGAGTATTTGAGAAAGGTGAGAGGGAAGCTTGGAGGGAGAAGAGTGTGATCATTTCTTTGAGATGGAGAGGTGAGAGGGGTTGAAATTTAAGGCCAATTATTCCATCAACTGCAGGACAATGTGGTTTTTCCATTCACCATTTCAGACCTTCTAGTGGGCCAGATTATTGTACTGTGGTGTTCAGCTCACTTGGTTTTTCAATGTGATCCTCCAGCAGAAAAAAATATGGTCTCATATTCTTCTACAAGCTGCGAGACCTTGGTAAAAATACCACGATAGAAAAAAATATATAAAAGGAAGCCTTTTACTATTGCTCTGGCTGAAAGACCTAAAAAAACATATTTTTGAATGCAAAAGCATATCACCACATCTTCGGTTCCTATTGGTACCTTAGTTAATTTTACATGAGGAAAGTACCGATCCTTGGTTCAAATTTGTACATTCATTCATTTTACGCAATTAAAGTATTTATCCTTGGGTCATATTGGTACCTTGATTACTTTTACACAATTAAAGTATGGATTCTCGGTTCAAATTGGTACCTTAATTAATTTTGCACAATGAAAATACTAATCCTTGGTTCATTCTACAAAAAGAAAGGAGCCAACTCACAGATCCTTCACCCTCTATGAGACCCTCACCCCTTGCCAGACTGTCAACCCCTCTCAGACTGTCACCCCCCCTTCCAAACCGTCACCCCCTTCAAGACCATCAACCCCCCCAGACCGTCACTTTCCTCGCAGACACCTACCCCCCCAGCCAACCCCACACCTCCCTCCCCAACCACACCTCCCAGCCCCCCCCCCACTGCCTTCCATCACTTCCATCCCTTTCAATCCTCCTACATTTTCTTCTCTCAATGATGGCAACTATACAAATGGCTTCATTGGGGACGATCAGTGTCTGCATGGATAGCACCCTGCTTCCAGTGTGGTGATCACTCAAGCACGAGCTGCCATTTTGGTGTTGGCGAGTGCAAGCAGGGAGAGATTTAGGGACAGGCGACCATCTGGGGCATCAGGCTCAGTGGACGCTGGGCTTTGGAGAAACCTGCCATGAAGATCTCACAAGGAATAATAAGGAAATTAGGAGCAGTGGAGGCAATTCGGATTCGGCCAATCATGCCTGCACAATACACCAACACCACCACCAGATTACATAACTTCACCAAGCTTATGACTCAATTTCATGAGCAAGATGGTGGGGGAGTGGGTATGATAAAAATAGGGCGGGTACAGGGATATCACCAGGGTTTTGAAATAAAAATAGGACTGTGTGTGCTGAAGCTCACCTGGATCAGGATTAACAGTCACTCAACCCCCCCCTCCCCCCCGCAGACCTACTTTGGACCTTGATTTGTTAATATCGTGAACAAACTTTGGTGTATCATGGGTGATAAAGGTTGTGGTCAAGTTTCATTGAAATTATGTGTAGTGCAGTCAATGTAAGTTAAGTAAGGAAAACTGTGAGCTCAAGTTGTTACATGTCACCACATGGGGGTGGTACTGTGTTAACTAGGTATGGTTTTAAGCTAGTTATCCCAGTATGTAAATGCCCCCTGTGACCTTTTTCGATGTTTTTGCATTTACAAAGCTGGCTATAAAAAGGAAGAATGTTATTCCAACAACAACAATAACATCAGAGCTGAACATTTCCAAGTAGGCAAAACCCCCGCCTTCCCGGCTTCGTACTAGCAGGACATTCCCCCTGAGGATGAGGTTTGCTTGGTGTGACTTAGGAGGGAGGAGGATCGAGTCGAGATAGCAGTTGGAAGGAGAAGGGGTTAGAGCAGTGGTTCCCCACCTTTTTCTGATGGAGTACCACTTGGAGGTCCCATACCGTCACCACGAACAACCTAGTTCCAGAAAAAACTCAATTCGATAAGATATCAGTTTATTCACAAGTAGAACAAACAAATGAACTAACTGTCAACAAAGAACAAAATTTAATGCGAGGGCTGCATCTGTTTCTTCTCCACCAGCTGGTCGATGTGGGGCATGATTTTGCTCACAGCACATCGGAAATCATGCCTGGGCGCAGCAAGACGGTTCCGGTTCTTTGACTTAATGGTCATCATGACTGAGAACCCCTGCTCGCACTCCCACGTAGAGGGGAAAATCAGTAGCTGGGGAACAGTGTGACGGGCTTGTGTCGGGTACGAGGAGGCCATGGTCACCCAGAAGTTCATAGGAGAGCATTCCTTGTGCTTCGTCTTTGCTGTTTCGTCAGCCTGGATATCTATGAGCTCCTCTTGTTCCCCGGTCCCGACAGGCAGATCGCCTGGTTCAACGGAAAAAGGATTGGTGATGTAGGCATAACATGTAATGTTCTGGAAGTAATGCATAAACTCGGTCTTGAGCAGTGAGAGGTGACGGACGATTTATTGGGAAAATTCATCATTGGGCTCGCTCTCAAGGGAAGTCAGGAGTTCGAACATTCCGTAGCGTTTTCTTTCCACGTTCTTGATCCAGAGGTCCAACTTCTGGACAAATGATCCCAGCTTCGAGATGAAGTCTGAGACAGTGCAGTTGGGCCCTTGGAACGACAGGTTTAAGTGGTTGAAGACCCCAAAAATGTCCGACAGGTAGGTCAACCTTGAGATAAACTCCTCGTCCTCCAGATCTTTTTGAAAATCGTGTTCTTTCTCCGTGAAGAATACGAGGAGTTGATCCCTCAGTTCAAAGAGACGCCTCGTCGTATTCCCCCGGGAGAGCCAGCGAACCTCTGTGTGGTAGAGGAGACAGGTGTGGTCGGAGCCGAGATCTTCACAGAGCAGTTTTAACAGCCGAGTATTCAGGGCGGATGTTTTGATGAAATTAACTATTTTGATTAATCGGTTCAAGCATGATAACAGATTTGGAGGGAGTACCTTCGTGCTAAGGGCGAATCTGTGTATGAAACTATGGACACCGATGGCGTTTGGTGACACAGCTTTCACATAGGCTTGAAACCCTGACTTTCGACCGAGCAGAGACGGAGCCCCATCTGTCGTGCATCCGACCAACTTTCCCTAATCCAGTTCATTATGCTTGAAGAAATTATCCAAAAGGTTGAAAACATCCTTTCTTTTCATTGTACTGGATAGCTCCTGGGTCAGCAGCAGCTCAGTCTTCACAGTATTATTCTGTGTGAAGGCAACGTAGACAAGTAGTTGACAGCAGTTGGTGACATCCGTCGATTCATTGAGTTGGATTGCAAACCCAAACTTTGAGGCTCTCACTCCCGCAATCACTTGGTCAGCAATGTCACCTGACATTTCCTCGATACGGCGCTGTACAGTGTTGTTCGAGAGGGACACACTGTCCAACTTCGCCACAGCCTCCTCTCCAATCACGTGCCTGACCAAGATCTTTGCCGATGGCATGACGAGAGACTCTGCAATGGTATGCGCCTTCATGTTTCTGGCCACCGGGAGAGCGACTTCATAGGATGCTTTGACAATCCCTGCCCCCTTCTGGTAGACCTGGCCAGTCTTGTCCTCGCCAAGTTACGTTCTCGCCACGTCGCTGGAAGTAGCTCTGATCTCGGTCCTTGTCCGCGTGGTTTGTCTCAAGATGACGTCTGAGCAGGCTGGGTTTCATGGCCTCATTGCAAAGGGACTTCATGCAGACCACACACTGCGGAAGAGCTTCTCCTCCATGTTCAATTGCTATGAAACCATACTTTATGGATGTTGGGTCATACTTTCACTTCCGCATGTTGTCAAATCCTGGGGAAAAAAAAATTAGTCAAGAAATAAATAAAGAAATATAGAAATAAAAAAATAAAAAAAGATACAATATAATAACAAGTGAAGGGAAACACAGACGAGTGCTAAGACACCTACACATTCACAGTATGGAGGCAGCGGGATAACTGCCAGTGCCAAGTGTGTGTCAGGGTTCCCAGATGTATCAGGCCAAATCATTTTTTTTTAAGGTTGAGCCTGAAAGGGCTTGCGAACCACAGGTTGGGAACCACTGGGTTAGAGAGACTCGAGGGTGGTTGGAAGCATCGTGTAAGGCTCTGGTCCCTCTCGGGACGACAAAATAGCAGGGCGATTCTCATTATTCATGCTGATGTGAATTTGCTTGTGTGTTGGAACAGGACATTGGCTGTTGTCTGTTGTCTGTTCAGCTGTGTCACAAAGTTTGTACGCTTTGAGGAGAAGGAGAGAGGAAGAAGTGCACGTCTCTTTGCCTTATTGCAGAGCCTCAGCAATTGCCTTGTTGTATGATCAAGGAGAAAGGCAGCGCCCTTTGGTGTGATCGGGCCTGGAACTGAGAGGGAGCGGTGTAGCAATCTTGATCATGAGAAGAAACTGTACGGCGGTTCGAGGGCCCTGGCGTTAAAGTCCATCCGCATGAATTACCTCATGTACGTGACCGCGAGGGGTGACTTCGAGCCATTTTAGTGTGCTTTCCTGTGCAGTGGCTTCATGGTTCAATAAACGCCAGGCTCCTAAAGTTCATCTCTGGACATAAATCTGAGTACCGAAACATAAAGCATTAGGGGGGAATTTCTTTTTTTTTAATCTTTCCCCTTGTCTGTTTTTGTGACTGAGTGGAAATGTTTCAATTAGGCTGCTTTACCTCACCTTTCATTTGCACCTTTTGTTTATGTTCATTATAACTCGTTGATTTTATGTTCCTTAAACCATTATTTGTTGAAATTAATTGTGTTCGTTTATTCGTTGTGGGTTCGATTATAAACCGGTATGCCTCCGTTTTGGTCCATGCTCCGCCACCTTCCATCTCATGCATGCCATAATCTCCAAGGATCTTGGTTGTCCATTCCCAAGTAAAACTGTTCCGCTATCCATCCAGGTCGGTGTTAACCCCCCTGAGCACGACATCGAGGTCAGGAGTGGGATATAACCACACAAGCTGGATATGACACTATTTTCAGGGGCTGTCACTCTTGTTCTGATTCCTTGCCCCCTTTTCAACCTAGCCTCGGAATTCAGACTTGACTTCTTGTACACATCAAACACTACGTCCACCCTCTCGTACCTGGCACCATAGGATTCCACCTTTGGGATGATGTCTTCTTTAGCATAGTCATCAAATATCTTTGAAGTGCGTGGAGGTAGGGCATTGATAAGTGCTGAGCCATCAATGATGACTGCATCTCCCCTTGATTCTCTGTCTGGGATGTTCACTTGTGCTTCAAGAATTTCAGCAAGCTGTGACTTCAAATTTTTTTGAAGTTTGTTTTTTTCTTCAAATTTTTCAAAATTTGGATTTTCAAATGGCCAATCGGGCAGATTTGATCAGAAAACCCTGCAGAACAGAAATGCCAAATTTGATGCTTGTATCATAATTTGCACGATTTTTCTACTATCGACTACACTATTGGTCTTCCGCTTCATTACACTTGTACCATATCCTGATGCTGTGTGGACTGTGCTTCCCTGCCGATGGACTTCTGGAAGCTTGTACATGTTGAGTAAGCCTGGGGAGTAACTGCTGGGAGTAACTGCTGAGCATGGGGAGTAACTGCTGAAATATATCTGTCTGGGTTCTTCCCAAAATCGTTGTTCCTTTCACATTTCTTTCCAATTTTTATTTTATTATATTTTATTTATTTATTTTTATTTTTTATTTTTCTTTATTCATTCTAATTCTTGCATTTTCTTCTCTTTCATTATCTACTGTATCTCTCAAAGGAGAAGTAAATTATTGCAGAAATTTTTCTGTAAGGCTCACTTGGAAAAAAAAAAACATAGGCTAACTGGAAGAGGTGCAGTTGCATTCTTCATTTCCTTCAATTATGATTAACCTCTGCCATCGAAGATGGACAGAGGTTACTGTTTTCACCCCTGTCTGTTTGTTTGTTTGTTTGTGAACAGTATTAAGGAAAAACTCCTTGACGGATTTCGACGAAACTTGGTGGGGGTATTAGGTATGGTCCAAGGATCATGCCGTTACATTTTGGACTTGGTCCAAAGTCCAATAAGGCCGCGATGGCGGCCATTTTGAAAAAATATTTGAATTTTTTTTCTTGCATTTCTACATGTTTTAAGTGATTTCTAACCCCCCCCCCCAAAAAAAAAAATTGTTAGAGAAAAAAAACAGAAAATTTTCCACCTTTTTTTTAAACAAAATTTCCATTTTCTTTTGCATTTCTACATGTTATAAGTGATTTCCAACAAAAAGCATGCCAAAATTATAATTGCGGCTGATTTTGGAGCTTCAGGTGGATATACCCACGTAAAATCAATTTCTGTCTCAAGGAATCTAGTTATGACGAATGAATTGAGTATGTAAAAGTTAAAAGTAAAAGGGAAAGTTGCAAACTATAACTCTGTGAGCACTGTTGACGTCAAATTGAATGAATAGGATATCAGGTTCACTTGAGTGACCTAGCAGTATTGGTGGCGGAGGTTTTGCACTCTACTGAGTGCTCCCCCTCTAGTTTTAAGATATTTCTGAGTTAAATTGCATGACTCCTGTACTGGAAACGATTTTTTTTTATCGAAATCCTTAATCCTGGTAAAATATAAAAATAAAAAAAGGAATATTGATCGGTGTTATCTGCATACCACCAGACTCAAATCAAAATAAATTATGAGAAGAATTTCAAGTTATATTATCAAATCCTATATTTACAGACAAACACTGCTTTTTGGTGGGTGAATATAATGTTGACTTTCTTCGTTGTCATCAAAACCTTTTCACAAGAGTTTTTGGACATAATATTTGCAACTTCATTTATTCCAATTATCGGCAGACCAACACGAATAACTGAGCAATCAGCTGCATTGATTGATAATATTTTGACGAATGTTTATCCACTTCTTGAAGCAGAAATTGTCCTCTAAGACATTACAGACCATTTTCCAGTCTTTGCCCAAAATAACTGCTTTAATTTCTTGCCCTGTCTAATATTAATAAACTAACTCACAAGTTGACTTCTTAAAATGTTAATAAATTCCAAAAACATCTAAGTATTCAAAAAATAAATCTAAGTATAATTGATTGGTTTGAGGTCTTCGTCCTGCAAGATAGTAATAAATCTTTTGATAAATTTATGGAAATATTAACTCATATTTATGATGAAACAATCCCTCTACAGTTATTGAAATCCTCATATTATAGGAAAGTTCCAAGATCTCCATATATCACCAAATGTTTATTGCGCTCAATAAATAGAAAAAAATATGTTATATTACAAGTCGAAATTAAACTCCAATGAACAAATGTGGCTTAAATTCACAAATTATAAAAATGTACTGACAAAACTTTGAAGAAATGTAAAAAGACATTATTTCTCAAAGCAGATACATGAGAATAAAAATGATATAAAGAGCAGTTGGAAAATCATACATGGAGTTTTGAGTAATAGTAAGAAAGATACTTCAGTTAAACAACTTAAGATAAATAATGTTCAAGTTGAGGATTAAAATGCTATTTTTGAATATTTTAATGATTATTTTGTCGATATTAGACAAATTTTAGCCAAGAATATTCCTCTTCCAGACAGAATTTTTGCTGATTTTTGGATAAACATCCCAATACAAATTCATTATTTCTTACTCCAACTCATGCAGATGAAATTAAACAAAGTGTAAGTAATTTAAAAAACAAAAAGAGTGCAGGTCATGATGAAATTAATACTGCCATGGTTAAACATATACTTTCTGAAATTATAGTTCCGTTAACACATATTTAATTGTCTCTCACCTCAAGAGTTGTACCTGACAAAATGAAAATCGCTAAAATTGTTCCAATTCTTAAAAAGGGCGACTCTCAAGAATTCTGCAATTACTGCCCAATTTCATTATCAACAATTTTCTCCAAAATTCTTGAAAAAATTATGTATATACGATTGATTAACTTTCTGAATGTATCTATTGCTCTGCGCAATTCACAATTTGGTTTCCGTAAGAAACACAACACTACACATGCTTTACTTGCATTCATTGATGAGGTTATAAATACCATTGATAATCATTCTCATTCCATCGGTATTTTCCTTGACTTCTCCAAGGCTTTTGATAACATCGATCATAAGATTCTTCTGCATAAATTATCATACTATGGAATTAGAGGCAAAGCTTTGAAGTGGTTTGAGAGCTACCTTACAAATAGAAAACAGTTTGTTGTGCTCAATAACTGTGAATAGAGCAATAAACTTGTCACATGTGGTGTCCCATGGGGCTCTATATTAGGGCCTCTGTTGTTCATTATTTATATTAATGATTTTAATAAATTCTCCAATATATTGTCATTCATATTGTTTGATGATGACTCAAATCTCTTTTCTTTCACCTGGATCCCGACATTCTAGTTGAAACAGTCAATACTCAACTAAAACGTGTTTTTGATTGGATAGTGGCTCATAAGCACTCATTAAGCTTAAATAAAACCAACTATATAGTTTTTAGCCGCATCTCGCGAGACGTGGCTCGAAGAGAGCTCCACGTTGTTCTTCTTCTTCTTCTTCTTCTTCTTCTTCTTCTTCTTCTTCTTCTTCTTCTTCTTCTTCTTCTTCTTCTTCTTCTTCTTCTTCTTCTGACAAAACCTTTAGGACTCGGCTCTTTTATATACAGGATCCGGATCTCCTTAAATACCAAACACCTGTACACATCCTCGCATTGAGGGTGCCTTTTGAGAGCGTCTATCATGTACTTTTAAATATATTCGGACATTTGCTTTAAAGTTTCGAAAAGTTGACGTGACTATTTAAAGATTATTCCATTTAATGTGTTATAATTTCGTAAATACACGATGTTCTCGTCATGAACGACGATCTTCCATGACAGGTCTCGCTATTGGCTCAATCAAGGCACGTGACGAAATATCGGAAGTTGTTGTTGTTGTTTTTTAATTTATTTTATTTTCTTCTTCTTCCCCTTCTTGTTCTTCTTCTTCTTCTTCTGGTGAAGACAAAACCTTTAGGACGTGGCTCTTGGACACATTTGTCCTTGTTATTAACACTATCTCCATGCTTCTGGGATTCATTCTTATTCAAAAAAAAATGTTTATGCAAAGTAGAGACCACCACATTTCTTGGCATTGTAATTGATGAAAATTTATCATGGACAATGCATGTGAATAAGATTTCAAGATAATGGTGAAATTGATATTGTATTTATTGAAGTTCTCTTTCTCTTTCTTTTTCTCTTTCTTTTCTCTTTCTTTCTCTCTCGTTTTTGTTGAAATAAGTCCAAGTGTATGTAATACATGTATGTGTTTCACTTATATTTATGAAATGGGGGTCTATATAATACAAGCCTGGCTTTTAACATGGACTCCTCCACATCACTTCATATTCATATTCATATTGTCTTAACAAATCATTTTTGTATTTTATTGATGATCGTGGAAAAATACACTTGAAACTTGAAACTTGAAACTTGGCTGCACCTGGATGGGTTTGAGGCGAGTTGAGTAGTGGCTGAAACCTGAATCCCATCGAGGTCCTTCCTGATGATTCCATCTTTGCACTTTACTTCCTTGTGTTCCTTCTTGGTCGTCCATTTCATCAGTTGCACCTCATCCTCAGTTCACAGTTCAGTCAGTCATTGTTATTGCGATACAGAAAATAAAAACAATTTTCTACTCTTCACCAGGTTTTGACTTTCATATGATCTATCTATAATTCCAGCAATCTCTGTGTGTCTGTCTGTCTGCGACTGCCGTTTCTCGACGACCGCCAGTCCGATCGGATTGAAACTTGCCAGGAATATTGTCGGGGATCCGCAGATGTGCCTTTTCGAGGTTTGATATCGATCGGACGAGCGGTTCCGAAGTTACGGCCATTTATCTGTCGACCAATGATAAGACACGGTGCTATGACATCACGAATGACGTCACAATTCATGTTTATTTATTTATTTATTTTTTGCACGCTCGGCGGTCCGATCTGATTGAAACTTGCCAGGAATATTGCCGGGGCCCCGCGGATGTGCTTTCAAGGTTTGATATTAATCGGATAAGCGGTTCTCAAGTTACGGACATTTATCTGTTGACCAATGACAAGACATGGTGCTGTGACGTCACAAATGACGTCACAATTAATGTTTATTTATTTATTTATTTATTTATTTATTATTTATTTTGCACGATTGAAATTGCCAGGAATATTGCTGGGGACCCGCGGATGTGCCTTTTCGAGTTTTGAGAGAGAGAGGCTGCACACCTACGGCACTCACCTACAGGCACGCACCTACGGGCCCGCCCCTACGGGCCCGTACTAGTATTTAAAATAAAGTTTACCTGGGCAAAGAATGGGTATCTCAATTTGTTATTGTATAAAATGTTTCCATGCTCCCAAGTATCCCTTCCCTGTTTAATGTAGCAGAACACATTAATTCACAAGGTCACCATTGAGTTATTCGAGTCAGCATGATCAGTAAAACTGCATGGTTATATCAGTCCTCCAAAGGACAGATTTGGAGGTATAATTAGCATCCATTTAAAACTTTACCCCACCAGGCACAACAAACTGCTGTAGTCACCATTTTGAGTAGCTCATTGTCTGCTGTTTGGCCAACAGGATCACTGAAACGATATTTTACCATCACCATTACATTTGAACCTGAGCACTGAGCATCATGAATCATCATTTCAGATTGGAACCCTAAATAGGCTGAATTAAAAAAACAAATAAACCAAATAAAGTGAAATATGTGTGACTTTTGCTTATTTGAATATATATTACTCACCTTTAACCACGCCTCTCTCGTCAATTACTTTCCATACCTACATAGCTGTACAATAATAACTGTTGCCCTGTGTTAGTTCTCCTAACTCCCTTGGGATCAAAGGTTGGTGAACGAAGATTGTGATGTCAGAAAGTAAACATGTGACACCACATAGCTTCATTTCATCTCAGTGCATCTTGCTCTTCCTTATATAAAATGCCCATCAAAGAGTTATGTTTGTTTCTCCAATGAGTGTTGCATAAGGCAGCCATTGAGTGTTTCGAATTACTTTGTGTGATTTCCTATTGACAACTAGTTAGTGTTTGTGTCATGCCAGCTCAGATTTGTGCTGTGAATAAACAAGTTCAAAATTCCAACACCGGTTTTATTTGCATTTTGAACAAAGCTGGTAGTTTTGAGCAACTCTGGTGTAATTAATTTCATTCTAAAGGGAAGCTATATAATATCGTATTAACCGTCATTGGTTTTTAAAATAAATTATTTTAAAACAAATTGCTTCAAGTAATTTTCTTCAAGTTGTCAAAAAACTTTGTCATTGCCAATGAAAATATATGACTATTCTAAATAAAAAAAAATTAAATCCTCCAAGCATGATAATTCTTCCTTTGAAACACAAACTCATAGAATTTAGAATGCATGGAAAATATTGACCATTTCAAAAGGGTGGGGTACGTGGGAGAATAAAGGATGTCTTTTGTTAATTTTTTTTAAATATGGGATTTATCTATTCTTCAATCAGTTGGTGAGTCAATTTGAGCAGAATCAAGGTGGCAAATCCTCATCTATAGTAGTTTGTCCTCCCCTTGCTTGTTTTGTCCAACTGTGGCCCCACAAATCCACTGTCTTGTCCTCCCCTTGCTTGTTTTGTCCAACTGTGGCCCCACAAATCCACTGTCAGTTCATTGCCCTTTAACGTCAGCCATCTCACTCATCCATGAGCCTTGATTTTGTACAAATATGGATTTATAAAATGGTCTTCACAACAATCATCTCATGATGATTGCTTGGACACTTTCCTTGGACAGTTGATTGTAGATAGACCCTGTATGGACACTTTATTTGGACATGTACCTAAAGTCCAGGCTGACTGCATGCCTCAATCCATTTGTTCTCCTGTTATGTGGAAATTTTTTCCAAGGGCTGTTCAATCGCACCTTCCATCCAGGGCTTGAAGCAGGTGGTGCACTGCTATCTCTTGTCATCTATGATCCTTACCCATGATATTTGTTACCCCTGTTAATCCTTCCTAATCCAACCATCGTTTTTGAAGGTTGCAGTGTTTTCTCCCACTCCCTCTCTCCTCCTTTCCTGTTTGTTCATTCCCTTGCTTATTATGTCCAAGTGTTACCGGGCTGTCCTACTGTCACGTCAGACTTTTCAGCACCTTGTTTTTTCCTGTGCATCGAACTTGTAGAGAGAAAAAATAATCTTGAGAAACCTCAGACATATTTCTGCACAAAGCTTGTTCTTAACAAAAAGTTCCAAGTCTTCGATTTAAAATTGCTGTTTATTGGACCAAATTTGTGGCATGCTACTTGGACACCTTAAATTGGGAAGCACCTTAAGTTCATCACTTTGTGTGTATTGATAAGAATCTTCTAGCTCAGGTGCCTCACTTTGCTGAATGTTTGGAGGAAGAAGATTCTTCAGAAAATGGAAGGTCTCACTGCTGCTCCAGTAATGTAAAATTGATATATAATTATTAGTCTGCACTGTTTTGATGGATAGCATTGTTTTTATCCATATGCTGCTTATTTACATGAGGTGTGAATGGGTTATTATCTTATGAATGGTGACTAAAATTACTATTCATTACACAATATTTTTTACATCACATATTCATTGTACTGGAACTCTAATATACAAACTATAAGTTTGTGATCGTATAAAATATTGCAATAGGTCTGGAAGGACTGCTGCTATGTTGAAGAATTACAATCAAGAGCTGGGTTGAACTGCTATGAAAGGTAGTTCCACAGTTTACAATTTCCTTTATAAGTTAAGATATATCAAAGTAAGTCTCCTGGAATAGAATTACATCCAGTACAAGTTTGTTGTATCAGCTTCCTTGGAAATGTTAACTTCACAGGATGTACCACATATGGTGAAACACGAAAGATGAGATCATATTTTGCAGAAATTTGATTCCTTTTTAAAGTTTTGACATTCCTGGGCTATCGAGCTGCACATTCGTTTTGTCCTATTTTAAATAAAGTATTTTTTTTTACGATAAAACTCTAATCCTATGCAGATTGGTTCGTGGACAGGTTCAGACATCACTAGTTAGTTCTTCACAAAGGCCTGCATTAAACGGGAATAGTAAAGTAAAAACCTCCCAGTGAAAGCAAGTAAACCATGCCAGTTAAAATTAAACCACATTTGTATCTTTATACTATATGGCAATATCCAACATCAAACTTTCATTCTAGTTCAAGCTGAGGTGTGTTTGTGCAATTATGGCAATGGAACCTGCCAAGACTCAGCACTGAAGCACAGGCAGTAAGCAAAGCTTTCACCAAAAGTTAAATTGCAGAGGCGTTTTAATTCATTCATTTTCAATGATGTTTGAGGCTGACTCCCACTGCCTGCGGTACATCAGTGGCACCAGCAAATTGGCCTGCCTGTTTCCTTCCCAGCCTGCAGCTGCCCAGTGAGGCACAGTTGTGGCAGGGCCTGATAAAAGTGATACATTTCCTCAAACACATAAATCATGCAAACTGACCTGAATGTATTTCCAACTATTCGCAAAAACTTATCCTGACCAAGGAGTAATGAATGAGCTTTGGGCATCATGCCAACAGGAAGGAAAGTTTAGCAAAAGATTGCTTCCATAGCCGATAATAAATAACTAAGTTTCAAATTATGATCAATGTGGAACAAACAAATAATTGCTTTTGCATCTTCATTGGATAGAGTTGTGCATTTCAATTGTGAGCCTGATAATTGGGATGTGGGAATATTCTTCAACAGTGAAAAATTAGCAGCTTCACACATGTCCGATCATAAGTGTACTCTTTGTCAATGTTAAAATCTCGTCAGATGCAAAGGATTGACTGGCAGTAGATTATGAAGACGTCAAGAAAAGGTTTCTCATGAGGTCGTGCATGCAAGGTAAGAACACAATCAAAACAGAACAAGGTGCACTGTCAAAACAAACATGCTGCAAAAATAGTTTGGATTAAGTTATTTCCTCAACAGCATATTGACACTACAAAGGCAACAAAAGATGCAGAAAAAGAGACCTCTCTCTCTCTCTGTACAAGTATTCTGCACCATGCTCTGAACAGAGCGTCAGTTGTGCCAAAACAGTTTATTGGTAAGGATTGAAATCCTGGCTGGATCGACACTCCTAAACTGGATAATCGACTGAGTGTGCAGGAATTTAGAAATTAGCTAGGGGACGAGCAATAGTGCGCCTACTCTTCGCAAAAAAAAACACCACAGGAACTTTAACATCCACGAACTAATACTGGCAGACGGGACACCCAATTTAATGTTCATCCATCTCAAAGATACATTAATGAATCACCCTACCTATGAAATACCAGGTTGACAGTACATATGTGAACCGAGATTAAAACTTAAGCTTGACAGCGCAGAGGTAAGTGTGCGTACCTTGATGCTATCCTTTTGGCTCTGGGGAGTGGTGACATATAAAAATAAAATGATAAAGAGATCGAGGGGTAGATAGATAGAGAGATAAAAGCAAAAGTAATGTTGTGGATATACCATCAAGATATAAAACAGCTTAACAGATGATGCCTCACAAACATATACCACAATCCTAAAGAGATCTCAAGAATTCCTTCATCTTATAGAGTACCTGATTCAATGACCAGCATGACCATCAGCTGGTCACTGTCCATCATCAACTTGTAATCCATTCAAAAACTAGAACGGGCACTCGGTCGAGCGCATACCTTCGCCGCCGCTACTTTTTTTCCGGGCACATTTGAAAAACGTCATTTAAAAACGTCCATGATGTCACAACCATCAGTCCGATGGACGTCAAATTTGGTGTTAGACGTCATTGAGGGCAATCCAACAAAATGGAATGATAAACACTGAAAAAAATCGAAAGTTTAAAATGACGTCATCTTGTGACGTCATTTTGACGCACTTCCAATGACGTCACTACCAATCGCGGACTACCATCCTGAAAGCTCTTATTTCACGGAACATTTTAACGTTGGTTTCATGTCAATAGCTCTATTACATCTGAAGTTATGCCTACAAGTATATTTTGACCTTGAGTGTGACCTTGACCTTGACCATAGAGTTAATTTGCAAAACCTGTTCATAAATAAGCACATATTTTGGTCCTGATCATAATGCCTGGATTTGGGACAATTTCCTTTACAAATTACATAGATATTTGAATATAAAATATCAGGACATTTTAGCCACAATTGAAAAACGTTATGTTCAAACGTCAATGACGTCATAACGGTCAGTCTGAACGAAGTCAAATTTGGTGTGTGACGTCCTTAAGGTAAGTCCTACAAAACGGTATGATCAAAACTGATGAGGTCGAAAATTGAAAATTTACGTCATCTTGTGACGTCATTTTGACGCACTTCTGATGACGTCACATCAAATCTGACACAAAGTATCCGAAAGGTATTTCGTCATGGAACAATATGGCGTTAGTTGCATGTCGATAGCTGTCTTATGAAGGAAGTTATGCTCAAAAGTTTGTTTTTGACCTTTTCATGACCTTGACCTTGACCTTTGACCCGATCGCTCCCAAAATCTAATCAAATCGTCCTTGGTAATCACGAATCATCCCACCAATTCTCATGCAATTCGGTTTAATACTTTCTGGGTTATGCAAATAACAAACAAACACACATATTCACAAATAAATAAATACACAGCAACCAAAACATAACCTTTCGCAGAATGCGAAGGTAACTAGAACGGCACTCTTCGATGTCGCGATGTCGACAGATATGCTTCCACTCCCATTATTATTGAAGGCTTTCAAGTTAAAAAAAAGGCTGCCAAAACATGTGACCGATGACGTCATCAATTTTTTTCCTCGATGACGTCATCATCATCACCATCCAATTCAGCTCCAGATGACCCTCAAATTTTTTTTATACTGATCAGATAAAGCATTCGACATAACAATTATAATGTCATAACAAAGCCACCAATGACATATTCAAAAGATCACACTTACTCCCATTGGAGAGTACTTGACACGTGCCAAGTTTCAATTTTTCCATGGAGCGGTTTCGGAGATACGGAGGTCCAAAGTTTTTCCTTTTTTCCAACATGGCTGCCACACCACATGACCTGTAACGTCATAATTATCATTAAACCATTCCACATTAGTATTCGCATGTATGGTTAAAGATTTAGTGTCAATCGGAGGAGCGGTTGCAGAGAAAACAGAGAAACTTTGCATGTACGGACAGACGTACGGACAATCCGAAAACATAATGCCTCAGAAAACATAATGCATAATCAGGATGTTGACCCCATATACCAGAACCTCTTTGAACTATACTCCCAAAACTATTTGTTATGCTCATCTAATCAGGCAGAGATAAAGATAGAAATAGAGAGAAAGAGAAAGAAAACGGATTTTCCTACCATCAACGATGTCACTGTGCAGATAATTTGATTGAACTCATTTGACCTAAACAAATTCATCTTCCATGATTAATGCCTTCACCTGACCTGGGGTCACCGTCAAGGAACTTGCATCCATGCATAAAGTCAGCTGCCAAAATGACGACCACAGAATGTTGAGTGTGCCTTTGCTTTCTTTGAATGTGGCATTGCATTGCATAAAAATTGATGACACCTTGATGATAAATTTTAGAAAGTTAATTCTCTGAAACAACATAATTACATGATGAAAAAACTTTTGGTTGATGCAATGAAGTAACAATGTCAGATTTTGAACGTAATGGCATATAACGAAGCATGTACGCAACTTTATAATGAGTGAAACACCATCGCTCTCAGGTAACAATGAATAACCTGTTACTCGAATATTTTGAAGTGTGTGTGTGTGTGTGTGTGTGTGTGTGTGTGTGTGTGTGTGTGTGTGTGTGTGTGTGTGTGTGTGTGTGTGTGTGTGTGTGTGTGTGTGTGTGTGTGTGTGTGTGTGTGTGTGTGTGTGTGTGTGTGCGCGCTGTTGATATAATTGTGAGGAGCAGAAATGAAAAAAAGAGATGTGTGTCAGTCAGCCATTTTGGACACATTTCTTCTTTATATTACATCTTGATGTATTTTTTTCAGATCATTCTTGTCATAAATGGTGATTTTTATTTAATTCCTAAAGTACATCTCCTTCAGGGAAAAACAATGCTTACAGGACCCATTCAGATGTGGAAGGTTGATCCAGGTCAAAGCATTCAGCAAGTCTCATGGAACACCAAAAGGACATGAAAAGTGTCTTTTCAACTCTCGTTTTGCATTTCCGAGCTCGATATATATTAGTTTTGTTCATGAACTTTGAATAATTTGTGCAATGGTAACCACATGAAGCTGGTGAGTCAAATTGAACAGTCCAGAGCTGAACCTTCTCCCAACTCTTTTCAGAGAAACTGATGATTTGGAATGATCTTTGAGAAAAATGTACACTTAAACAAAGATCTTTCTCTGACTAAGCCTAGTGATGTCATGATATGACATCACTAGTCGAAGGCATTTTGTCAAAATCACGCTCTTACTCCACCCTCAGAGCATGCAGCAAATTTGATTGGTCGAGACGGCATAAAAATTTGCCCGAGTACGACGAAACTGAAGGTTTTTGGAAGTGCAAACAAGGTGATTTGTGTTCTACAGTGTACAAATATATAATTTAATTTAAATAAAATAAAAGTTTTAAAGGCAACAGAAAAAAAAAAGAAACCAAACCATTGAATCAGAAGTTTACCACCAGTGATGCACCCTCTTTTATATCACCTTATTGAACTTGTTAAATTAGTTCTTCAGGTCTGTTGTCTGTGTCCTTTATGACTTCCCACAAAACAGTAAGTTTCCTGTTTGGAAAGATTTTCAATTATGTTTGACTGCCAGACTGATAGACAGAAGGATGCAACTGCTATATATATATGTTTTGGTTCACTTTTCCTTTATATTTCAGTGGGCATGCGAACTCCTGACGAGACTCCTTAAAATTTGCCAAATTCCAAGCCAAAGTACTGCTAAACTGCAGGTCCATATTCTGATTCATGATCTAATTTGTGTTCCATAGTGTTCAAAATATAAAGTGTAATTGAAATTAAGTTATTCCTCGATCATAGATTGATGTCAATCAGACAAACAGAGCGCATGAACCAATTGCTAAACCACACTTTGCTCTATGTGCATGGGGTAAATGCACTTTTGAAATTGCACATTCCATGTTTCACATACACAAACAAATAAACAAATTCCCTGACCAACCAAGTGTAATGTGTTTCAAGTTCTGGTAAGCTTCTCAATAATTTACAATGTAGAAATGCGGCTTCCATAAAAAATTCAACATGTGCAAGTCAAATGTTTTGCATGTTTGGCATTTATACAGTCATTTGTGGGAGCCATTTGACTCTGATAATTATTTATTTAATGCCAAGTTGTTGCTGCTTCATAAATCAGCATGAGTTTTGGATGGTGAAGTGAAAACAAAAAGTAGCATTCGTTTTGGTTAACTTCATATATATATATATATATATATATATATATATATATATATATATATATATATATATATATATATATATATATATATACATTGCATGCAATATGGAGGCAAGTATAAGAGCGAACACACAGAATGTATAACAAAGGGAGCAAAAGACAAGAGAGGCGGGAGAGGGAAGCATAAAACAGTGGGGAACAGAGACATTAGAAGATCTGTGAAAGTGAGAGGGTTGGGAATATTTACATAAATGAACAAGTTTTGTTCATCACGGATGGTCTTCATTCTTGTCGAAAGCACAGTAAGGAGACCAAGATGCACAGAAGGCAGAGAACAAACCAGATTATGAAGTTTGAGAAGATCAGTGATGTCGCATGGAGTGAGGCCATCTTCAGAATTATCAGTGATGAGCATGTTTTATCGAAGATTAATTGTTGAATCTGAAGCTTGTAAGACTCTGAAAGAAAGGATGTGATATGACAACATTAAGATAACCTTGTAAGACTCTTGCAGCATGATTGCAGACCATTTGAAGATGGAGTGAAAACGTAGGAAGACCAGCAAGAAATAAGTTACAATAACCAAGGTTAGGAATTAGTAAAAGGCAGACCAAAGTTGCGGCTGTTTGCTGATCGATACAAGAATGGATTTTGAAAAGATTGTGTCACTGCAGTGCAAGTTTGCATGTTTTGCCGATATACACTGCCTTCAGAAAGTATTCACACTCCTCAACATCTGTCACATTTACTTGTGTTACAGCTTGAACTTAAAATGGATTCAATTCAAAAAATTTTTTATTAGTGATAGACACAAAATACCCCATAATGACAAAGTGAAAACATGTTTTGGGAATTTTTACAAGTTAATTAAAAGTGAAAAGCTGAAATGTCTTTCATGAATAAGTTATTCAACCCCCTGAGTCAATAATTTGAAGAAGCGCCTTTGCCAATGATTACAGCTTCGAGTCTTCTTGGGTATGTGTGTGTCAGCTTTACATGTCTGGATTTGGGGATATTCTCCCATTCCTTACTTCCAGATTTGTTCAAGCTCTGTCAAGTTGGATGTGGAGTGTCGGTGAACAGCAATCTTTAGTCTTTCCACAGATTCTCAATGGGATAGAAGTCTGGGCTTTCTGAAGCCATTCCAGTGTTTATTCCGCTGTATGGTTGGGGTCATTGTCCCAGTCTCCCAGTCTCTGCCGCTGAAAAGCATCCCTATACTGTAGCATGATGCTGCCACCACATCGCTTCACAGTAGGGATGGTGTTGGATAGGTGATGAGCTGTGCTCTGTTTCTGCCAGACATAGCGCTTTGCATTCAGGCCAAAAAGTTCAATTTTAGTCTCATCAGACCACAGAATCTTTTGCCTCATCCTCTCAGAGTTTTTCACAAGCGTTTTTTCAAACTCCAGGTGTGCTGTAATGTGCCTTTTTCAGGAGTGGCTTCTCTCTGGCCACTCTCCCATAACACCTAGATTTGTGAAGTTCTGTCGAGACTGTTGTCCTTCTGGCAGGTCCTTCCATCTCAGCCAAGGAACTCTCTAATTCTGTCAGAGTGGTCATTGCGTTCTTTGTCACCTACCTGATCAAGGTCTTTCTTGCCCAGTTGCCCAGTTTAGTTGGATGGCCAGCTCAAGGAAGAGTCTGGGTCATTCCATATTCTTTGCATTTCCCAATGATGGAGCTCACTGTGCTCTTGGAAACTTTCAACACTCGAGAAATTGTTTTCTACCCTTCCCCAGATCTATGCCTCCTCAAAAGTCTATCTCGAAGTTCTATGGACAGTTCCCTGTACTTCATGTTGGAGTTTCTGCTCTGACATGCACTGTCAACTGTGGGACCTTCTACAGAACGGAGTGTTTCTTTCTAAATCATGTCCATTAATTTGAACTGGCCACAGGTGAACTCCAATCGAGTTGTTGAAACATCTCAAGGATGATCAATGGAAATTGGATGCACCTGAGCTCAATTTGGAGAGTTAGTGCAAAGGGGATGAATACTTATTGACGCAACACATTTCAGCTTTTCATTTGTAATTAATTTGGAAAAATTTCTAAAAACATGTTTTCACTTTAACATTATGGGGTATTTTGTGTAGATCGGTGACAAAATATTTAAATTTAATCCATTAAAAATATATAATCCAAAACGAAAATAAACTCGTCGAAGGAGGAAGTGTTATATGAACATACTATTGGGTATCATTAGCGGAACAATAAAAACATTGTTAAAAAGAATAAATAAAGTTATCAAAGTTCCAAAGCAAATAAAGAGTTAAGACAATCTTCCAAACTAAGGCATGTTGTTAGCTCGTCCCCCACGCAGCGGAAAACGGAGTTTTGCAATCAAGTGTGTGTGTGTGTGTGTGTGTGTGTGTGTGTGTGTGTGTGTGTGTGTGTGTGTGTGTGTGTGTGTGTGTGTGTGTGTGTGTGTGTGTGTGTGTGTGTGTGTGTCTAGGCTATAACTTTTTTCCCATTTGAGCTTTGTCATCAAATTTTCAACAGAGCTTTATTATGAGAATATGGAGAAGACAAAGTAATTTTTTAAAAATAATAGTCATTGTTAATTATTATTGTTGTTATTATTCTTCGACCCTATTTTGGCCTCTATTATTTTTTAACATTTTTTTTTCTCATTAACCACTTGTCCGATTGACACAACATTTTCAAGCTGAATCAGTAGCCTCAGACATGTACCACGACAGACAGGTTGAACAGCGAAAGATTGATTCCAAAAGGCATCAGCACACAATCACCCAACAGGTTTTCCAAGCCCCAGCAGGTTTTCCAAGCCACAGCCAAGTATTTCAAGCTATCAGTTATTTGTCCTTGGCTAGGCCTCATCAGGATTCATGATGAGTGTGGAGCTGAGATCGTTGTAGGCTGAAGGCCTACCTCAATGTCTTGTAGAATATAAAATGTAGGCAAGCACCCTCCATGAATAATAAACTCAACGTCAATCATAAGTGGAAATTCTTTGCTGCAGCTGCTATCATGGCTGATAGACATGGATTGAGATACCTATTGTGTCACTGTGGTTGTTCTGATATGCTATGAAATTTGTATTTCGGTGTAAAAAGTGACTCCAATAGTACAGCTCTTGAGTCCGTACATTATGTCGAAAATAATAGTTTTTTTTATTTTGCATTAATCTCCCAGAAGAATATTAATATCAACTGAATATAGTTTTATAAGAAAGTGCAAATTTAGTCAGGCATGATGGTATCGAGGTCAGCACACTTTCCTTTAATCCTAACTATATGTTGAAGTTCATTGGAAGGGAAGTCATCTATTATATATTGTGAACTGCGGTGTGTGTTCGTGCATTTGTCTGTCTCCCGTTTACGGCGGCCACTTCCCATGCTGCGTTTGAAAAACTCAACATTCACTTTTGAAATGACAGGAGAACAGGCACGAGTAATGTTGATGCCAAATTTAATTACGCAACAAGGATATTTTGCACTCCTTTTCGATAAATCCAACCTCCACCACCTGATGTTGCACCACCATTTCGCTGTAGGTGGTGTAAGTAACTCAGAGCTTCAGTTCTGAGTGAAACAAAGAGTGCAACACAGTTAACCTTTTCAAAGTCCAAGAAATAAATAGAAATTGAGATTTACTTAAACTTTTTCCATTACTTTTGTAATGGTCACAAATTGGATGGTCACTTTTGCTTGTGTTAAATACAATTGGAAAGGAGCAAAACCTCGGGAAAAACTTTTGCTTCAAAAAAAAAAACTCCAAATAATGTTTTCTTTATAAATCCTTTTGGGTTTTGAATCCCAACCCAGCTATAAACTGTCTACCGGTGTTTCACAGGCAGGGTGATTCATCAATGTTTGTGCTGTCCTACAGTTGGACATTAAACCGGGTGCTCCGTCTACCAACATTAGTTGGTGGACGTTAAAGATCCCATGGTGTCCTTCACGTAGAGGAGGAAAGCTATCGCCAACACCCTGGCCAAATTCCAAGTTACAAATTCCTGCCCGAACTACTGCTGGGAAGTCATTGGAAAACCACCCACTTGAGCCCTTGCCAAGAAACTGCTTCGGCAGTGGTGAACCTGCCTTTCAGCAGAACACCAGAATACAATGCAATGCAATATTATACAGTATATGTTAATATGTGAGGACAAAAAATCCCGTATTCAGCATTCAACTTTAAAATTCCATATTTGCCATTTAAAGTCTGAATCTTGCATAAAGTTCTCGATTCAGCAATGTGTGTGACACTGCTAAAGTAACGGGAACCTGTCTGCATTTCACATGCCACCATCACATCTGTCAGTTTTGGAGTTATTTTGAAAAAAAAAATTCTCTGATAAAAAGAGAATCCTCGGAATCAGTTGGCACATTTATCTGTTGCAAATGATCTGCTTGTCATTCAGAATTCTCATAAATATGTATAATTCCCAATAAAATACATATTCAATTACTTCCAGTGGTACAAATTACTGCTGTACAATGCAAAACATATGTCTCCTTACCCCAATGTTCCTTTTCCCCAACAAAGGACAAAGGGAGAATTACCCATCTAGACAAAATGAGATACACATACTGCATGCACAAGAGCAAAATCATTGGCACATTGTTTATGCTACCAGCGTTTTTACTACCGAACTGCTCAAGTTTTATAAATACGGAATCGAGGCTCATATAGGAATTTGTTGGTAAACAAAGTCAAGGATTATGGAAGAGGTAGAACACAGAATGGATCAGGAAGCAACAGAACAAAAGGAAGAGCAGAAAGACAAGGGTGAAAACACCAACATGCCTGGTGTTAGCTTAATGGTTATGGTGGCAGGCTTGGGATCCGAGGGTCTTGAGTTAAAATCCCGCAAGGCTGTTGAATTAATTTCAGGTTGCGTTGACTTATCCTATCATCCTTCAGAGGTTGGTAAAATGAGTACCAGTTTGCTGGGATAATTGAGCCATTTGAGTATCCTGTGTTGGAGTGGTGACCCATCCAGAATTATGCCCAATCACCCAGGAGACTGCTCTGGCAGCACTGTTGATCTGTACAGAGTGTGGTCCCAATGGAATGGAAACACCAACAGCAGTGTTGAGAGATAAAATAACTTGAACAGACTTTGGGAAGTGAGAATGGGGAGAATGGGGAAGCTGTGGGGGTAGGGAATGGGGACAATATGGCTACAGGAGCAAACACTTAGGAAGGAAAAACTGCAAATTTGGAAAGAGGTGAGCTTAGGGGAGGGGATCAATGGGGGTAGAAAACATCATGGTTTTGGATGGGGAATTATCTGAGATGTTGGTGAACAGCTGTCTTGTAAATGTGGTGCAGGAATAATGAGACTGAATAAAATGTGAAAGTTGATTCCAGAGGTTGGAAAAAAGAGGGACGAATGAGCAGAGGTGAGCAGTGATTCTGGATTTTTGGAGTTTCACCAGAAGCAGGTTGCTGATGGACCTTGCACATCCTGTAGAGACCTGGGGGGTTGGGGGAACAAAGCACAGAAGGGCAGTGGGTGTGTGACCAAAAAGGAGGCAGTGGAAGACAGAGAGACCACCAAACTCTCTGTGATGGCAAATTGATGGGCCCAAAGACAGCTTTATTGCATGATATTCCAATGCTCTTGAAGACCGTTCTTTCCTTGGCATAAAGCTGAGCAAGATTTGAGCTTTGTTTGATCTTGTACTTTGTTTCCTTGAATGAGGTGCATATCCATAGCTTTGTAAATGGTTGAATCATTACCTCAATTATATTTGAAAGGAGCAAATACCACGCGTCACTTCGCTGATCGGAACACTAAAAGTGTGGGGGGTGGGTGGGGGTAGGAGAGAAAGAGGAGGGAAGAGAGGGAGAGGGGTGGGGGAGAAAGAGGGAGGAGTGAAGAGGTGGAGTGGAAAATATAGAGGAGGAATGTGGAGTGAGGAGGGGAGGGGGAAGGGAAGACTGAGTGAGGTGAGAGGAAGGGAAGGCTGACGTGTGTTGGAGCGATAATTACGATTCATACCGTCTCATCAAAATGATTCTGCATAGGATAACAGTGAAGAAGGAAACAAAACAATGTCTGAAATCCATTTTCTATCAGTCATACTATAAATATGGCCCAGAGAGAAACACCGACCAGACACGTCGGGAGACTGCTCAGACAAATCCGGAGACAAACTCCCGTCCAGACATGTTCAGAGACAAATACCGCCCGACGTGTCTGGAGACGAACACCACCCTGACATAACCATCATCTGGAGAGAGAGAGAGAGAGAGAGAGAGAGAGAGAGAGAGAGAGAGAGAGAGAGAGAGAGAGAGAGAGAGAGAGAGAGAGAGAGAGAGAGAGAGAGAGAGAGAGAGAGAGAGAGAGAGAGAGAGAGAGAGAGAGAGAGAGAGAGAGAGAGAGAGAGAGAGAGAGAGAGAGAGAGAGAGAGAGAGAGAGAGAGAGAGAGAGAGAGAGAGAGAGAGAGAGAGAGAGAGAGAGAGAGAGAGAGAGAGAGAGAGAGAGAGAGAGAGAGAGAGAGAGAGAGAGAGAGAGAGAGAGAGAGAGAGAGAGAGAGAGAGAGAGAGAGAGAGAGAGAGAGAGAGAGGTGGGCTAGGTGTGGGAGGAGGGTGCTACACTGCATTGGGAGGGTGTAGAGCAAGGATGGGATAAAGAGAGAGGAAGTAGTAGGGGTAAGGGAGATAGCAGAAAGAATGTTATGCTTTATGAAAAAAATACACACACACACACACACACACACACACACACACACACACACACACACACACACACACACACACACACACACACACACACACACACACACACACACACACACACACACACACACAACACACACACACATAAATTAATGCTTTGGCGATATCGGCGATTTTTCGGCATTCGGCAGGTTGGAGTCAGTGTGATTACCGACGACAGTACGTATGGTATACAACCCAAAAACCTTGAGTAGCTTTCACCAAAAAACAACGTTGCATTTATATAGACATTTCAGGGAGATGATCACAAACATTAATCTTTATAATCAGCTGCATGTGATGGGTGGAAAAAAATTGGCTTGAAAATTTAGAAAACACGTTAATACGGCAAACGGGCTGGAAATTGAGTGTTACTTGACAACAACTTGCTCAGAAATAGGAAGCACAAACAATTCGCTCAGGATGACGGAGCATGAACCTCTCGCTCAGGATGTTGGACCACGAAGCATTCGCTCAGAATGGTGGATCCCCAAAAAACCCCAAAGACCCCAAAGGAGACCCCAAAACACTCAAAAGACCCTGAAGACACAAAAAAGCAGACTCCATATCCTCCGAAGACCCAAAAGACCCCAATGTCCCAAAAGACCAAAAAGATCCTGAAGACACAAAGGACCCAAAATACACCAAAGACCCCAAAGATACAAAAGATCCCGAAGACCCAGAAGACCCAAAAGGCCCAGAAGATCCAGAAGACCACAAAGACCCAGAAGACTCAAAAGACCTAAGACACCCCAAAGATCCAAAAGACTCCGAAGACCTGAAAAGCCCCAAAGACCATTAAGTACCCCCAAAGACCTCGAAGACCCAGAAATGCCCCAAAGACCCAAAATAATGAAAATACCCCGAAGATCCACAAGACACAAAAGATCCCGAGGACCCTCAAGACCTAAAATACCCAAAGTAACTAGAGAACCCAAAGACCTCAATGACCCAAAAGTCCCAGAAGACACAAAAGACCTCGAAGACACAAAAGACCCAGGGCATCCAAAAGACCATGAGGACCAAAAAGACCACAAGGACCCAAAATACCTGGAGAACCCAAAATACCTAGAGGACCCAAAAGACTCAACAGATCAAAAAGACACAACGGGACTATCATGGACCCATGGAAATTCTGCATGGTGTAAAATGTGAGTTCATTTCCCTATTCCCCCCCCCTCCTCACACCCACACATAATCCCATGTCCTGAACCCCCCCCTACCACCAGAACCAAACTCTATGCTCCCCTCCCCCTTTCTTCTTCAAGTACTCAATTGCCCCAAGCCCAAAGTACTCAATTCCGCTTCCAACCCCAAGTCCATCCCCCCCACCTTCCCAACGTCTCAATCTCCCTCTTCCAATTACACGCACTCTCATCCCCAAATCAAGTCTGGCGTTGGCTTAGAGGTTAGGATGGTGGCTTGGGATCCAAGGGTCCTGAGTTCGAACCCAGGGGGTTGACTCAGCCTGTCATCCTTCTGAGGTCAGGGAAATGAGCACCAATGTACTGGTAAGAGGGGCACTGCATCAGCGACATAGCTGCGCCCCTAACAAATGATGCAACCAGCAGCCAAATGGCTGCACACGATCAGTACCCCCAAATCTCTGTCCTCCCCTCTCCATTTCTTCCTGTTTTGAACAACGTTACACAAATATACACCGGGAACTTTGGCGCATGAGAAGGCCATTTGGCCTGTCATACCTCTGTTGTTGATGTTCCCGTTTGTTAAGAACAATGTTAAAAGTAAATAAAGATGGAATGATAAATTCATAATCACTTCCCCCTTTCTTCCCTTATCCTCACTATAATTCATGGATGGGTGTTTGTGTGTAGGGTGGTCGCTAGACTACCGTTGTTGGGTGGTCACTGGACTACCGTTATTCTCAGGTTTTCTGTCTGTCTGTATGTTTGTATGTAATGGACAGCTCTGGAGGCCAGAGGAGTCAACCGATTTTGATGAAACTTGACTGGTAGGTTCATACCAGGATCTAGTTGTATGCTTTTTGAGCACCGTCCCGATGAACGCCACCGTTGCCTAGCAACGGGACTTTGAAATTTTTGAAAAATCCCCCCCCAAAAAAAATTCGAAAATAAAAAAAATCGGCTTCCGCGCTTTTATGCGCACTATAATCAACCTCTTTGTCCAAAAATTTCAACCCGATCCGTCAAAAACTGCATGACTAGTATGCAATTATATAGCGACCACCCATGTCGCCTACCGGCTTGTTTGTTTATTTGCAGCACGACTCCACCTACAGTTGTGGGCTGAACTTGCTACATCGGTTCAGCACGACCCCAATTAATGTATTGGAGTGTTTTTATCTTTGCTGTTGGTCTTGGGGGGGGGGAGGGACGGAAATTTTCTATGAAAATGTGTATCGTGTCGCGGCTCCATGAGGTGGGAGAGGGTATGACAAATCACCATTTACAGCACAGCATTCCTGTCCCCCACGTTTAACAGTGGAGTGAGGTGCTTTGCATTCTAAGCAGAAGGTATATTTTTGCTTCTTGCACATAATTTCATGGGTTATTTCCTTTTTGGCCAACACAGAGCTGTCATTTGACGATACACAGCCCCAAAAATAAAGATATGTGTCAGAAGAACGTGTTGCATGCTTGGAACAAGATCGCCTATCGGGCGGGAACTCTGCTCGTGTCCCTGAAACGTCCCTATAAATTTACGTTGCTTTTCAGTGAAAGATACTCAAACTTTTTGGGTTGTATACAGTGCGTACTGTAGTCGGTAATCGCACGGACTCCAACCTACCGATTCCCGAAAAGTCGCCGGTGTGTGTGTGTGTTTTTTTTTTTCTTTTTCAGAAAGCATAACATGTTCTCTCTGCCAACTCCCCGACCCCCAGTCCTCTCTCCCTCTTTCTCTTTCTCAACCTTGCTCTACCCCCTTTCAATACAGTGCAGCACCCTCCTCCCACACCTCTCACACTTACCTCTCCTCTTTCTCTGTCTGTCTGTCTCTGGGCAGATCCGAATGGTGGTTAAGTCTGGTTGGTGTTTGTCTCCGGACGTGTCTGGGTGGGGTTTGTCTCCAGATTTGTCCGGATCGTATTTATCTCTCGACTTTTTTGAATGGGAGCTTGTCTCCAGACATATTCAAGTGGTGTTTGTCTCTGAACAGCTTGGCTCTGGACACGTCCGGGCAGCGTTTGTCTCTGGACACGTCCAGGCGGTGTTTGAATCTGGACACGTCTGAGTGGTGTATGTCTCTGGACAGTTTGGCTCTGGACATGTCCAGGCAGTGTTTGTCTCCGGACGCGTCCGGGCGGTGTTTGTCTCCAGACACGTCCGGGCAGTGTTTGTCTCCGGACGCGTCTCGGCAGTGTTTGTATCAGAACACGTCCGGATGGTGGTTGACTACGGACACGTCCGGGCAGTGTTTGTCTCCGGACACGTCCAAGTGGTGTTTGTCTCTGGACATGGCCAGGCGGTGTTTGTCTCCGGACGCATCCGGGTGGTGCTTGTCTCCGGACCTGGCCGAGTGGTCTTTGTCTCTGGACAGTTTGGCTCTGGACATGTCCGAGCAGTGTTTTTCTCCGGATGCGTCCAGGCAATGTTTATCTCTGGACACATCTGGATGGTGTTTGTCTCCGAACGCGTCTGGGCAGTGTTTGTCTTCAGATAAGTCTGTGCAGTTTTTGACTCCGGGAGTCCTGGTGGTGTTTATTTCCGGATGGGAGAACTTGTCTCTGGACAGCTTGGCTCTGGATGTGTCTGGGCGGTGTTTGGCCCCCAACTTATCCAGGCGGTACTTATGTCCAGGCGGTGTTTGTCTCTGGACGCGTCCGGGTGGTGTTTGTGTTCGGATGGGACTTTGTCTCCAGATGTGTCCAGATGGGAGTTTATCTCCGGACGCATCTGGATGGGAGTTTGTCTTTGGATGTGTCCCAGCAGTGTTTGTGGCTGGACAGCTTGTCTCCGGATTCGTCCAGCAGGTTTTGTCTCTGGACGTGTCCAGGCGGTGTTTGTTTCCAGGCTGTATTTACAGTATGACCAGTAAAAATGGATTTCAGATATTATTTTGGTTCTGTCTTCACTGATATTCTATGCAGAATCGTTTTGCTGAGACAATATTAATCGTAATTAACACTCCTTCACATGTCTGCCTTCCCTTCCTCTCACCTCACACTGCCTTCCCTTCCACCATTCCTCATTGCTCCCCCTCCCACCTCTCTCCTTTCCCCTCCACCTCTTCACCCTCTCCCCTCTCTTCCCCACCCCTCTCCCCCCCCCCACCAGTCCTTTTGTATTCCCATCAGCAAAGCGACAGGTGGTATTTGCTTCTATCTAATATGTAAAGCTCATTCGAACCACTGACTCACTGACTGATATTATATATGTGTATATATATATATATATATATATATATATATATATATATATATATATATATATATATATATATATATATATATATATATGTTTCTCCATATACATATTAGCAGATAACCAGGTTCCACGGGAATTTGTGACCAATTGAGTGTTGAATATATGGGGAGTTTGCTGAGAATGTCCTTTGAAAGCATACTAGCAGAAACCTGTGTAAATTCCACATAATGCGAGATGTGACTTCAATTCATCAACCCCATTCTTCTTCAAGTCCTCAATCCCCATCCTCCATCCCTCCCTCCTCCAATCCCAGCACCAAGACCTCAACGCAAAGTCTTCAAACTCCCTCCCCACCATAAGTCCTCAAGCCCCTTCTGCCAAATCTATGTTCCCTCTCTACCCACTCCACCAACCCCAACTGTCTGTCCCTTCCTCCCACTTTATTCTTCAAGTCCTCAACCCCCCCGCCCCACCTACCAAACATTTAACCTTTCCAAACTGTCTCTTCTTTGCCCCACCACCCCCCAACTCCAACACTTTGTCCTCCACTCCCCCTTTCTTCTTCAAGTTCCCAATCCCAAGTGCATGTAATAGTCACCGACCGTTTAGACTGCTGAGCTTTCTCGGTGAAGGAAATGGGTGAAATGGTAATTATATGTTGGACAGAATTGACTGACTAGTTTGTTATTGTATTTTTTTTTACTTCAGGTAGGTGTGTGAACCAGTGACTCTGAGTCTATACACCACCCATGTGCACAACAAAGGCACAAAAATGCACATAATTCAAAATTGCATAACATCAATATATGTAGACGTATGCTTGCTCCGTCTGGACCCAAGATCTGTTAAATGAGGTGTCATCCAGCATTATATGTGTTGTGTTTACGACATTTACCCCATTCAGACACAATCACACAACTTCCGTTTATATAGGTAACATAGGTAACCTCCTTTATATGCAGCATACATTAGAAAAAATCAAATAAATTAAATACCGTTTTTATTGATAACTCAAGCACAAATGATCAGAGACATAAAATATAAATAATGTTCCTATAAGTCTTAGTGGGTCTGTATGATCGATATACAGTATTTTACACTGTTGAGGATTATATCCATCACCACGTCAAATTGAAAGAAATAATCTCAATATTATTTGGCTAATACTGGTGAAGGTGTGATGAATGGCTTCTTTCAATTCCATGTCATTTTCTCACCTCGGGAAACAAAATTCATGGATCACCAGGTGTATATACTGTATGTGTCATATTGTTGTCTTTCAGAACAAGATGAGAGCCCAAGTTGTATTTTAATATCTTCTTTAACCGACTGCCAACGTCTGTATCAATTTGTAAGTTTTCCTCTCATTTCAACTTTTAACTTCACAAATAAAAAAAAACTACATATTTGCATAACGTCAAGCTCATTAGTACAATGAAAATAATATATTCACTTGGGATACAGATCACATTGAATTGTGTACATTCTCGCAAATCTGGAGGACAGTTCTTGATTGGTTTTCTGCACCTAATTCCCTCCACCACCGAATGTGAATGGAGGTTATGTTTTCACCACTATCTGTCTGTCTGTCTTTGTCTGTGAACAGAATATCTCAAACTATTGTTTACGGATTCAGATGAAATTTGGTGGAGAGCTCGGGTATGTGACAAGAACGAAATGATTAGATTTTGGTGAAGATCTGGATCCGGACACTTGAATTTTTAAAGAACTTCCTCATTGACATATAGGGCCAAAAACAATACATAGCACGATATCTCAAAAAGTTATGGACGGATTCGGACGAAACTTTGTGAACTGGTTGAATGTGTTGGACAACGCCGAATCGTTTTGATTTTGGGAAGATCCAAATCTGGATCCAGATAAGATAATTTTATAATTTTTTTATGTGCTTCACCATTGAGAGATGAAGCCAAAAACGATATTTGCATGATATTAAAAAAAGTTGTGGACGAGTTATGTATGACAAAACTAGGTGGATGACTTGGTGATTCCATTTTCAAGAATAAGAACAAACCGATTCCATTTTGGTTCAGGTCCGGATCCAGATCCGGCCTGTCAGTGGGATACAAACTGTAAACTGCTCAGCCTGGTGGAGACATGCGCTTTACCGAGTGCCGTTATATTACCACGTTATTTTGGTACTGCATCAAACTTTTATGCCTTTTCAATGTTTATTTGACATCGTACTCATCTGTAATTATAGTTTTCTGATGTGGGCGCTCAATTGTCAGAGTTTACAAAGCCAGGAATGTGATCCTCCTGGATGATTGTTCAGCTAGATTATAGTTTCCATTATGCAAAGAGATATTTCGTGCTTCCACTGCATTGATTCTCATTGAGTTCCCAACAGTTAATCTGTTTCATCTCCAGTCACCATGGATTTCTTGTCTTTCCATGATTGGCATAAAACCATCCCAACAATGAGCAAAAGGATAACTTACCTCCTTGTTGTCATTGTCCACATTCAGATGTAGAGTGACACATTTATCAAGATTACTCTTTTGTTTGGTTCACACACCTAGCCGACTCGCACATCACTCTAGATAGTGTGATGTCATTTGATGGTTGAGTTCACAGTCATACAGTTTATCATTGTAAACTCCATAAAGACTCTTTGGTTTATAATTCCCAGTGGAATTTAAGTGGGGTACCACCACACAAAGGCCTAATGTTTTCAAAAGTAACATGATTAATTTGCACAAAGACTCCAAGTATGCCCTTTTTGCAAAATTGTGGATCATTCTATATACAGGAAAAACGATTGAAAAACGAACAATTTATCTCGACTTCATTTAAACGGTTGATTGTGATTTATCAAAACAGCACAATAAAGCATTATGAACTTCATAAACAGAGGATTGTGCTCCATTGTGTGCTGAATGCTTTGTGTCCAACCGAGCAATCTGATGGCCTGCAGTTGGCGCACATAATGGAACCTCCACAAGGGTTGTGGCTCTACTTCTGAAGAGCGTTCATAAAGTGCTTTTCTTCGGGGGAGGTCTTCTGCCATTTCCCGTTTTTGCTTACCGTCTGTGTAATATCTCACAATAACTGTAACCGGCAGACCATTGAATGCATTGTGATGTTTCAATTTGAGTTTCACAAACTGCCACCATGAAGCACACACCTCCCTTGCATTTGCAACAAACCGCATCATTTTGTGCTATCATTTAATCATTCTGCAACTTATATCATTCAAGGTATTGAAAGAAATTTTGAGTCAATACTGCACGCGGCGATTTATACTATTTTCTGGCCATATTTACAGAACAAATGATAAAAGATCAGTAACTGACGAGGATTATTTTTAAACGTAAATTTGTTTTTACTACATTAAAGCAAGGATTCATATTCTCGCCGTTCCTAATTAGTTTCTCCAACAAGTAATAATGAGTAGAAAGCCGCCGTGAAAAGATTGCCTTGTGGTATGAACTCGCGTGCAATTATTGTACGTCTTTGAAATCTCACAGTGGAGAGGTCGTCACGTCGTAAGAAAGAGGAATAAAAGCTAATATGGATCAAAAGGCACACAAAATAAGAGTTAGATAGGTGTTAAAATACTGTACTTCACTGCATACAGTATGTCCCACAGTGAAAACTAATCCATGTGTTTGAACTTTATGTCATCTTTGCGCAGGAACACCATGTTTCGATGAAAAGCGGATCTACCCGTTTCCTAAAGGATGCGGCAGGCAAATGCAATGAAAATGCATTGTGGTAATTACTCGTGTTTGAAACCTAGTCCTCCGTTCAGGAATTTTTAGAATATTGTTAAAACCTGGAGTTTTATCCCTTTTGTTGCTTTGCTTCAAACCTTGGTCAAGTGTATGTGAGATAGTATCACCCGGTCAAACAGTAGAAGTAAATCTGCATGCCTTGTCGACTTCATTAAAATGTTTAATTGGAAATATTATAAATCATGTCAACTTCCTTAAAATCATCTACTGTGATATTAGGATCAATTACATATAGCTAGAAAATGGAAATCAGATCCCAGCTTTAAATAACCCCCCCCCCCCCCCCCCCCGATAACCTATTTATATAAAGTAAATCATCTCTTGTCTTCATGCTTGGCTATACCCTGGTGATTAACACGACTAGTGTGAAAAACGGTCCATATCAGCAACACCATCAACCCTCGTCTTCACATCCCATGTATCCAGCAAAAGAGGGCCATCGGCTACTTGAAGGGCTTATAATCAGTTTACTGAATGACTCGTCAATGGAACAAAGTAAATCATCAGCCTTTCACCAAAAAATTGTGACCTTTGCGATGTTCAGGGTGCCAGCCTTGACCTCAAAGTGGTTAGCATCTATTTTTACAATTAATTCACTTTTTGAAAGGGAAGATAAGCATCGACAGGAACTTTCAGCGTAACCACATCCAAGTCAATATTCCTTCCGAGTACATGGCTACCTTTTTGCTCTATTTATCTGGCATTTTATTCCATCCATTTACCTGAACAGGGGAATGGTAAATAACACTTTGGAAGCAAACCCACCCCCTTCTTCTGCCTGTCTCTGCTATTTTTCCCCCATAACCCCTGGAGTATCTCACCCCGTCTCCCCTGTAAAGTTTGAAATAAAAATTGTACTTGCCAAATTTTCAAAGGTCATCACCAGCAGGATTTTTTTTTAAACAATCCCAGACCTTGCCTGTGAAGTAAACCAGAAGGAACGCAAGTTTTGTCTTCCGGGATAATTACTTTTAGAAAATATGTTGCTTCCATTCAAGTTCATAAACTCTTAACTCCACCCTTCCATCCCCACTTAAAACAACTCAACAACACCTCAGATCAACATCCATTCCTGAATGGCTGTCTGAACTTGTGGCTGTCTGAAGGATGCAGTATAGAAACTAATCCTCCCTGCTCCAAAATTTCCTTCTAAACCCACGACGTGGGTCATCAGGAACCACAATCTTGAGCGGTATCATGCTGGGAACCACACTAATTCTAGTCTTGCCCTGAAGGGGTTGCAAAATAATTGTAATGCCCTTGTCTGTCTGTCTGTGCATGTCTACATATTTTTGCTTCAATTTATTACTCCGACGTTTGACTGTTAAAAGGAGGGGTTTTCAAATTGTTTTCTCCTCCTCTTCCTCCCTCTCCTCCTCCTCTTCCTCCTCCTCCTCATTGTCCTCACATTTACGTCATTGCTGTGATTGGTCTGCTCAGCCCATGTGACCCCAACATTTGATTCTGTCAATAGGAGGGGTTTCGAAATTGTTTTTTTTTTTAAGTTCAATTTAAATTCTGTTTTCACTTTTCGCAGTCGCTAAGGTTGATTCACACTGGGTTGCATCAAGATTTGTGAAATTTGAATGTTTTGTATCCTCGGTCTGTGTGTAATGCATTGCACTGAGCCTGAGGGGAGGCTTCCATTGGCTTCCATGCCACCTCATGAGGTTATCTTAAGTTCTATTCGATTTCTGTTTTCACTTTTGGGACCTTCTGATATAGCTACAGTCTTAACATAGATAATTTTCATAAAATCCGAGCAGAACAAGTATCAACATCATTTTGTAATCAGCTTTCATTCAACATTGGGGTCATTCATGGTATTCAGCTTGTTTTTCTCTGCAACCGCTTGTTCAATTGATGCAAAACTTTAAACATCTGAGGGACTCCCCATGGAGAATATTTTATTGATACCTCTGACATCACAGGTCACATGCTTTAGCAGCCATTTTGGATTAAAGGAAAAAATAGGTCCATCTCCAAAACCGCTCAACGAAAAAAATTAAACTTGACATGTGTTATTAACTTCCAATGGGGTATATAGGATGATAACGATGACATAATCAATGAAATGGTATTCCATCCATCATTGATTGAATCAAAATCCTTGTCTGAAAACTAGAAACTTCATCGATCTGATATATGACTCGATGTAAGTGAAGAATTAAACATATGATGTCATCGGTCACGTAGTCTTGAGGCCAAGTTGAATTGAAAATAAAAATGTAAAAAAAATCTTCTCCAGAACCGCTTAACAGATCGATGCACTACTTCATTCATATGATCAACGAGCCATGGGGAATATAGTTTGAAATTTTTTTCATATTTATCTTCATTGATTTAATTTAGCCTTCATGTGCACAAAAGTAATAATTAAATATCCTAATAATCAATCAATAAAACTATGGATAATGGCAATGTATGTGACATAATAGGGCGCATGGATGATACGGGTATATGGGCCATAATAGCAGTTAGCCATAAGAGTAGCATGTTCAGTTAATGATGGTATTTTTGTTCAGAATGAGTGCACGAGACAAAACTATACACTCTACCGAATGCCGTTCTCGTTTGTATTTGAAGTTAAACAATATCCTCACTTGAAGGAATATTGCTATCACGTTGATCATCGCTGCATCAAAACCCTGGAATTCCCTTCGAAGTGCCATTTAGGCAAAGCAACCCCATGGGGCCTTCAGTTTTTTTTTGTTTTTTTTTGTATACCTTGGTCGAGGCTCGTTTGAGAGCTAACACACAACTCACAGCAAGGAGGCATGAGACAAGAGGGGCAGGAGTGGAAGGGACAAAACAGTGGGGAACAGACACATTAGGTGAACTGTGGAAAGGAGAGGGATGGGGATGGGACGGGGAACATGGCGAAGAGAAGATGGACATTACAGGGACTTTCAGGAAGGAAAGCAGGGGAATTGAAGGAAGTGGGCTTGGGTGGATTATCGGGGGTAGAAAAGATCGAGGATTTGGATGGGGGAAGATAAGAGATGGTGGTGAACAGCTGTTTTGAAAGCCTGGAGGGAAGAATGGGAAAGAATAGAGTGAGGAAGTTTATTCCAAAGGCGGGAAAAAAGAGGAATGAAAGAGTGAAGATGAGCAGTGATTCGTGATTTTGGTAGTTTTACCAGAAGGGGGTTGTTGGCGGACCTTGAGCGCCCTGTGGAAATGTGGTGGGGACAAATCGCAGAGAGAGCAGGGGGGGCGGGCAAGGCTGGAGAGGAGTCGGTAGAAGACAGAAAGACGACCGACCAACCTGCGGTGATTGAGTGAGAGGCCCAAAGACTCAGCTTCATTGCGGGAGATGTCGATGATCTTAAATGCCCTGGTTTCGACAGCGTGAAGCCGAGAAAGGTGGGAGGCAGGAGCACGAGCCCAGAGGGGAGAGCAGTACTCCATCAAGCTACGGACAAAAGCTTTGTAAGTGGTCAGGAGCTCAAGAGGGCCGAGGAAGGACTTTGCACGACGGAGGATTCCCAGTCGGCGATTGGCTTTTGAGGCGAGGTTGGAAATGTGACTTTCCCAGGAAAGGTCATGGCAGATAGTGAGACCCAGAAGCTTGAAACAAAAGACTTCTTCCAGAGGATTGTTGAGAAAGTGGATGGGGGGGTTTTCTAAACGGTCCTTTCGAAGAGAAAGTGAGAGTGTGAGATTTGTCTGGATTGAAAGACATGTTCCACGTGTTGGACCAGTTTGTGATTTTATCCAGATCTGCAGTGAGTGAAGAAGCTGCTGCTTGCCGGTCTGAGGGATGACAGATGGTACGGCAGAGGGTGGAGTCGTCGGCAAAGAGAAATAGAGGATTTTCCAGAGAGTCCGAGAGATCGTTGATGAAAACCAGAAAAAGAACAGGGCCCAGAACGCTACCTTGAGGAACTCCAGCCTGCACAGGAAGAGGGGATGAAAGACAGGAGAGGAAGTCTGCGAGCCATGAGTGGAGATGGCCTTGAATACCATGGGAAGAGAGTTTGGTGAGTAGGGCAGGGTGCCAGACTGTGTCAAAAGCACGTGATATGTCCAGGGATACGGCTCGGATTTCCTGTCTGGCATTGGGGACCTCCATCCATTGATGGGAGAGCAGAAGCAGCATATCCAGGGTAGAGTGACCTTGTCTGAAACCAAATTGATGATTGGAAATCAAGCCATTGGAGAAGTGGAAGTATTTCATGTCTGAAGCAATGATGGATTCCATAACCTTGCTGATGATTGGGAGAAGGCTGATTGGTCTGTAGTTACAGGGATCTGTTTTTGCACCTTTTTTATGGAGGGCAGTGATGTTAGCAGATTTCCAAGCAGATGGCAGATGACCTTGGGCAAATGAGAGGGTGAATAGAACAGAGAGAGGGTGAGCAAGAGCAGAAGAGCAGGCTTTGAGGACACGTGGGCTGATACCGTCTGGACCGGTTGCAGAATCTGACTCGAGGTTTGAAAGCAAGCTCTCCCCCTTGTCAGGAGAAAAGGACACAGAGTCCAGAGACAGTTGGGCGCAACTGGGTAAAGTGGGTAGAGATAGTGATGGGTTTAGGACACAAGATTTAGCTGCAAACACCGAGTTCAGACATTCAGCTTTATCAAGTGTGGAATCAGCAGTGTGGCCATTTGAGGTAAGGGAGGGGATGGAGGGGGAACATACACCAGAAACAGATTTGATTAAACGCCACCAGGATTTTGAGGAGGGAGAGAGGTTTGAGAGTTCAGACTTGAGATGAGAAAGATGTTGTTTTCTGGCTCTCCTGAGGGTAGATACACACTTGTTCCGAGCTTTGTGGAAGGAACTGAAATTGCCCTCAGTTGGGTTTGCTTTCCATGAGGCAAAGGCAAGTTGTTTCAGGACAACTGCCTCGCCACAAGCTTCAGTAAACCAAGGGCGGGAGGAAGGGTTGGACAACTGAACACGAGAGGGGATAAATCTGTTGCATGAGGGAGAGCAAGTTTCTTTGAAAGAATTCCCAGGATGAGTTGATGTTTGAGAAAGTAGTGATAGGAGACCAGTCTGTAAGTTTGATGGCTGCTCGGAGACCCTGCCAGTCGGCTTGAGTGAAATGCCAGACTCGACGGCGATGAGGTGGTTCTCTGATAACAGCCAGAGAGATGTCCACTTTAACAAGGACGTGGTCAGAAGAACCAATTGGAGCGAAGGAAGAGCAGCAGATATTGTCAGGGAAATTTGTCAAAATCAGATCCAGAAGAGATGGAGTTCCATTGGTTGAGATCCGGGTCGGGAAGTTGACCGATTGAGTCAGTCCCAATGAGTCGCAGAAAGCTTTTGCTGAGGTGCCATGGCAGGTGAGAGAGGTACCCACACCTAGCCAACTGGCGTGATGACAATTGAAGTCACCACATAAGAGGAAGAGAGAGTTTGGATGAGAAGATAGAAGATGGTCCATGTTTTCGGATAGTGAGGTGTAGATGGAGTCATCACTGTTTGGTGGACGGTACAGTACACATATAAACATGAGGTGGGAGTGGAGGGGAAGCCGAAGCCAGAGATATTCCTGGGGGCGTGGGGGAGTGAGAGCAGTGCATGGAGAGTGAGGAATAGAGTCTTTGATGAAGAGAGCAACACCTCCACCAGGACGAGGCTCAGGTCTGTCATACCGTAAGAGGGAGTAACCAGGGAGAGATACTTGGGAGTCAGACACGTCTTGGGAGAGGAAAGTTTCTGTTAGGCAGATAATGTCTGGTTTGTCAGTGACAACCTGTATGGAAAGATCTGAAAGGTTTGAGCGAAGGCCCCGGATATTTGAGGTCCACACTTTTAATGACGAGGTAGGGGAGGAGGCTTTGGGTGCAGGAGGTGGAGGGGGAGGGGGAGGGTAAGACAAGGGACGAGGGGGGTAGGTAAGGAGTGTTGTTGAAAGAGTGTGGGGTATTGCAGAATAGCGAGGGGAGGGGGCCGAATGAGGAGGAGAAAAGGCTCTGTGGTGCTGGGGGAGAGGGGGGACAAGAGACAAGGAAGAAGGCAGTTGAGGCGTTGAGGGGGTGGAGAGAAGAGATGGAGGTGAGAGGGCAGGAGAGGGAGGCAGCGTGGTGGATGAGAGGGGGGGCAACTTTGAGGAGGATGAGTGAGGGGAAGAAAGGTGGGAGAAAGGTGAGGGGGAATTTTTGAGAGAGGTGAGAGGGAGGCTTGGATGGAGAAGACTGGGATGGTTGCTTTGAGAGTGAGAGTGAGGGGTGAGGGGGGTGAGTTGGCACTGAAGTTGGAAAAAAAGAATGGTTTATGGAAAGCGAACATCCATGGCAAACTGTGGTTTTTAAAAGTTTTAGGTCAGAGATGCGATTTAACACAATTCTTGATGGATGCAATGAAGGCGAATTCAGGAATGGAGAGAAGAGGTGCTGTAATAGTTGGATTTTTTAGGCAAGGAATGAAGGAGAGGTCGAAATGAGAGCAGTCTGTTAAAATAGCAGAAGAGTAGTGCATTGTGAAACAGTAAAGAGTACCACATGTGTGAGAGAGGAAGATGAAGCATTATAAGATCGTTTTTGTTGTTAATATTAATGTTTGAGAGAGTTCAACAGATTAGGTCATGGAAGTGTAGAAAAAAATCGAGGAAGAAGACGAGGAGGAAGTTAAGAGGAAGAAGAAGAAGCAGAATCGGGAGAAGGTGAGCGTGTTGTTGTTGTTGTTGTTGGGTATATATTTTTTATTTTATTTTATTTTTATTTTTTTTTTTGAGATAAGAAAGAGATTAGTTGGGAGAATGGGGGATGTTTGCAAAGTGGGGAGGATGAAAATTGAAGGTAATGGGGAGGACAGAAATTGAAGGTAATGGTGAGAAAAAACAAACAAACAAAAAAATAAAAAATGATCGAACACCGAGTGGAACCGGTAGGCCTCAAGCCTAGGCCTCAAACACCAGGTAAGAACGTCGACAAAAATACTCACAAAATAGCACGATTTTTGAAACAAAACCGAACTTGGAACACACAGTAACATGTAGGTGAGAAAATTAAACAGTTAAAACGGGACAAATAACAACCGGAAACTTAACTTTGAGAACGTCAGCAGGGAGCCCCGAAGGAGACCTCTCGTCGCTCCAAAACCGGAACAGTTGTTGAAAAAGGACCATCACCATCTTCTCAGGGCAACTTGGTATTGGCCCTCAATGATGCTTGTTAACAATGCTGTCGGCATCTCAAAATAAAACTAAATTAAAATTTCATAAAGATAATATGTTGTTCTAATAATGATAGCACCAGAGACTTCTTATTGATTGAGAGAAAAGCTATTGTTTTGCCTTACCAGGCAGTTGTGAGATGATTGCTGCTGCTGTTGTTTTTTTAACATTAAAGCTTTTATTTTATTGCATTCATTGAGGGAGAAGAGTATTGAACCACAAATATGGAAAACTGACATAGAAAGTTGAAGAAAAGTGATCAAACAATTTTATTTATGGTTACTATATCAATGTTATGAGTAAAACAGATTTCATTCTTCCTCTTTCCTTCACTTCAGCACTAAACCTCCAACTCCACCCTCCTTTCCCCTTCAACCTCCAACTCCACCCTCCCATCTCCTTCAACCTCCAACTCCACCCCTCCAATCCCCTTCAGCCTCTAACTCTTCCCTCCCACCCCCTTCCATCTCAAAATCCACCCTCCACCACCTTAGTCTGTTCGACTCTGCTCTTTATCCCCATAACCCCTGCACTATCTCTCCCCCATCTCCCCTGTATGGTTTTAAATAAAAAGTGTACATGCCAAATTTTAAAAGGTCACCAACATTAGTTGTTTTTTTTGAACAATTCCAGACCTCGCCTTAGAAGTAAACCAGAAGGAATGCAAGTTTTGTCTTCTGGGATAATGACTTTTACAAAGCTTTTGCTTTCATTCAAGCACATAATTACAATTTCCTGTAATTGTGGCTATTTCGACAATAATAACCACTGTGGAACACCTTCAGTGTACATCCTACCATCAAGCCGTTTATGAAAATACAACAGAGTAGTGTTACAAACCAGTGTAACATATAATTATGCTTGGGAAAAGGTTGTATTGGCTATTTAAATTTCCTGTTAAGTAACAACAACAACAGAAACAACAACAACAACAACAACAAAAACAATCAGAGGAGAAAGAAAAGAACAGTTTTCATAATGGAAGGAGATTCAGAGTAACAAGCGGATTCAAAGAAATACAGGAAATGCGGAGGAGAAAGCAACGACATGTTCCCTTGAGCTGCCACTCATTTTCAAGTGTTGCAAAGCATTTTAAAACCGACATACCCACTGAAAAAGGAATCGGGGGTTTTCTGTATGCGAACCTGGGAGGTTCACTAATTGAACTATTCCCTGACTACACTGAGCCAACTTCAAGCCACTGTGCATTTGTCTGTGGGGGTTTCATCTTTGCTTCTTACATCATACCCTGTGACGTATTATTCGCTGAACTCCCTCTACTTGTGGAATATACCTGTCGGACATTGCACTGCTGTTATCTTGGCAACGATTTCAATGCCATCGTTGGTGCCATTTCTGGTGATTTACGCGCTACTTTCGAGAAGGCACACGGCTGATCGAAGTGTACATACTCTCGGAGCTTATTCGTCCCTCCAACCTCGCTTCTTCAAATAACACATTGTCCTTTCCAGCTTGGAATTCCCGTCTTCATCATCAGTGATTCAGCTTTAAGCCACTGTCACACCTTGACGTTTTAGCCAGCGTATGCCGATGTATGAAAAAATTGGCGAATACGCTGGCACACGTCAAATACGTTATGCATAAGTTTTGTATACGTTAAGAGCATGCTGAAGCACGCTGGCATACGTCGTAGTATACGTATAAGCTCATCGACAAATTTTGTGCATGCACAAAATTTATTGACGTTTGCCAGCGTATGACTCACACGTTCCGCATACGCTGGCCATAACTTGTAGGCACGTTATGCGATCGTTGACACACGTCGACACATGTTACTTGTAAGTTACTCATAAGTCGAAATACGTCGAGGTAATGTCTAGCGTACCCAAAACTTATTTCTAACCGATGTGTGACGTATCTCCAATGCATATTGATGTATATAGACGTATTTGACATCTACCGGACGACCACAGAACTTACTGAACGTGTTTCTAACTTATAGATACCATATTATGGCGTATTGGCAGCATTTAGGGAAATTGGTATATAAAAATTTTTTTCTTGTTACTTTGTAATACGTTTTTATTGACTGTACATTAGATTATTATACCTTTTTCAAAGTGTAGGAATAAACATATATATTTATATGGACCCAAAGGGCGTCAATGATTCCCTTCCATATATATATATATATATATATATATATATATATATATATATATATATATATATATATATATATATATATATATATATATATATATATATATATAACTTTCTATGTAAAAATTAACAGAAATTTTGTTTTTATTTATGATCAAAGGTAATGACCACACTTATAACATGAAGATAATAAAGATAAACACAAAATATTATTAACCTGTTCGCTGCCAAGGGAAGTAAATAATTTTCAGATAGGATAGGACAAAAATCTGATCCCAACCTGCTTGTAATTTCTGCCAGCTGCCCTCAACCAGCCTGACTCGATCTTTGTGAAGTTTTCTAGAGCCCTTCTTCCCCTGACAGGATGTTACCCAGACAGCAGTAAGCTTGTCTCTTTCCTCACAGTGAGAAGCCAAAGTTGGCTGATGGACAGATGAGGGCAGCGAACAGGTTTTAACCAACTACGTTTCATTGATTTACAAAGGATAAAGACATAAGGGATAAGGCCATAATTTATTCTTAGTTATTGTTTATGAATTAAATATTTAAAAAATAACATCAACAAACATCAAGAGTTTGCTCAACTTTTATTCAATGCTCTGAAAAATAATGGAACATGATAACAATGGTCAAACGTAAATACAAAATGGCACAAACATGGCCAAAACAATGTCTCTGCTAATCTTGAGAAGTACACAACTGTCACTGTCACTGTCACTGTCACTGTCACTGTCACTGTATCTAGTTGTTCTTCTCTGGTGGTGGAGGTGTCTTCAGCTCCCCAGATGGGCTGCTTGCAGCATCAGGACCACTGGACAGGTTGAGCATTCCTGAGAGTCTAGAGCTGTTATACAGACTCTGACCGCTAGTGTCAAAGGCGCTTGGGCTCTGGTTCAGTACCTGGTCAGCCGAGCCTATAGCAGCAGATGCAGAGGCGGAGCTTGGCTGCTGCATGATCTGAGGAGGAGCAAGCTGGAACCCATGCTGAGGGGGAGGAGGCATCATCCGCTGGTACTGAGGCTGCTGCTGTTGGTACTGTGGCTGCAGTGGCTGCTGCGTGTACGGGTCCACATAGTCAGTTGTCTGTGAGCCCCAGACTGACGCAGCCGGTACCTTGTGTCTCCACATGTGGCGAGGTGGCTGGTACATCTCCGACGCCGTGGGGGTGTAGTGGTGCTAAACTTGGTCGCACTTGGTGCTAAACTAAACCAGCTAAACTTGGTTTAGCTGGTGCTAAACTTGGTCGCACGGAAGCAGGGTAGGTGGGGACTATGGGAGGTTCTTCCTCATCACTCTCCTCATCTAACAGCTCACTGAGGATGGTGTTGATGCCTGATCTTGCCTTCCAGAACTTGCGCTTAGACATGCTGACCAGGCTGTCACGCACGTAGTTGGCGAAGCCTGCGGTGGCTGTGATGGGCTGAGGCTGTGCGAGATGTTTGAGCAGCTCCCCAGACTCGTGCACCCTCTTCTGGAGTGACTGCAGCAACTGGTCATCGTCCTGGCCACGCTTCCCCTTGCCCCGTGAGGATGAAGAGGGGACAGGGGAGGGCGTGCTGCCGTCATCAACCACGAGCTCTGCACAGGCAGCCTCGGCAGCCTTGAGGTCCCCGCTGTGTGCTGCAATGGTTTCCTTTACCTGCAATTATGACAATTGATTAGTAAAATACGAGGCAAATTCAATGATTTGTTGTAATCAATGATTAATTTGCTTTGAGATCTGTAGTACAGTAAACCGAATATAAATAAATATTAGTATTGTATTAATATGTGTTTATACTTACACTGAAGACGGGCTCAGCACGATGGCGGACCACAGTTTTGAGGAAGCCAAAGTTTGCCTTCACCCACTGCTCCCTCTCTGTCATTTCCGGGGCGCCGTCACCGCTCTTGTTATTGTCGAGACGGGTGTGGGTGTCTCGCAGGGACTTGAACCACCCTTGAAGGTGCTCGACAGTCTTCCCCATGGCCTTGTCTTGATCCTCCCAGAGCTTTGCCTTCTTGTCCACCCTCTGGTAGTCAGTCTTCTTGATGTCCCAGAGGATGGCATTCTCGCGAAGGAAATCGCATATGAGCTGATCCTTTTGGACATCAAGACAAAACTGTGTCTTCTTGGCCCTCTTCTTCGCAAGGGTTGGCTGAGAGGAGGTGGAGGCCACTGATGCAGCTATCAATGCCACCGACGTTCACCGAGAGGCGTTGGAACCAGCATCCTCTCCGTCAGAGGGTGAGCGTGATGATGGATCCTCCTTAAGTCTGCGTCCACGGCCACGGCCATGAGACTTATTGGCAGCATTCTTCGAAGTTTTCTTCGGCATGACGGTGATGTTGACACTTCGATGTTTAGTGCGGTTATGATTTGAATCGTCGAGCAGCAGCCTTTTAATAGGCTATGCCACGTGATCGGCGGCGATACTCTGCCGCGCACTATGCATAAGTTAGACTATCGTTGGGCATAAGTTGTGAACGCCGACAACACGCTAAGCTTTCGTTGGTATAAGTTATCTATAAGTTATCGAAACGTTCTGTGTACGTTACTAATACGTTATGCATATATCCAACTCATTAATATATGCCCAAAACTGAAAAAAACATCAATAGTTCAGCGTACGCCAGCGTTTTAGATAAATTTTGATACGTTGCCATACCCTGGCTAAATCGTCAAGGTGTGACAGGGGCTTTACCTGTGGACTCGGGTTCTTCTCCTTGCTTCGCCAACATGAGGACTTCACCTTCTGAGGACTTGTAAAACGTGACTGTCAGGCCAGCTTCATCCTGTGCGCACCATGTGGACTAGATGCTTTCAACCATGCTCACAAATGACTTTTTACCCATTTATAACCTGCTGGAGTTTATTGTACAAATAAAACTGTTTGCTTGAGCTAAGTTGCCATATCGAGAGTCGTGAGTTAATGTACAGCTGTATTGTTGTCTGGGACGTTTGTACTTATTTAATTTGGGGATTCTTCGGAAAAAATATTTAGTGTTACATTTAATTAGTATTATTGTGTTTGAGGACTAAGGTAGACAGTAGGGATTAATAAATATTCCTTATAAAGTTACCCTTCTGTCTCCTGTAGTATGTTGTTTCATCCTTAAAACACCACTAAGGGCACATCAGCATCTTTATCTATTTTCTGTCGTGACATCCTCCCGGTTACAGGTGTACTCGCTGCGATGCTCTGAGGTCGACAAGTAACACCAGTCAAACCACATTTATAATCAATACAGCTCTGCTTATCTTGCTTGAAAGAAGAAAAAAGAAATTTCTTGCATATATAATTGAAATCCTCTTCAAATAGAAGCAAGGAAATTATTTGTTTAGTTTGTGAAGACTTTGCATCCATTAAGCAAATGCAGTGCAGATATAGACCAGGAAAGATACTCATCATCATCGTCAACTCTCTGATCAAATCGGAGAGAGAATTTGAAAAACTGTTTAAAATCACAAACTGGTCCAACACGTGGAAAATGTCTTTCAATCCTGACAAATCTCATTCTCACACTTTGTCTCTCCGAAAGGACCATTTAGAACCACCCCCCCCCCCCCAATCTACTTTCTCAACAATCCTCTGCAAGAAGTTTTCTCATTCAAGCTTCTGGGTCTCACTATCTGCCATGATGTTTCCTGGGAAAGCCACATTTCCAGCCTGGCCTCCAAAGCCAGTCGCTGACTGGGAATCCTCCATCATGCAAAGTCCTTCATCGGCCCACCTGAGCTCCTGACCACTTACAAAGCTTTCATCCACAGTTTTATGGAGTACTGCTCTCCCCTCTGGGCTCGTACTCCTGCTTCTCACCTTTCTCGGCTCCATGTTGTGGAAACCAAGGCATTTAGTATAATTGGTATCTCCCACGGTGAGGGTGAACGTTTGGGCCTTTCACTCTCTCACCCCAGGCAGGTCGGTGGTCTTACTGTCTTCTACCGTCTCTTGTCTGGTCTCGACCCCCTCCCCCGCTCTTTCTGCGATATGTCCCCCCCATATTTCCACAGGGCGCTCAAGGTCCGCCAGCAACCCCCTTCTGGTGAAACTACCAAAATCACGAATCACTGCTCACCTTCACTCTTTCATTCCTTTTTTTCCCTTCCTTTGGAATAAACTCCCACACTCTCTTCAATCCTATTCTTCCCTCCAGGCCTTCAAAACAGCTGTTCACCACCACCTCTTATCTTCCCCCATCCAAAACCTTTATCTCTTCTACCCCCGTTAATCCACCCCAAACCCACCTCCTTCAAATTCCCCGCTTTACTTCCTGAAAGAGCCTGTAGTATCCATATTGTATACCCTGTGTTCCCCACCCCATCCCTTTCCCTTCCACAGATCTCCTAATGTCTCTGTTCCCCACTGTTTCGTCTTTTCCTCTCCCACCCCTCTTGTCTCATGCCCCCCTTGCTGTGTGTTGTGTGTTAGCTCTCATACAAGCCTCAACAATGTATACAAAAATAAAAAAGCCATCAAAAAGAGACCAATGCTGCTACAGACATTGCAGAGAAGACAGCCAGCTTCACATAGCGTCCCAAGGAACACAATGCAGTTCAAGCTCCTTGCACTTCACCTCGTGGCATTTTTGAAGTGATTTGATCCTGCAAGGAACTGAATCCACGACTCTCGTAAGATGTTAACAAAAAAATATTAAAACATTATTTACTTGGTATATCATACGATTTTTTGTTTATTCATGATATTGGATGCTATTGTGAATGGGTAAAACAAAGGGGAGCACGATTCAGTCGTGGTGGATATACTTGCATTTAATTGGTTCGCTAAATCCAGAATGGGGGGACAGGGGGGGGAAACCGCTGTACTGAACAAAGAAACCTCTTTAAGACTTGATGCAGATTACACCACATACACCTTCAGAGAACATCACAAGCACAACCGCATGAGAAATGTGACTGCATCATGTTCAGTAATTATAATTCGTGGGTTAAATCGGATTAATAATTATTGTGGATGGCATGACAATAATTAATGATTAATGCACAAACAATGAGGAACTTCAAATTAAGGTAACCAATCAACACACCCAATCATTTGTAAGTATATTTTGTCTCCAACATGAAATACATAGGACGATCAGCTTATGCAATTATGAATAAAACAACTGCAGACCTAACAAGCAATGTTGCAGAGGAACATTGCATGGAAGCAAACCCCCAATGTCGCATCCATCCCACCATACAGCTCAGAAACGTGGAAAGCCGAGTGATGAATACCGAAGTTGCATGAACCAGAGCAATAACCGTTAAAACAGTCAAATACAAGAGCAGTAAATTAATAAACAATGCTATTCATGTGGAAGATCTAACAATGAGAATATCATACAAAACTGTCATAATGATGAATTAACTGGAATTTATGAGACTACATGTCATTAGTACATTTACGGTAAAACTTCGAGTCCTACGTTGCGGATCCAACCCAAGCGGATCCAAACAAATGCAATGGCCACACAATTTTATCTAGGAGATTATGTAAGTTCTCAATTACAAAATAACCCCCACCTCACAATTAAAGGAATGATAGGAAATAACTTGTTAGATTGAAAGTTACAATCGTCGAGAGATTTGATGTAACACTCCAAGATAATAACAAAAACTCACCTCTCTGATGACATGTTCCCCAGTTAAAGTTACAATCTGCTGAATGGTGGTACAGAGGTTCTTGTGACTAGATTAGGTTTTGCGCAGGCAATTGACACACATTCTCACTGCTGTCAAGGAAGGCTAGTGTCTGCCAGAACCAATAAACAGTTCTGGCAGATGGATCCTCTGGCTTAATGGCCTTTCAAAGGAGTGTACAAACTGATGCATCACCTTGCATGCAAAACAACAGGGTGACAGTGTATAGCTCGGCTGAGATTCAAATCCAGACGAGATAGATCAAAGGTGAGTGTGCATAGCTCAAAGCTATCCTTCCACCCATACGCATAATCTGATGCTGAATCCAATCAACCCCTCCAACTCTATTAGCCGACGATTCATCAAATATTCCAATATTTTTGAACACCTGCTCTATCAGCTTGACACTCTGATGATTCCCACACTCTACAACATCCCCTGTACTCTCTTGCCAATTGTATCCTCTCCTACTCCCAGATTCTCACAAACAACTACCAAAGCCAATCCATTCCTCCATCTCCCAATCTCATGATCATCCAGGCTACCACCACTGATGGTCTAATGGTGTACTTTCCCTGTAATAGTTTTCGTGAAAGTTATCGCGTCCTCCTCTCACTTAATACTCAAATTGTTCTTACACCTTGTGAAGCCTCTCCAAATTTACAGCTTACATTCTCCACATTAAGTCGAAGTCCTTCCATCTACTAAGAATGCTCCTCTGCTCATTAATAATCTCCTGTCTGCTGCTCTATATCATCTCCATGTCACCAATATCCCACGTGGTCTTTTCTCTGCTCTTATTCACCTTATAAATGTTTCACCCTCCTCAGAATTTAACTTTTCTTACAACCATCCCTGCCTCCTGTCTCGCGTTTGGCACTGCTTTCTTTGCCTCATATTTTCTTTTCCTCATACCTTCTGCTATCCTCCTGACTGTTACCTTCCCATACGCCATCTTACTTTTCCATACGGCACAGAGAGGTTTGTTGTGGCACTATCATTTCCAAAATTATTGTAACACGTTTTCAAAATGCAGCCTTAATCCTCATTCCCCTCCAACTTCCACATTCTGAATCCAATGCAAAAGCCTTATTAAAAGGATGTTGAAATTTTGAAATTAAAAGGATGTGTAAACTCATATATTAATTGTATAAAGAACAAAAAATATAGCCTAAATGCCGTTACTTTTGCCTGATATCCGTTGTATTCACAAAAACATGACTTGTTCCAACATAATTGTGACATAAATGAAAATAAATCTTCATGGAAAGAGTTTAAAAAACAAAGAATTGAGGCTTTGGTTATTTTTTACCAATTTTCAGTGTTATTATGGGTTGGTGAAGCACATGTAATTCACAAATTCTCCCTGAGACCTAAGGAGGACTCTGTATGACTTACATGTGGAAATAGCAAAAAAAATATTTACTTTACATTATCATGAGCTATGGAAGCACATGAGTAGTAAAATTATTTTGTGAATACAGTATTTGGCTGAATGTTATTTCTAAATTCAGCTGACAGTCTACTGCTGCTGCTCAGGACATATCACTCATGAGGTCATGCTTGAATCCCCCAAGTTTTTTTCGAAGTAGTCCATTGTATCACCTTTTCCTTGACATTGTAGTGGGGCAACTTAGCATAACAATTGTGCATTTTATGAGGAAAGCACCAAATTTGGCACACTAGTAGCCAATCATATTATGAACAGATTTGGATATTGGGCCATCTCAAATTCAGCCGCTGATGGCTGTGGCAGCCATTTTCCACTGCCATCAAAAATTTTGAGATGGCCCAATATCCAAATCTGTTCATAATATGATAGGCTACTCATGTGCCAAATTTGGTGCTTTCCTCACAAAAGGCACAATTGTTTTGCTATATTTAGCTAAGTTGCCCCACTATTGTGCAATAGCCAAACGAATTCTTCCACAACACCTAAACACTGCACACAAAGTCTCGTTCTTTACACCAATTAGAAAAGCTGTTTGTACATGAACATGGAGGTGGTATAAGGAGGATGCTGGCCAAGTCTAATGTCAACCTGATCAATTCAACAAAACACATCTAACGATTCATATCAGCATTAGCAACTGTGAGAAAAAGATCAAACTGTTTAAAATTGTGTTCTTATCAAAGAGCTGTGCAACCAAAATGGCAATTGCTTAGAGGTAGATTTTCATAAAAGATGAATTCAGCAAATAATTTGATCATCAAAAAAGACTGGAACAATGATCATTTTTTAAATGGAAACACTTGATTACACAAAAAAGCTACATCATCAAATGCCTTGCGGATGTGCAACCCAACTGGAATCCAAGTTTAACATTGCTGAGCTTGACAGTGAGTAATAGCTGAGCAACAATGAGTACCTTAAAAATGGGAACCAACAAAACACACACCTGTGTCAAACTCCTTTTATTTCAACACTTGTCTCTTTCAACAATAGTCCTCCAGAACATCGAGGATGGTTTATTCAGATAGCTGACAACAAGTGAGGCATCCCTAAAGAACCAGTGATGTTTATTTAAGTTTCTTCAAATATTCTGGGTTGTGCTTTTCTAACATGCTTTCTCTGCTGGGAAAGTGAGATAAAAGACTGGAACAATAATCATTTTCAAACAGAAACACTTGATAAAAGCTCAGTCATGTGCCTGAGGATGTGCAAGCCAACTGGAATCCAAGGTTAAATACCATGAATGCTCCATTGTTGTGTTGGACAGCAGGTAAGACACGGAGCAGAAGATGGATGGACATTGGTCTTGTCCTGCTATATAGAAACTCTGAATGACAAAGAATTGAGAGTGCAAGCTGAGCAATGGCACACAATTGAATCCGAAAGCTCTCTTTTTGTATTCACTCAATTATATGTGCAACAGGTAAACCCGGAATCTTTTGGAGAAAGTGATGAATGAAAATTTAATAGAAACTCAATCTTTGAAAAAAAAACATATTATAACTGGTTTGATTTAGAGCCACCATTACAAGGAAGAAGTGATAATGAGTTGGTTCCTGGGATGTCATGTTTTTTTTTTTTGTTTTTTTTTTAACAGGTTCTATGGCTCATCAGGGGGCTACTATATACAAATCAACATACATACGAATACACAAGACACAAGACACAACACAGAGTTGTTAGACAAGATAAACACAACTACTGAGCTTGGAGGAAGAGCTGTCTGTTTCGCAGAGAGCTCTGGGTACCCAACAATGGTGCTGCCTTCTCACCACACTCAAATGGCATTTCTTCAGGAGGAATCCTCCCCATGGATGCCAACCTATGGGGATTGTCCCTACACTTATCCTTTAAAATGGTGAATGTCAGGCAAGGAAGCAGCACACACCATTTTTGAAATCTTTTGCATGACAGCCAGGGTTTGAACCACTAACCTCCCAGACTCGGAGCAGATGCTCTGAACATTACACCACCGAGTCTGTTTGAGCAAAGATGTGCCCTCATATTTACAATATTATCAGCAAAATATTTGCTTATATGCAAAAGAAGCAAAACGATTTGCCCAATTTCTGATAAGGAAAATATTTCCACAATCCTCAAAGAATAATCTTATACCTGTACCTGCCTTGAGGCTTTGGAAAGATTAGGCTTTTTACTGTTAAATTTCACTTCCAAAAAGAAAACACGATGAGGGGATTCAAAAGGTTTTATTAAAAATGAGACTCCCAAAATACCAAGAAACAGCACAACACTTTTCCTATTTTGTTCAATGTATAATTGGGAAAAAAAATATATAGAAATGCATATCTGTGACTGACAGCATAGCCTAGATATATGCACATTCTCCGCTAAGATGTTTAGCCCTAGTTGGAACCTCCTTGGCCCAGCTACTAACTGTCACGCTTGTGTTTTGCATGCAAGTTGATGCCTCAGATATCCATTAAGCCGGGTGTCATATCTGCCAACATTAGTTGGTGGATGTTAAATATATCAGTGTCCTTCATGGCGAGTCGCTGAGTTACCACCGATACCCTGGCAAAATTCTAAATTCCTGTCAAAGGCACACTTGCTTCCTCAAATAATCCCTCACTGGTTAAGTTTGAAGATGCTCATCATGTCTGGACACATGACAGCCTTGTGGTTCCATCAGCACCCACAGCTTCTGATCAGGAAAAGCATCCATTAATTGCTCTATAGCAATGCCTTCCACCCATCTACGCTGGCAATTGCTATATTCAATCCACACAGCCTGGTCTATGTCCTGGACAAATGCCTGAAAGGACTCGGGCTTTAATAAATTCTTATGCTGAAGCTGAGCCTGGGCAAAATTGTTTTGTGCCGCTGTGCCTAATCGATGGTTTAACGTGGCGCAAGTCTGAGCAGTGGCCATCTATCCCTGCAGAGTTTTCACCAAATTCCCTGTGTGGTCAAACTCAGACCAATTATTTATTTAACTGGAGGACACACTCAAATTTTGTCAGGAATGCCTCCGAGATTTCTGACTTCAAAATTTACAAGGGGGATTGACTTCCCTGATCTGGCAATACTCTCCCAACATGGTGCAAATGTAGTTTGGGCATTATATTACAGGCAGTCTGTTCATGCAATCTGAGAGTCTCAGTCACTCAAAGACAGTTGTGAGCAATGGTCCATGGATCATCTTCACCACCTTATGAATAAGACCAACGGACCTCCTTAGCTTCTCTCTCAGGAGTTCTCGTGCTTGAGCAACATCCTCACTGATCCGTTTTGTATTGTTTTTGTTTTATGGAGTAAGATGCCAAATGGCAAGATAAGTCAGGAGGATAGCAGAAGGTATGAGGAAAAGAAAAAATGAGGTAAAGAAAACAGTGCAAAGGCTGCACAGGAGGCAGGGTGGTCAAGACAGGTCAGGTGTGGCAGCATGTGCCAGACAGGATATGTCGCTGCATCCAATTTCCACCTGTAGTCCAGAAGCCTCCCATCTGGACATCCCCCAGGCAGATGCCTGGCCAATCCATCTCCTTGAGATGTTGACAAACCTGATGCAATCACGAGGCACATGATCAGCCGGTTGGCCTATTCTACCCACAAAGCTCCTGTGCTGAGAGAACAGAGTGAGAAGGATAAGCATCAGGAAAATGAGCCACATGTCCATTCAGCTGCAGCTGACACTCACGGAATATACAGGTAACAAATGTCATCTGTGAATCTCTCAGCAAACGCTAGTATGGCACAAAGTCTTACCAGCGACAGGCAAGGATCCTCTGAAGAGACCTGGTACCGAAGGAGTTATGGCTCTATTTCAGATCCTTTGTCAGAGTCCAAATCTCACATCCATAGAGCAAGACTGGAAGCACCAAGGACTAAAAGACTCGGACTTTCATCCTCCTGCATGAGTACCAATAGTGCCACACCCCATGATCCAGTGAATCCATTGCTCTCCAGGCTCTATTGTCTATCGAACTCTGGCTCACAACATGCGGAGACATGAATAACACTGCGAAGGGAAGTGAATCTCTCTGTGACCTCAACATCCTGATCACAAACAGGAACAGACAAGATAGCAGCAACTAAGATGTCAACGAAAGCCTGGATATGAGTTTTAACTTCGGAAACTCATTATCCCAGTGGCTCTGACTCCTCATTCAGTGCCTCGAGGGATACAACAACATAGCCATCATCTCCACATCGATGACTTCATCTGCAAAATCAAGGTCAGAGATCTTGACATTCCCAAACGATGTCCCATAGCACAGTTTGATCTCTCCGAAATCCTCCCCAAAATTGAGCCCATACAAGCACTGAAAAGGGTGGGGGCCAGTACACACCTCTGACGAACTCCAGCAACAACTGCAAATAAGTCAGAGATTGTATCACCACATCTCGCAGCACTCTCATTACCAGAGTATAGTTCAGACATCAGATTGACCAATTTTGTTGGCACACCATGATGACTGAAAATCCTCCAGAAGTAATCCCAATTCACTGAATCAAACGTTTTGTGGAGATCAACATAGGCTGCAAGCAGCCCCTGTTGAAACTCTCGCTTGAGTTTGGTGAGGACCGGATGAGCAAGAATATGATCAATCATTGACCTGTTTGGTGTAAAGCCCGACTGCTCTGGTCACTGATGATCAAGCATATGTTGGTGAACCCTTTCAAGAATTATCCGAGCAAAGACCCTTGCTTGGCACTGAGAGCAGCGTCACCCCTCACGTCACCCCTCATTAGTTGATGCAGTCCTGTCGACCACCCTTCCCTTTACAGACATGGACAACAGGGCCCCTCTTCCATTCAGTTTGGATGATGCCCTGTACTCCAAACAGAGTACAGAACTGCATGCAATGACATGAGCACAGCATTTCCACCAGCCTTCAGAAAGATGCCACAGATCCCAGGAGCTTTAGCCCCTTTCAACTGGTCACTGCAGCCTGTGTTTCCACAAACAAATGCAGTTCACAATTGATTTGGGGATCAGAAATAGGGAGAGTAACACCCCTGACATCCAACTCAACAGCTGGTGGGTCAGCTTGTTATAGCTGCTCAAAGAGCATCCTCCAGAGACCATTAATGAACGCATGGACAATCTCCTTTTCAACACTACTGATGGTGGAATACCAAGTCCAGTGATGAGGCTGCAGGACAAAGACAAGCCTTATAAAGTCATAACCATCAGTATCAGTTCCAGTCGATGCATTAAAATCCCCCAAGACTAGAAGTGTATCTCGTCTGGGGCACTGATCAACCACAGACTCGAGCGTGGTATAGAATACATCCTTCACGGTGAGATCACCCACCTCAGTCGGAGCATAAACAGAGACCAGGGAAATGACACAGAGCATAAACAGAGTGACGAATCATTCGTCTCATAATACGTTCGTTGACCGGTGTTACCTCAATTATCATTGGAGTCAGCTTATTGGACATAGCTACAGCAACTCTTTGGGAATGGTAATGATCAGAGCGACCAGAACAATAGTAGGTGTAACCACCCACCATGATCTTGCTGCAATCCGTTCTCCGAGCCTCAGAGAGTGCTGAAATACCGATGTCCAAACGCTTGAGCTCAGATGGTAACAGAGACAGGTGATCATCCTCTCTTAGAGATAGGACATTCCAGGCACCCACCCAAAGGTACCGCCTCAGGTTAACCCAAGGAGACGCCGTCTGGTGGACGACACTTCAGCACCACTCCGACACACTCTCCCGCAATCTGACCCAGGGAGGTTACCCCGTGGTTTCCCTCCTATCATCAAAGATTGGGGGTCCCGAACGCTTTGCCCCAATCCCATCATCCGGTGAGCTGCCCTGCGAAGGGAAGCTGCACAGGAGGTACTCCCACGGAGTGGGTTTTCAGATTTCTTTGCATTTTTAACAACATGAGGGACAACACATTGAACATGTCATGTATTGTAATGTAATGTCAATAAACCATTTATAATTAATGTATATTTGCCTATATTTCCAGACTTTATGACCACCCTGTACATACCACACCACATTCGATCCACACAATACGAGGATTGTTCTGGAGCATAAACTGTTGAAATGAAAGAAAGAAATGTGCAGTATTTGCACATCGTTCACACATACTGAATATTTATTTGTTACCTTCACCACCGAAGGTGAAGGAGGTAATATTTTCACCCCTTCATGTCTGTTTGATACTTGACGAAAAAATTTTTTGCCAAGTATGTTGGTCTGTAGCGTTTGTCTGTCTGTCTGTCTGTCTGTCTGTCTGTCTGTCTGTCTGTCTGTTTGTTTGTCTGTTTGTCACACGATTTTTGGCCACAGCTTTCAAGCAATTGTTTTGAATTTTTTAAGGGTACAGGTGACCAGCCAAGGACAGCAACGCTAAGTTTTGGTGAAGATCTGAATCTGAAATATTTTTTGTGATTCTTCACCATTGTGAGATTGGGCCAAAAACGATATCTATCACAATATCTCAAAAGATTAGATATGGATTCACACGAAACTTGGTGGGCAGGTTGGGAGTGCCAAGAGGAAGAATTGATTCAATTTTGGTGAAGGTCCGATTCCAGATCTGAAAACAAGAATTATTTAATTTTTCACTGATTCTTCACCATTGAGTGATGGGGCTAAAAACGATATTGCATGATATCTCAAAAAGTTGAGGATGGATTCGGATGACACTTGGTTCCCAGCTTGGGTGAGTGACAATAACCAATTGCTTCGACTTTGGTGAAGATCTGAATCTGGATCCGGATTCGAGAATTATTCAGGTGCTTCTTCACCATGGAGAGATGGGGCCAAAAACTACTGTATGCAGCATGTTATCTCTAAAATTGTGGAAGACTTGTGACAAAACGAGTCGGAAGAGTTGGTCAGGTGACAAGAACAAGCCGATTCGATTTTGGTTAAGGTCCGGAATCAGATCCGACCTATCAGTGGCGTACAAAATGCAAACTATTCAGCCTGGCGGAGGCTAGCGAGTGCCATTCCGTTTCGCCAAGTTGTCACTCTTTGAGTGATTTTATATTACTTGCAAAAATCGAAGATTTTTCATGTATATTGGTCAGTCGATTTTGTCATTCTATTTGTCTGTCTGTTTATCACCTATGGGTCATAATTTTAAACCGATCTTCACAAAACTTCACCAAAAGGTAGAGTTTGCCATCAGGAAAAAGCTTATTGTTTTTTTTTTTTTAGGTCAAAACGTCAAAAGGTCAACAAAGGTCAAATTCGAAAATTATTCTCCAGAATAACTTTGGAAACAGCTTTGGTGGTATTTCTAAAATCCTCAATTTTCATCTGATTGACTTGAAATTTGAAGAGGAGGTCAAATATTTAAGGTCAATGAATTCAACCAGCTAATTACTTTTGAGGTCAACTTCGACCAAAAAATCAACATAGGCCAAATATCAACAACTAAGGTGGTGTTTCTAAAATCCTCGATTTTCATCCGATTGACTCTAAATTTATAGAGGATTTATATTTCAGGTCACTGAATTCAACCAGCAATTGTTTTGGAGGTCGACATAGGCCAAAACGTCAACATAGGCAGAATTTCTAAAATCCTCAATTTTAATCTGATTCACTTGAAATTTGAAGAGAAGTTGCATATTTTGGTCATTGAATTCAACCAACAATTATTTTTGAGGGCAAATTTGTTTCATTGATATTGCAAGTATCATAATCTGCACGACGTCTTCTTCTTGTTACTTGCAAAATCGAACATTTTTCAAGTATATTGGTCAGTAGATTTTGTTATTTTGCCTGTCTGTTTGTCTGCCTGTCTTTTTGTCACCTGCAGGTCACAATTTTAAACTGATCTTCACGAAACTTCACCACGTGGTAAAGGTTGTCATGTGTAAGAAGCCTATTGTTTTTGAGGTCAAAAGGTCAGAAGTTCAACAAAGGCCAAAGGTCAACAACTTAGGTGAGATTTCTAAATCCCTCAATTTTCATCCGATTGACTTGAAATTTGAAGAGGATATGTATTTCGGATGACTGAATTCAACGAGCCAATTATTTTTGAGGTCAACATTGGCCGAATTTCTAGAATTGTCAATTTTCATCCGATTCACTTGGAATTTGAAGAGGAGTTGCATATTTGGTCATTGAATTGAACGACCAATTCTTTTTGAGGTCAAATTTTTGTTTTAGTTTTGCAAGTATCGTGCTCTGTATGATGTCTTCTTCTTGTTAGTTTGTTTGTTTGTGTGCAGGATATCTCAAAAAGTTGTGGACGGATTTGGACGAAACTTGGTGGACAGGTTGGGTGTGTGGCAGGGACGAATTTTATTCGATTTTGATAAAGATCCGAATCCAGATCTGGATACGAGAATTATTTCATATTTAAAGTGATTCTTCGCCATTGAGGGATAAGGCCAAAAACGATATCGGACTGTATAGCATGATATTTCAAAAATGTAATGGACCCGATATGTTCTCGTGGATCAGGCATTGCATGGCAGAGGTATGCGCTCTACCGAGTACCCTTCTCGTTCGTTATTTATTACCTTTCTTTTCCTACCATCCCTAAAGCCAAAGGCTTCCTCTTCCCAGCCAGCACCTGCCAAAGCAATGTCTGCAAAAATTATTCTGCATTTGACAAAACTTATTTTGGAGAATTTTGGAGAAATTGCATGGTAGAAAAAACAGAGGTGTTCAGGTTACCCACTCCTACCCACCCTAAAATAACAGCAACAAAATGTCCACTAACAGAGACGAATGCCACTATTGCTTTAACAGATCGAATTATTCCCACCTTATTATGAGGTTGGCTTAAGAACGTCTTTTTGCCCAAGTCTTACACAAATCAGTTTCTCAGACCTGGTATTCAAATGAAGTTGGCAGAAATTGGAATTTGTCCAAGCTGGCATCAATATCTCGACTACTCTTCAGAAAAGACACCATGGGATATTTAGCGTCCACCAACAAGCAGTGTTGGCAGACCATTCCTGATTAACTTCTATCTATCCGTTATATCCGTTTAAAGCCAAACACATTGTTGCATCACCCAAGATGTGAAACACCAGAGATAGTTTTTATCTGGATCAAGATTCGTACCCAGGCTTGATAACTCAAAAAGCAGTCAGAATTTTTTTTACAATGGAAAACAAAATTGAGCTAGAAAATTGGTTTTGCTCTATACAGTATTTGATACAAAAATATATGGAACCTAATTTCAATGCAATTATATAATCTTTTGCTCTAAGTTGTCAAATAGTGTGACCATTGTCTTGTGACCATTATAAATAGTGTGACAAATAGATATCAGACCAGAACAAGCATTCGTGAATATTCTTCATACAAATCGGTGGTATCAAAAAGGTGACAATTTGTTTTCTTCTAACGTGACTGCTCAGTTAGCAAAAGCCTTTCTTTTGCCTGTCATTATTAATCACGCCAACCAAATGATTTCCTCAGATGGGTATCAATTTGTCATTGGGTCCTTATCACGGCACAGCAGATGCTTAAATAATGGTTGTGAAAATGCTGGAGATGTGCTACTGTATGTGCCAATTTCATGAAGAGGTGAGAAGTTTTTAATATGAATTTTATCCTCTTCTTTGTCACTGAAGATATTTCTAAAGCATACTATGGATTTATAAATCACAAAAATGCATTTAGAAGTTATGACATCTTCACAATTCACATAATTTCAGAGAAGATTTAAAAGATGTTTGTAAATGTTAAACAAACTAATTATTTTTTCTTTTATTTGTTGATGTAGACGACAATAATTTCACCATGAAAAAATACAAATTAAAAATAAAAACTTCATTTAATTCATTCAAAGTATAAAATTCAATACAGGTAAAATCCCTTATCAAGCAACAAGCATCTTCAAAACTTATGGGAAGGTGTGGCTACTTCAAGTCAAATATCTACTCTCTGAAGCTCTTTCTAACCACTGTCTGACTGACTCGCAGACTCACTCAATGACTGATATTTCAGATCGGTACCTTCTGTGTGACGGAAAAAGCTGAAATTTTGTATGTCAATGGAAATCGAAGTCACTTTTTACAGAAAAATTCACCGAATCGTCAGAGCACATCCATATATTAAAATATAAATAAATGAAAAACTGCAAGTGAGCGACCCAAAACAATGGGGAAGCACGGTAATTTTGTGTGCTGATGTACATCAAAGCCGATAAACCAGGAAAAATCACAGAACCATCAGAAAGCATCTGTAAATAAAAATATAAAAAATTGAAAAAGAATAAATGAAAAATCAAATGCAGGTGAGCAACCCAAGACAATGGGGAAGCATGGTTCATATGCTTACAGAGTGTGTAAGCATACCGCGCCAGTCATATATAAAAACTCTTTCTAACCACTGACTGACTGACTGGCTAACTGATTGATTCACTCACTGATCACTGACTGATATTAAGGATTGGTCCCTTCTGGGTGACATAAAATGCTGAAATTTTGTGTGCCGATGGACATCGAAGCTTTTACTCTCGCAAAATTCACAGGATTGTCAGACATCCATAAATGAAAATATAAATAAATGAAAAAAGAAAGAAAAATGAATGCAGGTGATTGCCCCAAGACAATGGGGAAGCATGGTAATTGTGTCTGCCAACTGATATTGAAGCCAAAACACCAGGAAACTTTCACAGAACCATCAGAAAGCATCTGTAAATGAAAATGTAAGTTAATTGAAATAAATAAATGAAAATAAATAAATGAAAAATCAAATGCATGTGAGTGACTCGTGACAATGGGAAAGTATGGTTTGTATGCTCACAAAATACGTAAGCACACCCTGCTACATGTACAATATATATATATATATATATATATATATATATATATATATATATATATATATATATATATATATATATATATATGTATTTTTTTTTCTATTTAGCTCTTTTAAAGCACTGCCTCACTGACTGATATTAAAGATCGGTTCATTCCGGGTGACGTAGAAAGGTAAAATTTTGTGTGCTGATGGACATTGAAGCCATAAATGAAACAAAAAAGAGCAATCAGAGATTGCAGACCCTCTCCAGGACTTTTGTGTGATGTTTGTGTCAATTTGTGTGGTGTATTTTGTGTGACATCTGTGTACTGGTGTGTTACGAAATTAATAAGAAACAATTAGAACTGTGACCTTATAAGTGCTGGCAGCGATGACCGGGAACCAAGACATCCTGCTTTGATGCAACCTCACTTTGATTGGACAACTGACCTGAACCGTGACTTTTTATTATTATTATTATTATTATTATTATTATTATTATTATTATTATTATTATTATTCAATTGAATTTAGAATGGGATTAAAATAAATTCAATTCAAATCAAATGGGAGACCAAATAGGTACCAGACCTGCATTGGAGTAATCAGAAGGAATCCGAACAAGCAAAAAGCAAAGATGAAGTTTTCAGGAGGAACCTGGATAGGATTCTCATTTCAGCTTCTACTCCTCCACCCTCAAACCCATCCAGGCACACCCGAGTGAGCATTATTCAAAAAAAAAAAGAACTCTGATCAAAAAAATTCAACAATTCTGGCTGCCAGACCATGAGTCCGATCAAGTTGAAATTTAAAACATATATTCCCTATCACCACTGGATCATAATTTTAAAGTTTCATGTTGATTACTTATGCAGTTCCAGAGAGAACATTATTTGATATTTTTCTTCAATCCAATGTGATTTCCAAACCATGTGAAGTATCAATTCTTCCTCAACAAACTTGTACACTCATGGCTTAGGGAACATGTGTGTGAAGTTTTCCCTTGATCTGTCCAGCCGTTCTGGAGAAGATTTTTATAGGTTTTAGGGTAAATTAAATATGGATGCCAAACCATTTGACTTATGACGATATATGTGTAAACTTTTGTTCCTCATGGACAGGCAGAAATACTTGTAAAGTGTTGCCTCAATCTGTTCAGCCATTTCAGAGAGGAATATTTTTGAAGATTAAAAAAACAACAACAATATGGCTGCCAAATCACGTGACCGATGACATCATCAATTTTTGTCTGTTAATCATTTTATCCTGACATGACCCTCAAAATTTTTCATACTGATCAGATGTGGTATTCCACATATGTAATTATGATGTCAAAACAAAGCCACCTATGATGTCATAAAATCACACTTATTCCCCATGAGGAGTACTTGCCATGTGCCAAGTATAAATTTTTCCTTCGTGCAGTATCAGCGATAGAGTTCAAAAGTTTTTCCATTTTTCCAAAATGGCTGCCACACCACGTGACCTATGACGTCATAAGCATTAGAACATTCTACATACGTCCTCGCACCTACAGTGAAAATTTATTTGCAGAAAAACAAACGAACGAACAAAAAATCACTCATGGAGCTACACTTGGCGAAATGGAACAGCCCTCGGTAGAAAGCATAACCCTGCCAGGCTGAGCAGTTTAAATTTTGTATCCCACTGATAGGTCAGATATGAATCAGGACCTTAACCGAAATTCAAATCAGCTTGTTCTTGTCACCCAACCAACTCATCCACCTAGTTTTGTCATAACTCGTCCATAACTTTTTGAGATATAAATAGTTTTTTTGCCATAGTTCTCAAAGGTGAAATCACTTGAAAAATTCTCGGATCGAGATCCGGATTCGGATCTTCACATAATTTGAATGAGTTAGTCCTTGTCACACCCCCAATATGTCCACCAAGTATAATCTGAATCCGTCCACAACTTTTTGAGATATCATGCAAAATCGTTTTTAGCCAACTCTCTCAATGATGAAGAATCAGTTGAAAATTAAATAATTCTCGTGTCCAGAACTGGAGTCAGATATTGACTAAAATTGAAGCAATTCTTCCTAGTCTCACTCCCAACCTCTTCACCAAGTTTCGTGTTGCTATGTCCATAACTTTTTGAGATATTGTGCTATATATCGTTTTTGGCCCAATGTCTCAATGGTGAAGAATCACTTAAAAAAGGACTGAGATCTGGATCCGGATTGTAATCTTCACAAAATTAAATGTTGCTGTCCTTGGTCAGTGCCCTACACACAGAACAAATTTCAGAATGACTGCTTGAAAACTGTGGTCAAAAATAATGTGACAAACAAACCGACAAACAGACAGACCAACATACTTGGTGAAAAAAAAATTCACCACGTAACAAACAAACAGACAGACAAACAAGCAAACAAACGGACCCAAATGCAATACCCTCTCCTTCAGCGAGGGTAAATATTGTCACGGGTATGGCAGTTATGTTAATCCCCCAACTCAATTGTGTTGGACGGAGGGTTAACACCAACCAGCCCGGATCGCCGAGTGGCTTTCTTTAGGAGGTGGAAACATGATCCTCAGAGATTATAGCACATGCGGTTGCGGCAGGGCAGAACTGGTGGAGTGACGGAATCACAGATGGTTGCACAGCACAAGTGGTTTATACTCGAACCCCAAAACAGATACACGGACACAGCAACTTAAAATATACGTGGGGATTTAATGAAAACATTTACAAAGGTATAAGTCAGAATGTAATAATAATACATGAAGTAAATTAAAGTCGAAAGTTGAGGCGCCTCTATACACGGACTTTGATACAGACAAGGGGAAAACAAAATAAAAGCAAATCCTCCCTTTATTCTGGCACTCAGCCTTGTCCAGAGATGGTCTTTATTGAACTTTGGAATCGAGATGCTTCATCCTGTGCGTGAAGATGCACCTTAAAATGGCGCCGAGCCGCTCACTGGGCGGGAAACATAAGTGAGGTAATTATTGAGGCAGTATTCAACACTACGGCTCACCAACCGCTATGCAACTTCTTCGTCGGTCCTGCTTACCGACCCGCTGCTTTGCAGAATGGCGCCGTCTCTTTGGTGATATACACGAGGTTTCTAGGTCCATCTCTCACGACCAGCCAAGAGACAATTTTCAGCATCTTGCTCCACCACACGAGCCAATTAGCCTCAACACGAATACGAGAATCATGCCGTCTTCTTCATGCATCAAAGGAAAGCCAGCTGTCATGCCCTGATCTTACACGCCATCTACTAGCTCCATAGCCTCTCAACCATGTCTCTCACACCTAGCTCAAAAACGAACCAAACCAAAACCTCTTCCTTCTGATATCCCGCTCATCAATCATCCACCTCCAGGAGTGGTTTGCCGGCACGAAAACCAGGAAGGCGGGGTTTCTCGCCTGCTTGGACATGCAGCTGTGTTGTTGTTGTTGTTGTTGTTGTTGTTGTTGTTGTTATTAAAACACACTTCTTTCATGGCTGGCTTGTAAATTTAAAAATGCAGGAAAGGTCAGAGGGGGCAAATACATTCTGGGGAAATTTTATCTTAATCCCTATCTAATTAACACAGCATCACCCCCTGTGTTTTGACAAGTAACACTTAAGCTCACAGTTTCCCTGCTTAATTTACAAAGGCCATACACAAAAACTGCAATACAAGAAGAACAAAATTATCTACAGCATGTATCGACTATAACAAAGCTTTTGATAGTGTCCCACATACATGGATGATAAAATTCATGCAATTATACAAGATCAAACCTCAAATAATCAACCTGATAGAGAAAGCAGTGGAGCTTTGGAATACCACATTAATATTACAGCTCTCAGAAGGAAAGATCAAAATACCAGGGGTGAAGATGCGTCAAGGGATCTTCCACGTAGACAGTCTTTCACCCCTCCTATTTTTCCTGGCCCTGGTCCGACTGAGAAACCTCATTAAATGAGCAAGAACATGGATATATTCTGACTGACATCAAATAACAGAATGTCCAAAGAGACAAGAAAGGTGATGCAACTACTTTACAAAGGTGATTGAAAATCTTTGCACCAAATGACAAAAAAATTGGAAGAACAACTCAAATGAGTAAAACGGTACTCTGATGACATTCAAATGGAATTTGTAGATTCATAAGCCTGGTGTTGGCTTAATGGTTAGGGTGGTGGGCTTGGGTGGTGGGCTTGGGATCCTCGGATCCTGAGTTCAAATCCCACCTGCTGTTGAATTTATACCAGATGTGGTTGACTCTGCCTGTCATCCTTCTGAGGTCGGCAAAATGAGTGCCAGCTTACTGGTATCCTGTGTCGGAGTGGCGACCGGTCCAGGATTGTGCCCAATTGCCAAGGAGACTGCTTCGGCAGCACCAATACTCTGCACAGAGTATGGTCCGAATGTACATCCATACAAGGTCGTGGATAACAAAAATTGACACAAATACAACAATATAGGAGCTAAACAACAAAGCATCATACAAATAACTCAGAGTAAACGAGAGCCACCAAATATGTCACAAACAAATGCACAAAACAATTACCAAAGAATATCTGTGTAGAACGAGGATGATCCTGAAAATGTACCTTTCTCCATGGAACAAAATCAAAGCCAAAAACCAGCTGACAATACCAGTATTCAAGTTCAGCTGTGGAATAATAAACTGGCCACAATCAGTAATCAATAAACTGGATATCAAAACAAGGAAACTCCTCGTCATCCACAAAATGGTTTACAAAAATCAATGCATCCTGAGAATGTACCTGCCGAGACGAGAAGGAGGTAGTGGACTGATGGACCTCAACCAAGTGCACAGAATGACAATTGTAGGATTGGCTGAATACGTGAAAAGTGCAACAGACTACTGAATTTAATTTGTAAGCAAACACGAAGATAACAAACTGGACAAGGTATCCCTAACCCACCATGCAAAAAATTTCCAAAGACAGGTGCAAATGGAAGATGTCACTCAAGAAACCAAAACAACAATGAATACAATCACAACAATTGCAAAAAAGACAAAAGAAAAATGTAGAACGAAATAAGAACAGATATACACTGCCAACTGGGAAAACAATATAAGAGCAGGAAGGTATTAAAAAAAAAGAGTTGGACAGATTGGGAAGAGACAAAGAAGGCTGTTTGGAATGGCTAAGTAGAGGTCAGCTCAACTGGGATGGAGAACGAATGACAGTCCACCAATGGGATGGAGGCTAAATGCCCAAGACCATGTACACTACACCAATGGCTTGAAGAAATTGACAGGACTGAGTCAATTGGATAAGTGTAGGTTCTGCAAGGTAGAAACAGAAAGCACGACCTACCTCCTATCGGGATGTAAAAAAACTCATGTCAGAGCAATTGTACACCCAAAGGCACAACAAGGTATGGAGAGCAATCCACTGGCACATCTGAAAATGTCTCAATATCCCAGTTCCAGAAAATTCATCGATACATGAACCAAAAGCAATCACTGAAAACAAGGAAGTAATGCTCATGTTTGACCAAATTATCCCATGAGTGTAAACATAGAAAACAAAGCAATGCGACCAGATATAGTAATAAGGTACAAAAAAGGAAATAAGGCATTGATTTTTTTCAGTACCCAGCGATTTTTGCATTGATTCAGTACCCAGCGATTTTTGCATAATCAGTGCAAAAATCATGAAAATGATCAAATACCAAAAATTAGAAAAATTAAGCGAAAGATCCAGGAAGCTGAAGAGCACCAAAATTGTCCCAGTGATTATTGGAACAATGGGAATGATAAAAAGAACCTAACAGATTATAAAAACATCGCTAGGAATAGTACTACAAACAATCTGAAGGTGGAAGCTGTCTGGTGAAGCGATTTCAAATTACCCCCTCCTTCATCTTACCCCACCTCCCCCACCCCCCCCCCCCCGGGTAACTTGAAATCGCGTGAAATCGATTTCGTCCTATCCCCTACGCTTTCAGATTACCCCCCTCAAAACATTTATTTATGTATGTTGATTAACAAAAATAGTAATTTAATTGATATTGAAAACGAATTAGCGGAAAACCCTTGACCACGTGACATCCTTTAAAGAGTTTGCAATGAATTTTGATTTTATTATGATTGATTTTATTTTAATATTGTTAATTGAAATCAGTATTTCTCATCCAGTTATAGTTTTTGCCATATTTTTATGAAATCCTTCTTCGATATAGTTGATACAAATAGACATACTGGTATATATATTTTAACCAACTCAGACTACATTTACAATTATGGAAACAACGCAATAAAATCAATGTATAAGAATGGCAATGAAAACAGCTTATTTTTAATTCACAATTTAGTTGTGGTGGTGGTGGTCGTATGGCAGCTTATATGCCGGGGTAGCTATTATTTCTTGAAGCGCAACTGTGTCGCTGATGCATTGCCCCTCTACCAGTACACACACTGGAACTGGTACTCATCTCGCCGACCTCGGAAGGATGACAGGCTGAGTGCGCAGCCTGGTGTTGGCTCAGTGGTTAGGGTGGTAACCTAGGATCCTAGGGTCCTGAGTTCAAGCCCCGTCGCCCACTGAATTAATACACCAGGGGCTTGACTCAGCCTGTCATCCTTCCGAGGTCGGCGAAATGAGTACCAGTTCCAGTGTGTGTACTGGTAGAGGGGCACTGCATCAGTGACACAGTTGCACTTCAAGAAATGATAGCTACCCTGGCAGCTAAGCTGCCATACGACCACCACCACCAATACAATTAACATTTTTGTTCCATTTTTTTATGTTTCCAGACTTTGAGACGAGCTTTCAATCTTTTATGTTTAACGTGTTCTATTCAATAAACTTATCATGAGTTGTGAGCATAAGAATTGATCATTTCAGCTAAATCAGGGAGGGGGGTAATGTAAAAGTGCGGGGGTAATATGAAATCGGGTTCAAGCTACCCCCTGGGGTAAATTGAAATCGATTTCAGATTACCGGGAGGTAACTTGAAAGGGGGGTAGCTTGAAGTCTTTACACCGGGGCTCGGTGATGATCCTGGAAAGAGCCCTCGGAACAAAACTCTGAGATCAAGAAAACTTCACAAATTGGTCAATGAATCATGATCCCTTCCCAAGAATGAGGTGAATACTTCGAGACCTGGGAGGACTCCGTTCGCTCTTCTGAAACCCGCATATGGAGATAACAAACAACGACACACACACACACACACACACACACACACACACACACACACACACACACACACACACACACACACACACACACACACACACACACACACACACACAGTCATTCACTTCCATGAGAAACTTGGGCATCAAAGGAACCATTTATATTTATGTAAACATGGGAGAGTTTTCAACGAGGAGTGGGGTGAAATTCAGACAGCTTAACACAAGGTGCATATAAAACTGGAAAGCGAGGGTTCGAAAATGTCCCATAGTTAAGTAGGCAATATACACGTGACCCCATATTTTAAAGGTAGTGTTGGATTTTAACCAATGGCATTTTGGGTTTTTTAAGTCCAAAATAGCAGATTGTGTCCTTATGATCCCCACATACATGATGAAGGAATACGAGAGGGAAAGATAAAGGTCTGCAAAGAGCATTACACTGGATCACCATTCCACTGGGTAAGTGTGCAATGGTCACATACATATTCAAAAGCTCAAAATTAACACAAGTCCTGGATAGCATTGTTTCAACTTAATGAAGAGATTCACAACCATCATGCAGCACCACCAGATGGGTAAGTTAATCTAACAGGCCTGGTTTACTAGTGAAAAAACGAGTAAAATGTCTCCATTCCCATGAGCTCAAATCACATCCACGACAATCTTTTCCATTCCCTCATTCTCTGCACGTTCTCTTCCCCAGTCTGCACATTAGCCGGCACGGCGGGGCTCCCAGCTGCCCTGACAGCAGCCGCAAGGAACGAAAAAGACGCAAAAAACGCCAAAGAGACCTACACAACGATAGTGGCGTTAATGAGCAGCACACTGAGCAGGCTGGAATGTACCATCGACAACGCCCCTGGGCTGAAGCTGCATGCCCACAGTTGCACCGACTCATTGGAAGCACAATGACAAAACACCAAATGCACTTGTGAGTCGTGTGTGCTGGTACTCGCTTGTGGACTTCAAAAATGATAATATGCCATTTGAAAAGAGTAGCCCATTGTAGATTCACCATACCTTCAACAATTTCCATATTCCTGTCCTGGTGGCACTGGGAAAGAAATGGTAAACAACCCAGTGTTTTATTTGCAAAGAAACTGCTTCAGCAGCACTGTCTCCTAACAATGATAATGTTTCATTGGATTTGATCATTCAGAGTTTCATTATCATTCATTCTTATCCTTAAACCTGGTTGTATGAGTAATAGCTTTTTTTTTATTCTTATCTTATTTTTGAGTATTATGACTGTCTTTACTTTTGTTAGATTTTCAACAATACATTTTAGCTCACTTGGACTTTAGTCCGGTGAGATGATGTGATCGAGCAGTGTCCATTGGTAAATCAGTCAGTCAATGAATCTGTAAACACATGTCATTTTCGCTTGAGCTAAACACACGATTTTGATGAAACTTGGACACAAGCCCCATATGTGACGCCTAGCGAAGGTGTATTGACCGCATCCAAATCTGTGCTCATCAACGGGTAGAAATCAGGCCTAAAGGTGCTGTCACACCTTGACGATTTAGCCAGCGTATGCAGACTTATGAAAAATTTGTCGAAAATGCTGGCACACGTCGAATACGTTATGGGTACGTTTGGTATACGTTAAGAGCACGCTGAAGAACACTGCCATACGTTGTAGTATGCTGGCTTTCATCGTTGTACTTTGCGGTTGTCCTCAAATTTTAGCATGCTTGAAATTTTACGACGTATGCCAGCGTATGACTCACACGTTCCGCTACGCTGGCCATAAGTTGTACGCACGTTATGCGATCGTTGACACACGTCAAGGCACGTTATGCGATCGTTGAAACACGTCGAGGCACGTTACTTGTAAGTTACTCATTAGTCGAAACACATCGAGGTAATGCTTAGCGTACCCAAAACTTATTTCTAACCTATGAGTAACGTGCTTTGAACCTATGTGTAATGTAACTCCAACGCATATTGACGTATGTAGACATATTTGATTGACGTCTTCCTGACGACCACAGAACTTACTGAACGTGTTTCTAATTTACAGCTACCGTATAATGGCGTATTGGCAGCGTTTAAAAAACAACAACAACAACAACAACTTCCGATATTTCGTCACGTGCCGTTGCGTCACGTCCGATTGCCTCTTCAGTTTGCTCATGTCTTATTCTTAGTTCCTCCTCTGTGAATATTTTCTGTTTGAGGATATTGTCACGTCGACGTCGAAACTTAAAAGCAAATGTTAGAATATATAATAAAATTCGTGATAGACTAAAAAAAACAAAACAAAAAAACAACTTCAGATATTTCGTCACATGCCTTCACGGAGCCAAGGAGAAAAAAAGAAAATGTGCCTTGACGGAGAAAATAAGTTTCGGGTATGCTAAACATTACCTCGACGTGTTTCGACTTATGAGTAACTTACAAGTAACGTGCCTCGACATGTGTCAACGATCGCATAACGTGCCTTGACCTGTGTCAACGATCGTGTAACGTGCCTACAACACGTTACTCATAGGTTATAAATAAGTTTCGGGAACGCTAATCATTACCTCGACGTGTTTCGACTTATGAGTAACTTACAAGTAACGTGTGTCAACGTGTGTCAACGATCGCATAACGTACCTACAACTTATGGCCAGCGTAGCGGAACGTGAGAGTCATATGCTGGCATACGTTGTAAAATTTCAAGCATGCTAAAATTTGAGGACAACCGCAAAGTACAACGATGAAAGCCAGCGTACTACAACGTATGGCAGTGTTTTTCAGTGTGCTCTTAACATATACCAAACGTACCCATAACGTATTCGACGTGTGCCAGCATTTTAGACACATTTTTCATAAGTGGGCATACGCTGGCAAAATCGTTAAGGTGTGACAGCGCCTTAAAACGCTAAAAATAATTAATGCTCTAACCTACAGGGGGAGTTGTATCAGCAGCACAGCTGTGCCCTCAGCCAAAAACATGACCTGTAAACATGTATCACTGTAATCAGCATCGAGAGGGCTTCCATTCAACCAATCACGTGACCAACTTCTGAGCATGAACAAAGTTTAAATATTTTATGACGTCATTGACTGTCGCTACTGATCCAAATGAGCTTCTGGACCCGTGGTCCTATTTTTCACATTGTTTTATGGGCCTCTATGTAAGGCAATCTTGCATAGTTTCTGTAACATAAAATTAACGGCGATGCCCCTGCGCTCACCTGGTATAACCAGGGAACCACTGGTAGGCATGGATGACCCACAAAATATGTAAATTCGCTGATGGTTTGAACAATCTTGTGAAAGCACCATGCAGTGATGGTTCCTACCAGGTTACATCTAAATTGGGTGAATACTTTGTGAGAAGAAGTCAAAAGAAGCGATGCTGGAATCGTAATGACGTTTGACCTTTAAATTTACCGACTTAAAAAGCAATTTTTTATGGGATTTGCAGGGCATCAGGAGGCCTTGGTCCTCAGAAGTTCTACAAAGTTTTGTCAATATAGGACTATAAGTTTTAACATCACGGGTGATGAGGTTGTGGTAAAGTTTCAACAAAATCGTTGGAGTAGTATTGGAGAAGAAAGTAAATACCTTTTTTTTTAGATGGGGGGTGGGGGGGGGAGGTCAAACCTCTGGCAAAACCCCTAGATCCTGATGTTTTTTTTTTAATGCCATGAACAAACTTTAGTACATCACGGGTGATGAAGGTTGTGGTGGAGTTTCATCAAAATAGTACACGTAGTTTCGGAGAAGAAAGCAAATACATATTTTGAGAGGTCAAGCCTGGACCCACTTTGACCCCCTTAGACCCTGACTTCCTTTTCAATGCCATGAACAAACTTTGATACATCACTGATGATGAAGGCTATGGTCAAGTTTCATCAAAATCGTGTGTGTAGTTTCAGAGAAGATGGTCGGAATGCACTGACTAACAGACACCTGACGATGCCAATACCTCACCTGAACAATTTTTGTTGGACCCACTTTAATTTTCCCAAGAATTTTAAAGAGTGTTGTACCTTTGATGTGAAAAATATCGGATTTTGTTGTTTCATCAATGAACCCCTGCATGCACATCATTAAAATGTTTTGAATGTTCAAAAGTCTTTATAAGCTTTTAAAATAAATCTGGATTTCTTCGAAACCCTTAATATTCAAAATAATGAATAATATAAAAACAAATTTGCTTTCACAGTCGGTTTTGATGACTTCCTTGGAAATTGGAGATTAAGTTAGCATATTTACATGCCTTGTACATTTATACATTTTCCATTGTGGGTTACAATGCTTTTGGGAATTCCTTGATTTGAAATTATTTTACCCCCTCTGAAAAACAACATCACACTTTGTATGATTACTTCTACATCAAACTTTATACGATTTTAAAGTGTCAAGTAATTTTCATATTTTGAAAATAACACAAAATAGGCGAGGACACTTCATGTGTTATGCAAGGCAGTGCTGCTCTCTGCTGATAATAATGGGGGTTACAAACAGAGAACACTATAAGAAACAATTGTTGATACAGTCAACAGGAGAATGGGCGAGGGATCAGGTCAGGCCAAATTACATCTGTGACTTGCCGCAAGTACCATGTATACCTGTACTCACCTGTTTCATGGTCGAGTTGTCGACGACAAAATCGTCTCCCCCACCAGATTTCCTGGTGAGGAGGGTGGATGGATACTGACACCCAGCAGGATCAAACACAAAACCAGTCAAAGGGTGTAGGAGCTCATTATGAGCCAACGGCATTCTATATGTAGAGCCCAACTGTGTCTGTGGACGTCCTACTGCAGTTGGGTTACTTTTTTTGGAGGTTGCTGGCAGGATTTGCACTACATCCACTGTAAAACGTTTCAATCTGCAAAACACAAAACCGCAAAGAAATCTGAAAACCCACTCCATGGGAGTACCTCCTGTGCAGCTGCCTTTCATAGGGCAGCTCACCAGATTGCAGGATTGGGGCAATGTCTTCGGGCCCACAGTCTTTGATGATAGGAGGAAAACCAAAGAGTAACCTTACCGGGTCAGATTGCGGTAGTGTGTGTCAAGGTGGTGCTGAGGTGTCACTAATAAGATGGCGGTCTCCTTAGGTTAACCTGAGGCGGTCACTTTGGATGGGTGCCTGGAACATCCTATCTCGAAGAAAGGATGATCACCTGTCTCTGTTATCATCTGAGCTCAAGCGTTTGAACATAGGTATTTACACCAAAGAGGTCAACGAGTGACCGTATCCTTGCTCTTTGGGTCCTCACCAAAGGCAGGCGAGAGTTTCGACAGGGGCTGCTTGCAGCCTTTGTTAATCTCTGTAAACTGCTCAATTCAGTCAATCGGGATGCCTTCTGGAGGATTCTTGGTCTTCGTGGGGTGCCACTAAAACTGATCAATCTGGTGTCTGAACTATACTATGGTACTGAGAATGCTGTGAGATGTGGTGATAGCATCTCTGATTTATTAACAGCTGTTACTATAGTTTGTCAGGGGTATGTAATGACCCCTACACTTTTCAGCACTTGCATGGACTGGATTCTGGGGAGGATGTCAGAGAGATCAAGATGTTGTGCATCATTTGGCAATGTAATGATCTCTGACCTTGATTTTGCAGATGATGCAGTCATCTTTGCAGAGACTCTGGATATCCTTTTGGTGGCCCTCGAGGTGCCGAATGAGTAGTTGGAGCGACTGAGATTATGGGTTTCCTGGGTCAAAACTAAGATCCAGGCTTCCACTGACATATTGGATGCGAGTCTGTAACCATTTGTGGTGAGGATGTTGAGGTCACTGAGATTCACTTCGCTTGTGGTAATATTCCTGTCTCTGTTGGCTGTGATCAAGAGGTCAATAGATGTCTGGTACAGGCCTGGGGAATCATGGATTCACGAGATCATGGGGTGTAGCACTATTGGTACCTGTGCAGGACAAAAGTCTCTGTCTTCGGGTCCTTGGTGCTTCCAGTCTTGCTCTGTGGATGTGAAACTTCGAAAATGTTGCCCAAATTGGAATTTTGGCCTATGTTTTTAAAAAATTAGGAAAATTTCGCCTTTTGTTTTTTTTAATTATTTTTAGAAAATTTGTTTTTAGAAAACGTCGGCCTTTTTGGTTGACCAAATTTTCCGAAACATAAATGCGGGACTGTCACAGGTTCGGTGATATTAATCTCCGAAAATTTCAGAATTATCATTTGAGCAGTTTGGGCTGGGGGTGAGTGGACATACAAACAAACAAACAATCCAACAAACAAACCAAAAAACAAACAAACAAATGGCGGTGATCAACATGCTTTCAAAAAATTTTTTTACTTTTTTTTGCCAAGTAACAACAAAGAAAAGGGAGTAAAAACTGAGTACTCCCTTCCTCCAGTGCCCGGCAATGACGTCATGCATCGCCTCGATATGGAATTGGGAAGGAGAGGTGTAAAATAAGTTTGAATAAGGATATTACATTGCTGTGTTGACTGATTGTCTGGACACAGCTTTGAGGTTGTAGGTCCATTGATATTGAGTAATCTACTGATGTGGACCTGCGACAGGGGTTGTGGATCCACTGTTTGGAGAGGTTCTCGGCTGGAAGGATCGAAACCTCGATGAAAAACAGTGCCCAGCTGATGATCCAGACATTTGGGAAATCAGTCATTTGCTTATAAGTTAAGGTTATGACTTCAAATAATAAAGATTTTGTAAGTACATACCAGTACATAATATATCTGTGTTTGTGTGTGTGTGTTTGTGTTTGTGTTTGTGTTTGTGTGTGTGTGTGTGTGTGTGTGTGTGTGTGTGTGTGTGTGTGTGTGTGTGTGTGTGTGTGTGTGTGCATTGTTATATCTAGCTTCTTTCTTGGGACTATGGTGCAGTAATTGGGCTTTATTTTGATTTCCGAGCAGCACATGGAGACGAAATTGGGAGTGAGTCATGTGCAATAATTGATTTATTCGGTGATTAATTGAATCATTAAAATAAATAAGTCTTAAAATTATTGATTTCTCAATCAATAACCTAATATCATACCCAAACCGCCACTGTTTCATCCGAATCTGCAACTCTTTTAAAATTAAGTAAACTATCGAAAAATGAATAATTAATCGATTAATTGATGAATCAATGAGTCAAAAATACCCTTTATAACCAAATCACTTGTTTACTGTCATGTCAAAATATCAGTTTCCAAGCTCAAAGGGTGCCACAGATGAGAAAGAAAATAAATATGTAATATATAAATCGATCACAAGTAAGTAATTAATCAATTAATTTATTAGTCAAAAAAACAACTGTTTTTGCCAAAGCACATCTGCACTTTTGTCCCCAAAGTTCAGCTTCCGAGCTCAAAGGATGGCTGAGACATCATCCAGACAAACAAGAAAACAAACAAGAAAACAAACAATAAAAACAAGGAGCAGTACTGTATATTCAAAGTCCACCACCCCATGCCAAATAAATAAATAATCCTCCAGCGCACGACATCCCCGGGGTGCCTTCGGTGCCCGGCGATGCCACCTTGCAGCACATGGAGTCAGAAATGGGAGAGAGCAGTGTACATGTACAATAATTTAATGATTAATTGCATAATTAAAATAAATAAATAATAATCAGAAATTTTATTTATGAATTGGGTAATAGCATAACTAAACTAACACTGTTTCATCCAAATCTGCAACTTTTTGAAAATTTAGTAATTATTAGAAAAATTTAATAATTAATTCATGAATCAATAAATCAAAAATATCCTTTATAGCTAAATCACTTGTTCACTGTCGTGTCCACATATCAACTTCCTAGCTCAAAAAGTGCCTGAGATATTGCCAGGATGAGAAATAAAACAAATAAGTAATTAATAAATCGATAACAATGAAGTAATTAATGAATCAAAAAATATAAATGTTGGTTTTCACCAAAGCACATCTTCACTTTGGTCCACAAATTTCATCTTTATAGTTTAAAGGATGGCTGAGATATCACCCAGACAAGTAAGAAAGAAAATAATTAATTGATTAATTGATTAATCGATAAATCAAAAATACTCTCTATAGCCAAATCACTTGGTTACTTGTCATGTCCAAATATCAACTTCCAAGCTCAAAAAGTACCTGAGATATTGCCCAGATGAGAAATAAAATAAATAAGTAATTAATAAATCGATAATAATTAAGTAATTCATTAATTAATTGAGTAATCAAAAAATAAAAAATAAATATTTTGGCCAAAACACATCTTCACTTTTGTCCCCAAAGTTCAGCTTCCTAGCTCAAACGATGGCTGAAATATTGCCCAGACAAACAAGAAAGAAAAGAAACGGAATAAAAACTGAGTACTCCCTTCCTTCGGCGCCTGGCGATGATGTCATGTATCACCCGTATATGGAATTGGGAAGGAGCGGTGTACAACAAACAGAATAAAAACCGAGTACTCCCTTCCTTCAGCACCCAGCGATGATGTCATGTATCACCTGCATATGGAATTTGGAAGGAGCGGTGTACAACAAACAGAGTAAAAACTGAGTACCATACTCCCCTCAACACTCAGCAATGATGTCATGCATCACTTGTAAATGGAATTGGGAAGAAGTGGTGTACAACAAACAAATGGAGTAAAAACAGTGTTTCTTTATTTCTGCACCCGGCAATGACGTTATGCATTGCCTGGATATGGAATTGGGAAGGAGTGGTGTACAATAATAATAATAATAATAATGATAATAATAATAATGATTAATAATTAAAATTATCATTAGATGACGACAATGATCCAAGAATGGATGTTAAGGATCAGGCTATAGAAAGTGACAGTTTAAATACAAAAAATGAGGAAAATAGAAAAATATTGTCTCGATTCTCTTGAATTATCATGTACGGCTACTATAAAAAGCTACTTGCGCACATCAAACCTCAGAGTAAATGTCACAGATGTGAGATAAAATAAATATGTTCCTTCTTACAATGTTCTGCACAAAGAAATGCCATTCCATAGAAAAACAAAATTGGTGTCATTCTGGTGGATTCGTTCAAGCAATATTTTTTTTCTTAAGTAAAACAAAGTGGAAAATATTATGGACTGATAACAAGACATAATTTCTTGAAAGAATATTCATCATGTTCTTAAATATGTCGCTATTATGTGTTATATAGAACTCACAAGAAAAGGAAATCCATTTGTAACTGAGTGCATTAATTGCACATTGAATAGGCTTTAAAATAAATTTATTGAACGAGGAAATGAGAAATGGGCTTCTATTATATAAGATTTTGTGGGTGAGTGGATCAACATGGTCCACTCAACATAATCAAATCCTTCAGAAATATAAACAAAATCTGAATGAGATGAATCACTATTAAGATGGCCAGCAAGATTGCGAAGATGTATGAACACTCGTCTCATAACTGTCTAAGCTGGGTTAGAATCTCGGCCCAAATATAAACTGTCATATTGGTGTTTCATAGGCAGGACGAGGCATCAATATGTGTGCTGTCCTTTGGATAGATACTAAATTGACCATCCAATCTGCTGACCTTAGTTGGTGGATGTTAGAGAAACCACATTGTCCTTCGAGAAGAGTAGGTAGGTGAATTCCAAATTCCTGCTCTAAACAGCAAGGGGCACTGCATCAGAGGCAGAGTGGCACCCTCACTCCCCCCCCCTACCCTTCTACTCGACCAAATTATCACAACCCACAGCTACATGTTGCATACAAAAGAAGGATATTAAGAAAAATAAATTCAAGATGGAAGCTGTGATAAGAATTTAGAGATAAAAAGTTTATTTTGTTTAAGAGCACAAAAGAATATGGATGAGCAAGGTTATTACTTTTAGCCAGTCGCCTTGTAGCGGGAGACGGAGGTTTCATAATCATAACTGTGTGTATGTGTGTCTGTCTGTCTTACTGCCTGTCCAGGCCATAACTCTTTTTACCATTTGAGCTTTTGTCATCACATTTTCAACAAACCTTTATTATGAGAAAGTGGAGAAAATAATTCAAAATTCGGTCAAAATGTGAGAGTGTAAAGTCAAAGTAACTGTCAATTTCCATTATTAACCCAGCCAGAGAGCTTTCAAGCATGAGACCACAGGGTTTTTTTTCACCATGGAGCCAAGTTCCAGGAATGTGCTTGCGAAGGGGAAGGAAAGTCGATTACACCAAGGCCTCTCCCTGTGAACTGTTTAATTGTTTCTCAGCAGGTAAAACGTTTAAAAGTGTTCCAGGCTTTTTCGTTAAATGCAGAGACCATGTATTACACTTGCTGTTCTCTAGCACCAAGGGCCCCACATCAAACATTAGAGTCCAAGTTTCATTTCTTGAATACAAAAAAAAAGAAGAAAAAAAACTTAATTGCTTGATATAACAGAATAGGTTCATGATTTCAAAATTAAAATATAAAGAAGGCATGAATGGATATACATTAATTTGAATGAATAAACACAAGGGGGGGGACATAATTAGGGGCAGAGAGAATAGAACATTAGAGGGGATTGACTCAGGAATAATTTAGCAGCTAAATTATCACCGTGTTATAAAACCATTGAAGGATAGGATGAGGATTAGTTAATGCAGTCCGGATTGATGATGCCTGTTGACCGAATGTGGAGTTTTGGGGACCATGCGCTGTCCACCTTTTCCTCTCTGAAGATATTTCTACCTGTATCTCTTCTTTCGCTTGTTCTTTCTCTCCCTCTTTCTCATCTATTGTTCCTTGTAGTACATGATCATATCAAATTTTAACCAAGAAAAGATTATTTTGATGAGGTTTTAATAAACGACACTGACGAACACAGTTAAGAGAAATCAAGCATTATCTTTTCTTCAGACTGAAATTTCTCCAAAACTATGACAGATATAACATATCCAGCCAAATTTATTAAAGGCACTTCGTGAGAATCTTACCAGCACAAGCCTAACCCTTAAATGCTGACAAAACATTGTTGTATGTGCATAGGTAATCTCCCATCTAAATAGCAATTTACGAAGGAAGATAAGCAAACGATTACTTGTGTGCATCCAAACAGCCGATTAGCCTGTGAAACACCATACATATGTCCAACATCCAATTGAAATGATGCACTTGCATGTAATCACAGTGCCACGGACAATAGTTGGAGGGGAATTAGTATATTGCTCATCTTACACTAGATTCAGCAGCCAACGAAATAATTCTGTCAAGGGTCTGTAATGCCGGACAAATTTATATTGTCATACTTCTCCGTTGCATCTATCCTCAAAGATTCTCAATGTACGTCGGCAAACTGCCCTCTTCATATCCTCTTCTGGGAGAAAGAGAAAGGGAGAGAGAAAGAGAGAGAAAGAGAAAGAGAGAGAGGTGAGAGAGAGAGAGAGAGAGAGAGAGAGAGAGAGAGAGAGAGAGAGAGAGAGAGAGAGAGAGAGAGAGAGAGAGAGAGAGAGAGAGAGAGAGAGAGAGAGAGAGAGAGAGAGAGAGAGAGAGAGAGAGAGACAGGTGGCAGAGAGAGGTGGCAGAGAGAGAGAGAGAGAGAGAGAGAGAGAGAGAGAGAGAGAGAGAGAGAGAGAGAGAGAGAAGGGGGAGGGAGAGAGAGGGAGGGTGAGAGAGAGAGAGGAAGGGAGAGAGAGTGAGGGAGAGAGAGGGAGGGAGAGAGAGGGAGATTGGTGACAGAGAGAGAGAGAGAGAGAGAGAGAGAGAGAGAGAGAAGGAGAGAGAGAGAGAGAGAGAGAGAGAGAAAGAGAGAGAGAGAGAGAGAGAGAGAGAGAGAGAGAGAGAGAGAGAGAGAGAGAGAGAGAGAGAGAGAGAGAGAGAGAGAGGAGGCAGAGAGAGGTGGCAGAGAGAGGGGTGGCAGAGAGAGGGGTGGCAGAGAGAGAGAGAGAGGTGGCAGAGAACGAGAGAGAGGGGTGGGGGGAGGGAGAGAGAGAGGGAGGGTGAGAGAGAGAGAGAGAGAGAGAGAGAGAGAGAGAGAGAGAGGGAGAGGAGAGAGAGGGAGATTGGTGACAGAGAGAGGGAGAGAGAGAGAGAGAGAGAGAGAGAGAGAGAGAGAGAGAGAGAGAGAGAGAGAGAGAGAGAGAGAGAGAGAGAGAGAGAGAGAGAGAGAGAGAGGTGGCAGAGAGAGAGAGGGGTGGCAAAGAGAGAGAGAGAGGAATGGAGAGAGAGGGAGGTGAGAGAGAGGTGGCAGAGAGAGAGGTGGCAGAGAGAGAGAGGTGGCAGAGAGAGAGGTGGCAGAGAGAGAGAGAGACAGAGAGAGAGAGAGAGAGAGAGAGAGAGAGAGAGAGAGAGAGAGAGAGGGAGAGAGAGAGGGTGACAGAGAGAGAGGGAGGGGAGAGAGATAGAGAGAGAGAGAGAGAGAGAGAGAGAGAGAGAGAGAGAGAGAGAGAGAGAGAGAGAGAGAGAGAGAGAGAGAGAGAGAGAGAGAGAGAGATAGAGATAGAGATAGAGAGAGAGAGAAAGAGAGAGAGAGAGAAAGAGAGAGAGATAGAGCGAGAAAGAGATAGAGAGAGAGAGAGAGAGAGAGAGAGATATGGCAGAGAGAGGTGGCAGAGAGAGAGGGGTGGCAGAGAGAGAGAGAGAGAGAGAGAGAGAGAGAGAGAGAGAGAGAGAGAGAGAGAGAGAGAGAGAGAGAGAGAGAGAGAGAGAGAGAGAGAGAGAGAGAGAGAGAGAGAGAGAGAGAGAGAGAGAGAGAGAGAGAGAGCAGGCTTTTGTGGTATAATTTCCAGGTGACATCAATATCAATGGTGCCATTCATAGAAGTTAAATTTGTAGAAGTCCTTTGCTGCAGTGTTGTGACTGCTTGGAGGTGCCAACTCCCTGCAAATTGACATGATGACAATTTGAATCGCCACATATGAGGAATGAAGAGTTGGGATGAATCATTATAAGTTGATCCAAATGGGCAGGAACTGCCAAAGAATGTTCTTACCACATTTGTGATAGTTTGCAATTTTTTTTCTTCGTCATTTTTCTCATTATGGTATTTCAACCACTTTGTGGGCCTTATATCAACTGCATGCCTGGTGTTGGCTTAATGGTTAGGGTGGTGGGCTTAGGATCCTCGGATCCTGAGTTCAAATACCACTCAGACGTTGAATTAATACCAGGTGGGGTTGACTCTGCCTGTCATCATTCTGAGGTCAGCAAAATGAGTGCCAGCTTGCTGGTATCCTGTGTCAGAGTAGAGACCAGTCCAGGATTGTGCCCAATAGCCAAGGACACCGATTAGGCACACCCAAGTTCTGCACAGAGTATGATCTCAATGGATGGATGGACATCAAGTGCACAATGCAACAGAAGCAAAGTAAGAAGCAATATTTAACTTATAATGTGCACACTGCAATAAGTGCTTTAAGATAATAAATTTTCACCGAAGCAACACATGAAAATGTTTTTTATATATATTATTTTGCTGCATTTATTAATTGCACACAGGATTGTGGGGACATGTTGAAGTGCATTCTTATGAATGTGCTACTTTGAGACAACGATGCAGCAGGATATTTAAAAAAAAAAATAGTACTTGAGAATGATACACTATTGCACAGAGCAAACATTTTGCATTGAACAAATTTGAGATTCTTAGGTGTGATTTTGCAAAAAAAAAATACTGTGAAAAGGGGGCAACAGGGAAGAGATTGAGCAGGTGTGTGAGACACAGTGCCTCAGAATGTGAGTAAATATAGCATGTTTTGTTGTGTGAAAAAATACTTAGCTGAAGATTTTGTTCTCAGAAGCATTCCTATTTTTGGACTATCTCAAGTGACTACATTACCTGGTGTTGTAGAGGAAAAAAAGAACCTTTTATAGAATTGGGAAAGTCATTCTGCAAATGAAAAGTGGGCTCGTGAGGAATGTGCTTGTCTAAAATGCCACAAGACTCCAGTTAGGGTGCTTCTCCCACGCAAAGTGCTGGTGCCGTTGCATGTAATTGCATACTCCGAACCATCAAGTGACATAGCAATATGGTGCCGTTTACAGCAAGAGCTGCTCCTTGGAGAGGATACACATTTTGAATCAGAGTGAAAAAGAAAAGCTGAAGAGTTATAAAATGAATACTTAAAAGGGTCATTCAAACACTTCGACGTAAGATAAGACACCAACGAAATGCGTAGACACAAGTGAGTGTGTGTATGTGTATGTGTGTGTGTGTGTGTGTGTGTGTGTGTGTGTGTGTGTGTGTGTGTGTGTGTGTGTGTGTGTGTGTGTGTGTGTGTGTGTGTGTGTGTGTGTGTGCGCGTGCGCGCACGCGCGCGCACTTAATGCAGCTTTCTTCGGCCAGAAGAACATGGGAGAAGTCGACATAGATACACATAAATATATACATATATAACTACAGGGGGAGCACTCGGTCGAGTGCAAATCCTCCGCCGCCAATACTGCTGGGCCACTGAAGTGAACCTGATATCCTATTCATTGTAGGTCAAAACGGATCAGACTCTACTGAACCACGATTGAATAAACTAAACTAGATTGACGCGCATGTAGAATAGCCCAAAAAAAATCGAAATATTTTTGAAAAAAAAGTTGCAAAATTTCTGGATTTTTTTCTCTAACAAATTTTTTTTTTGGGGGGGGGGGTTGGAAATCACTTGAAACGTAGAAATGCAAAAAAAAATTCAAATATTTTTCAAATAAAATCGAAATTTTTTTGAAAAAAAGTTGCAAATTTAGTTTTTTTTTCGAACAAATTTATTTATTTATTTTTGGTTGGAAATCACTTAAAACATGTAGAAATGCAAAAAAAAATCAATTTTTTTTCAAAATAGCCACCATAGCGGCCATATTGGACTTTGGACCAAGTCCAAAATCTTACGGCATGATCCTTGGACCATACCTAATCCCCCCACCAAGTTTCGTCGAAATCCGTCCAAGAGTTTTTCCGTAATACTGTTCACAAACAAACAAACAAACAGACAGGGGTGAAAACAGTAACCTCCGTCCATCTTCGATGGTGGAGGTTAAATACATATATATATATATATATATATATATATATATATATATATATATATATATATATATATATATATATATATATATATATATATGTATATGTATATATATATATATATATATATATATATATATATATATATATATATATATATATATATATATATATATATATATATATATATATATATATATATATATATATATATATATATATATATATATATATATATATATATATATATATATATATATATGTATATATATATATATATATGTATATATATATATATATATATATATATATATATATATATATATATATATATATATATATATATATATATATATATATATATATATATATATATATATATATATATATATATATATATATATATATATATATATATATATATATATATATATATATATATATATATATATATATATATATATATATATATGTATATATATGTATATATATATATACTATATATATATATATATATATATATATATATATATATATATATATATATATATATTTAAAACTCATCTTTTATGCATATATACATTAGGGTGGTCCAGAAACAGCAAAAAAAATTATTAAAAAATTAGATGCATCTCCACAAGCCTCAAGTTATTCCACTATGATTCACTAACAGGCATAAAAAACTTAAGTTGATCGGAGGTGATTTAGAGGTCGCTCCATATGACGACTTTTAGTTTCATGAGTTGGTTAAATTAGTGTATGGTCAGGTATGATTACGGTACTTCTGTATGTCCGAGGTGGAAATGGACTGCATTTTCGAACTCTATGGGGTCGATTTACTCTATGAAATGACTGCACCGACATTTAATTCACTACCATTTCGAAAATATGACCTAAAACAAGATTTACCATTACTGGAGTTGACTCACTAATCCTACTCATTTCGATATTTTCGAATCTATAATTAATTTGTGGTCCGTCTAAACATTTCTTTGAGTAAATCGACCCCATAGAGTTCTAAAATGCAGTCCATTTCCACCTCGGACATCCAGAAGTACCCGTAATGGTACCTGACCATACCCTAATATATTCAAGTCATGAGACTAAAAGTCATCATATGGAGCGACCTCTAAATCACCTCCGATCAAGCTATAAAAAATTATGCACGTTATTGGATCATATTAGAATAATGTTAAGCATGTGGAGCAACATTCTCTTTTTTTCGAGTTTTTTGGACCACCCTAATACATAAATATATATATATATATATATATATATATATATATATATATATATATATATATATATATATATATATACATATATATACATATATATATATATATATATATATATATATATATATATATAAATATATACATATATACATATATATATATATATATATATATATATATATATATATATATATATATATATATATCAAACGGCAGACATTGAACGATATCTTGAAGAATAAGGGCAAGATATTTGGACAAGTGGAGAAGATCGCGAGGCCGGTAGTAAGTGTGAAACGCGTGAAATGTGTGTCCTTTGAAGATGTCGATGATGCGCTCATCATCTGGTTTCGGCAAATGTCGGCTCAGCCAAATATTCGGTTGGACGGTGAAATGTTGCTGCTGAAGGCACGTAAATTCTCTGCGGACCTCGGGCATGATGATGCCGAGACCTTGCCGATGCACTGGATAGACAGATTCAAAGTGAGGTGGGGAATCGGCAAGGTCAAGAGGTGCGGCGAATCAGGCAGCGTGGATTCGGCAGTGGTGCACGACTGGAAGGATGGCAAATTGAAAGATATCTTGGAAAGGTATCAGCCTCGGGACGTGTACAATTCCTGTGAGACTGGGCTTTTCTGGCAGATGCTGCCAGAAAAGTCTCTGGGGTTCGTTGGTCAATCCCATCATGGTGATAAGCAGGCGAAGTTGTTGTCTTACAGTTGTTCATTATTTTTACTTTTGATAAACTGATTCATGAATTCTATCTTTGCTTGATCACTTTCCAACTCACCAATGAACCCCCACCTATGCCCCAAGGATTGTGTTTTCCTTTTGGTACAATAGCCGGCTCTCACACGTACGTGTCCAGGCCACGCGCGACTTCATCCTTCACCCCACAGTCATCATGAATGTTCGCATACGCGTAAGTCGTCACATTTCTAAGTCGTCACTTTTTTCTCGGTCCCGATGGTGACGACTTACGCCTAGTCTACTGTGTGTGTGTGTGTGTATATATATATATATATATATATATATATATATATATATATATATATATATATATATATATATATATATATATATATATATATATATATATATATATATATATATAAATTAATATTTCGGCATGCCCCTTTCTTTGGTCCACCATCAAATTTTTGTTACTGCATGAAATGAAACAAGCTTTGACATATATAGTAATGATATTATTGTCTTCCTGAAGAGGCCCATCAAAATTCGTTTTGATGATTATGGTAGTTAAATCTTGTTATTATCTATATATTAATATTTTGGCACGCCCCTTTTTTTGTTCCACCATCAGATTTTTATTACTGCATGAAATGAAACAAGCTTTGACATGTATAGTAATCTGATGGTGGAACAAAAAAAGGGGCGTGGCGAAATATTAATATAGATGATATTATTGTCTTCCTTAAGAGGCCCCTCAAAATTCGTTTTGATGATTATGGTAGTTAAATCTTATCATTATATTATATTAATATTTCGGCATGCCCCTTTTTTTTGTTTGAAACAAGCTTTTGTTTTTTTTTTTGTTTTTTTTTTGAAACAAGCTTTGACATATATAGTAATGATATTATGGTCTTCCTTAAGAGGCCCCTCAAAATTCGTTTTGATGATTATGGTAGTTAAACAGTTCATGTTCTCCATTTGCAAAATGGGAGGAATTATTTCACAACAAAGAAATAAAAATGTTTCCCATTTTTTAGAGGACCACTAAGATGAGTTCGTAAAACCTTTTGTAGAGTATGTTATTATTAATCACTATATGCTATAGTAAATTGCTCGTGTTATTGAGCTGTCAATAAGCTATCAATCATAGACATATAATAAACTCACTTGAGTATTCATATCTCTATTTCAATGCGTAATATCAAGCGGTACCTTCATGATGACCTAATAAAACAGGTCTCGATGTCCGTCCGTCTGTATATCTGTTCACAATCAAACCGATCGTGATGCATTTTAAGGCTTTCCGAGAGCTTTGGAGAGATTAGCTACACTCCCGTACGGTGCTGTTTTTATTATTCCTACTGCACTTCATTAGAACATAGATCGTGGATGGATGCGCAAATCCCAGGAGAACAACTATAGCTGCACAGAACAATTCATATTATCGATGGATAAAAATGATATTTCATTGATATTATAATAAATTGTTTATTTAAAATATCTTCAAATTTTGTGAGTTTTTAGTTTGTTGTGAAACATTAGGTCCTCGGGTCTCCGCATAGTGGCGTACAGGCTTAAGTTGTGCTTCTGTTTACTACCATAGAAATCACAGAACCATCCGATCGACATGCTGTTAACAGTTTCAGAGTCAGCTAAAATCTACAAGATATGAATATGTAGAGGAAACTGATCCAGCCAGCTAAAATCTACAAGATATGAATATGTACACGAAACTGTTCCGGCCTTTTGGATCGCTTTAAAGTAGGGTGCCCTGTAATTTTAATGCGCTCGATGGATCCTCCGGAACTCATGAATGGTACACGTTGTGTAGTCACTAAACTACGTGGTAATGTCATCGAAGTGGAGCTACTGCGGGACAGTCGAAGGGGAAAACCTGAATGATAATAATCAATGGATAAAAATGATATAATATATTGTTTAAAATACATTCATGCTATCTGTCTTTTACCATATGTTGCCAGTGACACCCGTCCAAGACGGGCACCATTACTAGTACATACATATTTACAAACATTTTAATACACATATATATATATATATATATATATATATATATATATACATATAAATTTATATACATATAAATATATGTATATAATATATATATATATATGTATATACTATATATATATATATATATATATATATATATATATATATATATATATATATATATATATATATATATATATATATATATATACACCTCCATATAAATACATATATATGTTTGGAAATATATATATATATATATATATATATATATATATATATATATATATATATATATATATATATATATATATACTGTATATATACTGTATATATACATTCATATATATCCATGTGCACCCTCACCCCAAAACTCTTTTTTTCTCCCCTCCCCATTTCTTCCTGTTCTTAACAACGCTAAACAAATAAACACAGGGAAATTTGTCGCACGGGAAGGCCATTCGGTCCAATATATCAAGCCTATCAAGCCTGTATTGTTCCTGTTTCCATTTGTTAACAATGTAAAAAGTAAATAAAGATGGAACGTTAAATTCACAATCGCTTCTCCCTTTCTCCCTTACCCTTACCATAATTCACTGACTGGCGTTTGTGTGTATGCTTGTTCGTCGCACTACTCCTACAGTTGTGGGCTGATTCCATCCAGACTTGCTAAATAGGATCAGCATGATCCCAGTTAATGTATAGGGGTGTTTTTATCTTTTCCGGCGGTCTTGGTGGGAGGGGGAAGGATGCAAATTGTCTCTGAAAATGTGTATCATGTCGTGCCACTTGTCGGTGGGAGAAGGTATTACAAGTCTCCACCATTTGCAGTTCAGCATTCCTGTTCCCACGTTTTCTATTGCAATGAAGTGTTTTGAATTATAAGCAGTAGGTATGTTTTTGCTTCATGCACATAACTTCATGGTTTTTTTTTTTCGTTTTTTTTTTTTTTGGGGGGGGGGGTGTTTGCCTCCACAAAAAAGGTATGCGTCAGAAGAACTTGTTACATTCTTGGAACAAGATCGCCCATCGGTTGAGTACTCTGCGAGTTCAGATGTAAAAAGAATAAGGCTCTATCATAACTTTTTATTGGACTGATTTGTGTCATATGGTCTTCTTATCTTGCACAATAGCATATAATTTGGCTGATATGATCACCTTGAGATATGCACACTCGCCTGTCAGCCGTCTCGCCTGAGTTTGAATCTCGGTCCTGCTATCAGTACAAACTGTCATCCTGGTGTCTCACATCTATGTGTGTGTCGTATCTCGAATGGAGGTTAAACTGGGAGACCCATCTGCCATCATTAGTTGCTGGACGTTAGAGATTCCATTGTGTCCTATAACTCCTATACAAAGATTAGGTGAGCTATCTCCGGTAAGCTGGCGAAATTGCAAACTGCATCAGTGGCACAGCTGCACCCTCAACCAATGACGCGACTCACAATATTGTGCTGCATACGAAAGAAGATGGCATTGCTTTGGCATTTCTGGAATAGTTTGTACTACACTGCCACATAGTGCCGTTGCAATATTATGGAAGTTTATTTTGCTTTTCATATTCATGGGTACATGTTCTTGAGACACACGAATGTTTGAATAGCATTTTGATGTTACCATCAATTAACTCATTACTACTTGATTTTTTCCCTGCAGGTGTAGAATACAACATACCCTGATGATATGAAAGGCAAAATACCACACCTTTCACATCCAAATGAATGACTCGCAATGCCAGTCCAGTCGAAGTCTATAGGCAGACGTGAAGTTTGTTTTAGGGAGCCATTGTAGGTCCTCACCATTTATGGTCAAAGATGCAGCAGAAAAGTGAGAAAATTACTGTTAATAGTGCCTGGAGGAGCATATATCGCTGCACTCGTCTGATGTATGCATTGCTTGCAGCAGCTGCAACGTCGATGAATCCCACAGCTGCGCACAGCTGGGAAATCCTCTACATTTAAGGAGCTCCACAGCTGAGAGGTCCCTAAGCGGGAAATCTTCTACTTGCTCTGACTTGATGATCTTAAGTAGAATAACCTGACAAGTTTGGGACAGCTCGGGAAAAAAAGAATGAAAGAGGGGGAATGAAAAGTTTGGCATCCATATGATGATGGTTTGAAGATTCTGCAGCCATTTGTAGGTTAAGGTATTTGAGTATGTACTGTATTTAAACTTCATGAAATATATTTCATGCTTTACAAAACGCCATGCTTTTCAACAGTTAACATTCAACTCAAGTTTGTTTGGAGTTATGTTTTTTTTCTTCATTTTAATGTTACGAGAGGGGGGACCAAGTCCCACTGTAGTTACTACTGTACAGTATATGATTAAATATAAATCGTGCTGCCCTGCACTGCCTGGTGGACAAGGGAAGGAGTACCAGGTGCTGCCCAGTTTGGTGAGCTTTTCCCGGTGGTGGTTTTGGAACGTGTTGACATTGAAAAGCTATGGAATTATTGGCATGATGGTTAGTTTTTGTGCCAGACCCCACCTCCCAATATCCACTTTATGACGGTGTTTGGTGGCCTCAAAACGGCCATCAAGGCCCACATGTGGGAAGTTAAAACCTTGCTCAGATTCTGAAGTTCTGACACCTGAAAGTTGGGGCCAATAGATGCTATGGTTCGGCCATGAAAGAGTAACTTAGAAACACACAAACACACAAGCATTTGAAAAATAATGGATAAGATTTCAACGTTTTCAATGCACAACATGTGCCAGAACCCTTACATAGTTGTCCCCCCCCCCCCTCTCTTGCAGCACTGGGTCATCCGATCAATATCGGGTTATTTAAACTTTAGTTAACAATCAAGAAGATTGATGTATAAAAGCTGTAGAAAAATAAACCCAAGAGTGCATTGATGGGTGTGTCCAAATGAAGAGTGCACCAATGAAGGGTCAAATGTCCTCATTTTATTTGTTGAGGTCAGTTTCTTGATGTACAGCGTACACATACTTTCCACCATCCATGCAGAGAATCGCCTTGGGGGGTATGTGGATGTGCCCATGATCTGACCCTGGTACTCCCAGCACATGTGCAAAATATATTTTGGATTGGCCCAGGCATATAGGTGGAAATCATAAGAGGGCTTCCCACCCTCGCATTGGGGGAGAGGGGGGTATTTTTGGGGTGTTCATGACCTGACACTGGATACCACCAGCACGTTTGCAAAATTTGGTGGATATTGGCCCAGCCGTTATTTTTGATAATTTTCAGACATGTACACAATACGTACAGAGAACATAAACAAGTTTATTGCCCAAAAATGGAGAGGGGCCCTCAGCTCATTCCTCATTGAAAATTGGTGTCTGATTTCTCTTTTAAACTCGAATTATAAAATATTTTCCAAACTTTTATCTTGAAGTATTGTTCCCTTTTGGAAGTCATTAATTCAAAAACGATCAGTCTTTTTGTATCCCGAATGACAGATACACAACAACATATCTATGATGTATAATAACAAATGTCAGTGTGAGCCAGTCAGTCGGTCAGTGTGTGTCAGGTCAGGTCAGGTATGAGAGCATGTGCCGGAGCAGCGCATTAGTGCATACAATTTCCGCCGTACTCCAGGGGCCTCAGTGTGGCGGGCTTAACACCAAAAAGCAGTCGGGCTTTATTCCAAAGAGGTCAACGATTGACCATATCCTTGCTCTTCAGATCCTCACTGTACGCACATGAGAGTTTTGGCAGGGGCTGCTCGCATCCTATGTTGTTCCCCACAAAGCATTCGATTCAGTGAATCGGGATGCCCTACAGAGGATTCGCGATCTTCTTGGAGTGCCACCAATACTGATCAATCTGATGTCTGAACTATATTCTGGGACAGACAGTGCTGTGAGGTGTGGTGGTTCTATCTCTGACTTATTTCCAGTTGGTAATGGAGTTCAGAAGGGGTGTGTATTGGTCCCCACGCTTTTCAGCGCTTGTATGGACTGGATTCTGGGGAGAATGTCGGAGAGATCAAGATGCAGTGCATCGTTTGGGAATTTCAATATCTCTGACCTAGATTTTGCAGACAATGTCGTCATCTTTACGGAAACTCTGGATACTCTTTTGGGGGCGCTCAAGGAGCTGAATAAGAAGTCAGAGCCACTGGGATTATGGGTTTCCTGGGACACAACAAAGATCCAGGCTTTCAATGACATCTTGGATGCTGCTATCTTGTCTGTACCTGTTTTTGGTGAGGATGTTGAGGTCACGGAGAGATTCACTTACATTGGCAGTGACATTCACGTCTCTGTATGTTGTGAGCCAGAGGTCAATAGACGTCTCGGTTGGGCCTGAAAAGTCATGGATTCACTGAATCATGGGGTGTGGCACTGTCGGTACCTGTGCAGGAGGATGAAAGTTCGACTCTTTAAGTCCTTGGTGCTTCGAGTCTTGCTCTACGTATCTGAGACTTGGACTCTTACCATGTATCTAAGATGGAGACTTAATTCCTTCGGTATTAGGTGTCTTCAGAGAATAATTGGCTATTGCTGGTCAGACTTTGTGTCCAATGCGTTGTTGCTGAGAGAGACTCAAATAAGATTTGTTACCTGCATACTCCATGAGAGTCAGCTGTGGCTGTATGGACATGTGGCTCGTTTTCCTGACACTGATCCTGCTCACCAGATTCTCTCGGTGAGGGAGTCTCATGAGTGGAGGAGGCCAATGGGCGGACCACATGCCTCATGGTTGCAGCACGTTGATCAGCATCTCAAGGAGATGGGGATGGGCCAGGCATCTGTCTGGGGGATGGCCAGACAGAGGCCCCTGGAGTACCAGCAGAAAATGGGCACAGCAATGTGCTGCTCTGGCACATGCTCCCATACTTGACCTGACCCTTCTATCTCCACTCCTCCCCTCTATCTTTCCTTTCCACCACCCTCTCTTCACCCCACTCCCATCTCCCTGCTATCCCCCCCCCCCAACTCTTCTTTTCCCCTGCCAGCAAGAGCTTCCAAGGGGATCCTATTTAGGATGCATGCATCTCACAAAACAGCAGCAGGGACCCCTTAATTTCTCCCCTGATATTTTTTTAATGTTAATTTCCCCCCGCATTTCTCCCAATTTCATTCAGAATACCTCAATAACCTCCAAAAAGGCAAACTAATATCAAATAGACCTTATGAATAAGCAATCCCCCAAGGAACAGGTCCGAAATCCACAAATCTAGTTATTTAAAATGCATTTTTTTATGTCTAAAAACGTCAATTTTTCCTCCATTTTTTCTTGGGATTTGTTTTCGTTGAGCATTAAACGATGTCAGCGACAGGCAAAAGTGCCATAAAAATGATATCATAAGAATAAATTGTGGGATAATCCAAAAGTGTTTAGCTTTGTGAGGCCTCAAAGCACGGGAAATTTTTAAACATTAATAAAATTAAAACTTGAGACCCCACAAACATTCGTTCTCCAAATATCCACACATAAACCCACTCACATAATCATAGCACTGACGCAGGCAATTTGCAGAGATTCATGTACACCAGAGGCCTGTGAGGCCTGAGAACGAACACGGCAGCAAAGAAAAATGTCGACAATTTGATTTTCAAGCCCATCCCCGAATGGGGGATGAACCCTGCCATGAATGGACAGACATCAGGGCAGACAAACTGGTGAAGAATCGGATTGTGTAGATTATAAAGTTGAATTTTCATATTTCTTTCAAGTCTACTCTGAATTGACTTCACTTGCAATTGTTGGAAGCGAAATTCATCAGGGATGTCCTTTATCCAGTAATTTATATTATTTAAATGTTGAGCCTCTTTTAATCAACGAATGCAGTATCATCATCACACCATTTTAAAGCCTTTTTCCCTGAGCAGGGGTCAGCTTTTTTGCGAAGTCCAATCATGGTACCCTTTCTTGGGGTAATGTGTTTACGGCCGGATGCCCTTCCTGACGCCAACCCTTTCGTCGCCTTCGACCCTGCAGGGATAATTACCAGTATACTGGTGCTCATTTGGCCGACCTCAGAAGGATGACAGGCTGAGTCAACCCCCCTGATGTTAATTCAGTGGCCAGTAGGGTTTGAACTCAGGACCCCAAGGGTCCCAAGCCACCACCCGAACCACTAAGCCAACACCAGGCTACGAAAGAACGCAGTTTCCTATTATCCAATTTGGTTTTAAAAAAAGATGCTTACAAATCCTGTGAACGTCTCTTCCTATGTGGACGATATATGTGTGGTTGTACTTGATACTGATGAGATTAAGAAATTCGTGGATTGCTTAGACAATGATGGTTTAGCTTATTCAGGTTCAATCAGATGGAACGAGTGCCCTGCACTGTGTATGGGCCCATGCCAGCTGTTCATGCATGCTAGCCCTACAATGGAATTGAGACCCTTGGAGTTTTCATCAGCGACGCAACAATGCAAGCAAAGAATTGGGAGGGTGTCCATGATACTCTTTAACAAAAATTACTGAACTGGAAAGGCCTCCTGACTGCTTTCCTCCAGAGGATGAGTACTGTTTACCAACAATTTAGCAGCATCTTAACTCTGGTGCACAGCAACAAAGCCATACCACCTCCTGAACATTTTCTTGTGAAAATACAGAAGGCTTCACTAAAGTTATTCTGGAGTGGGAAACACTGGATCATTAGCCAAAAGATTCTGAATCTTCCCTTGGAGGAAGGTGGACAGGGTCTCATAGACATTGTGTGCAGGACAATGGCCTTTGGCATTGCTTCAATTTGGTGGCTTCATTACAGACCATCCAAGCCTTGAGGTTCACTGCCTTTCTCATTCTTTGTCAAGCTGGAAAGCAAGACTATTCATCTGAATTGTTTTTGATGAATGTGAAATGTATTGATCTATCTATGCTTCCACCTTTCTATAATAGTATTTTAAATACTTGGTGTGCTTATATTGTCGACCATGATTATCTTTTTTGCACTAAAGATAGGTTTCGAATGAACGTCTAATTTACAACTCTCTTTTTAAAAATAAAAAGAACGGAATGTTATTTTATTTATCACTAGCAAATAGAACCTGATGCTTTGCTGATGGGGATTTTAAGGGGTGGAGGGAAGGGAGAGGGAGAGGGGAGAAGGAGGGGAGAGAGATGAGAGATGGAGGGAACAAGGGGAGAGAGGAAGGAAGAAGGAAGGGGAGAGAGATGAGAGGGGGGAGGGGAAATTGGGGAGGGAAGGGAAAGAGGGGAGGGAGGAAGGGGCGAGGATTCCACATTGTGAAACCGGCATATGTAGATACCAATCAACGACAGACACACACACACACACACACACACACACACACACACACACACACACACACACACACACACACACACACACACTGAGAGATCTTCTAGGTCTCTGTTTCACCTCCTGATGAAACCCAATCCACATGTGGAGATAGCAGGCAACAACAGCAAGTTGCATGTACACGCACGCACACACACACACACACACACACACACACACACACACACACACACACACACACACACACGCACACACACGGATACTTTGAGACCTTGGGCATGAGCATTGAAAACCCACGCTTTACTTGTACATGCAGCGACCTTTGCACCCCACTGGTCGGCTCACTCCGAATCTGTTTCGTACATGCTCGTCCCCTCAACAGAAAGGGAAGGTTGGGGAGCAGGATTAGGGGTGGGAGAGAGGGGTATGGTTGGGAGGGAGAAAGAGGGGTGGGTGGGATAGGGTGAGAGAGGCAGAGGGGTCAGAGAGGGAAGGGGTGAGAGAGGGGAGGAGAAAAGAAGGAGAAGGGGGGGAGGGTGAGGGGTGAGGAAGGCAGAGTGGTATGGAAGGCAGAGGGATTAAGAAGGCAGAGGGGTGAGGGAGGGAGAGAGGTGAGGGATTCTTGCAGATGTGATGCCCAATTAATCATCCATCCAAGAGATGGCACACACATTGATGAATCACCCAACCTGTGAAACACCAGGATGACAACTTCGAGCTGGGTCGGGATTCAAATCCAGGCTACACAGAGCAAGCATGCGTGCCTCTCGGCTTTCCCGCCATGGTGTGGCGATTCATTATTTCATGACTGAAAACATTTTTCACTCATTGTAATCAAAGAATATATTTTGCCTTCCTACCTCCAGTATAGAACTGCGGTATCACGATTGAAACTAAAACGTGCACCAAATGGCTTCACCAAGCAAAACGATTGAAGAAACTTTTATAAAGAAATGTTTGATATTTATTTATATTTATTTATGCCGAAGTGACGGGTCCAAGAATGGAAGATCGAATATAAAAGTGAAACATCACAGAAAACATAATTTCACATTCTCAGCAAGTGAACTACCGCTTGTTATTCCGCAGAACAACATGTGGCTAAGAATGCACTCGAGTGTCTGAACTCAGTTCAAGTCAATCGACGTACAGTATTCAGTGACAGTGTGAATATTGTAGAGCACTCGCCAAGTGGCTGAAGCACTCCAACGAAACAGTTGATGAGAAACGGCTCACTTGGCATGTGAATTGCAATCACCGAACTGTCGTGTTAAACATACACCTCCCGGAGATGCCCAAAATGTCACATATATTCGATTTGGACAAATTGACACCTATTTAGGAATGGGAGCTGCTTGTAAGTTTGCTTCTGGAGCTACAATGTTGTTATTGTTTTGTTTAAGAGATTCTCGAGGTTGTCACATGTGAGAAAATGAAATAAAGCCACGGACGCTGCCGTCTCCGGGTGTTTATAAGCATTGCAATGTATCCAGCGATTTATAGCCATGATGATCAGGCATTTGATAATATGAGTGAGGAAAGTGAAAAAAAAAAGATTTATCATAAATAAATTGTTCTGGCCTGTTACAAATCAAGGCATGGTTGAGCAGGCCAAAAAACATGGTGGCTTCAGACCCCAGCGAGGTTACGCAGGATAGGCCTTGAGACCCCATAGGGAGTGGTGACCTAGGATGTGCCTGATAAAGGATATAATTAAATAAGGCCTTTAATTATCTTCAAAAGGGGGGTTTTAATTAACCCAAACATCCAATTTTCACTCTTGCACTTCCTTGGAGTTTTCTTAGTATGCATGCTAAGTTTCATGCTGCTAGGTTTCATGGTTTTGGAGTTATGAAGGAGACACACTGACACACACACACACACACACACACACACACACACACACACACACACACACACACACACACACACACACACACATTGACATGTATTAGTGCAGACTACCAAATACAATGCATCGCTTCACTGATGGGACTATTAAGGGGTGGGAAGAGGGATGGGAGGGAGAGAGGAGGGAGGGAGAGAGGAGGGAGGGAGAGAGGAGGGAGGGCAAGAGGAGGGAGGGTTGGATAGAGGAAGGAGAGGAGGGAAGAAGAGAGGTGGAGGGGAGGGGAGAGAGAGGAGGGAGAGTGGAGGGAGAGAGGGTAGGGAATGGGGAGAGAGGGGGGAGCAAGGGGGAAATGAGAGGGGAGGAGGGGTGTGGGAGCTCGGGATGGGGGAAGAGTGAGGAAGCGGTGGTCGGGATTGTGACGCCTCACCAAATGTCACTATGCACTCTGGAAAGTGGGGGGGGGTGGAAGCAAGGAGGATGGGGGAGAAAGGAGGGGGTAAGTGGGGAGGGGGAGGGCGTTTAGGAGGAGGTAAGCATGAGGGGAGGTGGGGTGAAGGTAGTGTGATGGGAAAGGAAGGCAGTGTGAGGGGAAGAGAAGGTGGTGTGAGGGGAAGGGAAAGGAAGGGCAATAAAACATACCCCAAAAGCAACATTTTCATTTTTACCAGTGGGTTCTGTATAAAACTGGGTGGGAGCATTTACATCCCGTGCTATCTATCTGGCAAAGGCCTGCCTGCCTGTATGCATGAATGCATGCTTGCACATGCAGTGACATTTGCACCCCTCCGGTCAGCTCACTCTGGATATGATTCGTACATGCTACTCTATGGGGAAGCCATGTAAAAATCAAATCTAAACTATCAGTTCTTAATAATCCCTTCAACAGAGGAGGAGGGTGGATGAGCAGGAGGACGGGTGGGAGAAGGAGAGGGACAGGGGTGGGATTGAGAGGGAAATTGATGGGAAGGAGAGGGAAAGGGAAGGGATGGGATGGAGAGGAAAAATGTTGGGAAGGAAAGTGGTGGGAGAGAGGGAGAGCATGGGGGAGAGAGAGAAAGAGAGAGAGAGAGAGAGAGAGAGAGAGAGAGAGAGAGAGAGAGAGAGAGAGAGAGAGAGAGAGAGAGAGAGAGAGAGAGAGAGAGGTGGGAGAGAAAGAGAGAGGCAGAGGGGTGACAGAGGGAGAAGTGGGGAGAGGGAGAGAAGGGGTGGGAAGGGGAAGAGCAGGAATGGGGAGAGAGAGGAGAGCGGTAGATTCCAGCAGATATGACATCCAGTTTAATGCCCATCCGAAAGACAGCACACACATTGATGAATCACCCTTACTGTTAAACACTGGGGTGACAGCTTATATCTGGGTTGGGATTTGAACCCATACTAGACAGCTTAGAGCGAGCATGTGTACCTCTCGGCTATCGTGACGTGATTAGGTGATTCATTGCTTTGAAACAGAACATTTTTTTTACTCATTGTAATCATCTAATTTATTTTGCATTCCTAACTCCGGTATCGCCATCGAAGCTTGAAGAGCGCTCGCCAAGTGGCTATCCATGCACTCCAATGAAATGGTTGTAGAATCGTTTAAAATGAAATGTTGAATTTTTAGATGTATTTATCTATGCTGAAATGACGGGTTGTATCATGAAAGAAGATTGTACAAAAAGAGGAAACATGGTGTAAAATGAAATTGCACATTTTCAGTGAGCCAGTCATCACTTGGCGCACTGCAGAACAACGCGGGGCCAAACGCAGATGAGTGGTCCCTGAACTTTGTTCAAGTCGATCAATATATATTACTCAGTGACAGTGTGAATATTGTAGGATGCTTGTCAAGTGACTTTAGCACTCAAGGAAACACTCAAATGAAACGGTTGATAAGGAATGGCTGGTTTGGCAAGCGATTAGCAATTGCCAATTGGATCATATTAAACACCTCTCGGAGATGCCCGAAATGTCAAACTATGTCAGAATTGGACAAATGAACACTTTCTAAATCAGTCGGAACTGTTACCAAGTTCAATTCTGGAGTTTAAATTTTGTAGTTTGGCATCTCCAGAATCTCTTAAACTAATCTCTTAAACTAAAAAAAATCTCTTAGTTCAATAGATTCTAGAGATTATGGCATGTGTGGAAATTAAATAAATCCATGAATGCTGGCATCTCTGTGCGTTTATGCATTTATATGCATGTATCCAGTGACTTGTTGGTATGATGAACATGCTTTCAATAACAGAAGTGAGGGAAGTGAAATAAAAACTTTATTGTTCAGAAACCGTTGTGGCCTGTTCCAAGTCAAGAGATTGTTGAGCAGGCCAAAAAAAATGTTGAATTAAGACCCCAGGTAGGGACAGCGAAGTGACCAAGGATGAGCAATGAGCATTGATAAAGGATAATTAAATAATCCTGAATACCCCCTTGCAACACAACTGGAAAGCCTATTATCATCTGCTTATTCCCAAGAAAGCTGCTGAATTGTCTTGGAGATTGCATATTGGGTATTACCCATGAATAAGCTTTTAACTATTTTTTGTTCCTCAATATCTGACCAATGTCCTTTCTGTGGAATTCCTGAATCTGCAGTTGTTGCTTCCACCTCACCAAAGTTAAGTTTTCCTCACCGGATCCATCGTGTTTTCTCTGTTAGACCTTGTTGTGCTGTATTGTCAAATTTGTTTTCATGGTCTTCAAGACCTACTACTCGGATAGCCGCTGTGACAAATCCATCTCTTTTGTCATTGTGTTTCTCATTCAGCTTCTTCCTTCCCAAATATCATACTTCTACCTCCACAACGTTATCCTATTTCCCCTCCAAGCTTCAAAAAATAAACATTTTCACTCCAAAATGATCTCATTCAGCCAAGATGTCCTTCTGCCTATACTTCCTTCCTGTACCTCATTCATTATCTCTTCCTTTTCTCAATGTCACCAAAGAGAATCTCCATTTATTGAGTCTTCATTGAATGCAAATGCTTCTTCCTTCTTCCTTTCAAACACTCAACATTTTAAAACGCTTCACATTCCTTACTTCTTCATCAGGAGTAACCCACTTCCTCTTCCTTTTCACCACAATCTATTCTTCTTCTTCTCCTTCTTCTTCTTCTTCTTCTTCTTCTTCTTCTTCTTCTTCTTCTTCTTCTTCTTCTTCTTCTTCTTCTTCTTCTTCTTCTTCTTCTTCTTCTTCTTCTTCTTCTTCTTCTTCTTCTTCTTCTTCTTCTTCTTCTTCTTCTTCTTCTTCACCACAATCAATATTTTCCAAAACTGTCTGTCAGCCAAGGGATTGGCTCCAAATGTTCTCCAAATGATTATCTCCAAATGTTTATGTTTCAAAATGTTTATCTCCAAATGTTCAATTTCGGAATCTTGAGAAGTACAGTTTGAAGAGGTTGTCTGCTCACGTCAATAAAAACACCTTTATGTCCTTTTGCGGTGCAAGTACCCTCTCCGACACGTATGACAAGTATGCGTCCTTCCAACCCCACCTTTTCGATGTGTCCCCTTCTTAGGCATCCCTTCACTTCATGTCACCTCTTTCTGCATCCCTCCTCAAACCACACTCTCAACATTTTCCCCTCATTCCGACACTCAAAGCCCCCCCCCACCCTTACTGCGCCCCCATAGTGCCTTCCGGTAAACCCCAATCCTGCACCATCCAAACACCTCCTCCGTGTTATGAAATGTTTCGACCTCAAACATCTGAAGCCTCTGCTCCAACCTGACAGATCTCTCAAATCAAGCCACAGTTTTGTACACACTTATCAACCAAGATATTCTAGTTTTGTATTTTTAATTAATTTTCTGAAATTTCTAGAATTTGTTTTCAACTTGGAAGTTGTGGGTTACGATGTGTAAATAAAGGTGGAAAAAGTCTGATTTAATGCAATTTAATTCCAGGCTATAAGGCAACAAAAGGTGAAAAATTCTGAAAGGGGTGTAGACTTTCAAGAGATAATGTATACATCGTTCTAGTTAATAATTCAGCCTGGGAATTCTTCCACAGAATCCTGCTCTCTCTTATGCACAGATTCATGCCATCTCATCTTCAGTTATCCTACCCTTCTTCCCGGCCATGTTACACTGAATCCTGTGGTGAGGCAGTTGCCTTGAAACAGCTTTCCTTCTCTTCCTGGAAACAATCTTAATGGAAGGCAATCTCACGTCATTCCTCAAAGCCTGCAACAAGTGTTTGTCCACTTTTAGGAGAGCCAGAAAGCAACATCTGTACAACCTCAAGATCAAACCATCAAACTTGTCTCTCTCCTCTAACACCTGGTGGTGCCTCGTTAAGTCTGTCCCTGGAGTATGCTCCCCCTCCGTCCATTCTTCTCTTCAAGTGACACCACAGCCAACTCCATTCATGTGAAGGACGAATGCCTCAGTTCTGTGTTTGCTTCCAAATATTGTGTCCTAAACCCTTCATTCTCTGTATCCACCCTTTCCAGCCATACCCAACTAATCCTGGACTCTGTGTCTTTTGCACTCGAGAATGTGGAGGTTCTTCCAACCCTCAACTCTGACTCTGCAATTGGACTGGACCGCATCAGCTCACGTGTCCAAATACCTTCTCAGCTGTTCTTCCACATCTCTTTCTGCTCTTTTCATCCTATCACTTGCCTTAGGTCGTCTTCCATCTGCTTGGAAATCAGCCAACCTCAATGCATTAAATAAAAAGGTGCAAAATCCAATCCCTTTAACTACAAAACTATTTACTTCCAATCACCAACAAGGTTATGGAATCCATCATTGCAGTTTTAATGAAATCCTTCCTTTTTCACCAATGGCCTCATCTCAGATCAGAAAGTCGGATTTTAGACCAGGTCATTCTACCTTGGACATCCTGCTCCCACTTTCCCAACAAAGGATGGAGACCCTCAACATCAAACATGAGATCAGGGCTGTCTCTCCAGACATATCTCAAGCTTTAGATACAGGCGAGCACCCACCATGACTATGGCATCCAAGGCCAACTCCACAGATGGCTTACTGACTTCCTTGACTCTCATTACCAACATGCAGCACTCAATAAAATACTTTCATCTCCTCTTCCTGGTAATGCTGGAGTCCACCCCCCCCCCTTCAAGACAATGTTCTGGGCCCAAATCCTATTCCTAATCTTCATGAAATTTCTCCCTCACTCTGGAAAATCCCCTTTATATATTTGCCAATGAGTGCACTCTCTGCTGTGACATCCCTTATCCTTCAAATAGGAAGGCAGAAACAGCATCTTCCCTCTCTTCAGGCTTTGACAAAATCTAAAGCGAGTAAATTACTTCAAATATGTCTTTCAATCTTGACAAATCTCACACCCTCACCCACTTTCTCTGAAAAGACCATATGGCAAACCCTCTCCCCTCCCCAAACTACTTTCTGAACAATCCTCTTGAGGAAGTTCAGTCACTCAAACATCTTCGTCTCACTATCGTTATGATCTTTCTTGGGCAAGTCACCTTTCTCAGTTGGCCTTCAAAGCCAGTTGCCCACCGTGCAATCTCAGTCACACAATGTCCTTCCTTGGCGCATCTAACACCTGTCTACCTGTGAGGCTTTCATCCACAGCTTCATGGAGCAATTCTCTCCCCTCTGGGATAGCACTCCTGCTTCACACTTTGATCAGCTTGATACCATGGAAACCAAGTCCTTCAAGATTATTGGAATCTCTCATGATGAAGCTGAGTGTATTGGGCCTATCACTTTGCCATCACTGACAGGCCAGTGGTCCCTCTGCTTTCGCCAGCCTCCATTTTGTCTTGCACCCTCTGGTCTTTCCACGCTCTGTCCACCTTGCCCCGGTATTTGCAGGGTACACACAGCTATTCCCAATCAATCCTCTTCTGGTGAAACTCCCAGAATCCAGAAACACTGTTCACTTCCACTCATTTGTTCCTCCTTTTCCCCACCTCTGGAACTAACTTCAACATCCTCTTCCTTTGTCTTGCATTCCTTGATTGTGAAAAAGCCTTTGACGGTGTGGAAACAAATGCCATAATGCAAGCTTTACATCACCAAGATGTCAACTCCAGATAGAAGCTGCAGAATAATGGCAAGCCCAAAATCAAAAGAGGTGTTACACTGTGAGGTATAATCTCACCAAAATTATTCACATGCATGACCAGAAGAAGTGTTCCAACATCTAAATTGTCAAAACAGAGGAATAAATGTTGATGGAGAAAAACTAAACCACCTACGATTCACAGATGACTTTAAATTTCAATCACTCCTGAAGAAAGAGAGTAATGACAGAAGAGCTGAATTTGGAAAGTCAAAAGATTGGACAGAAATGAATATGTTAAATACAACATGAATATTAAACCACGATGCAAAAAAGAAAGATTCAAATTGATTAGTGCCAACATGAAGAAATCAGCAAATAATTTTACTTGCGCCAACTCATGCAGATGGATGTGGATCAAAAGCGAAGTGAAAAGCTAGAAATTGAGTGTCCAGCTTGACCCTAACCATCTTCAGTTATTTATCAGCAAATGGTCTTTGACATTTTCTGAAAAATGACCACAAAACATTATATTCCTATCAGGGACACTATGAGAGCTCTTATTTGAGATTTTGTTGACGAGCCTCATTAAAGCAGAGAAATATTCTCATAAAGTTTCACGACTACTCTGCTGACATGCAAAAACTATTTCTGGAGATGGTTAAGAGAGGCAGAGATTCCATCACCAAACACATGAAGCAAGATGTCAAATATAGCTTCAGTGTTGTTATGTACATCATTGTTTCTACTACATTTCTTCTCTGGTACTCCCCCTCGAGATTGGAAAAAAACAAGTCAGCTTGTGGTCGATCACACATAATGCATGCAAGGATAGCAGACTGAACAAGTCCATCCACTCAATGACAGATGGGTCTTGAGCATCTTGGGGTCACCGATGGAGATTTTGTTAACTTCCAATTCTTGGGAATTAATATAAACCACCCTGAGGTATGTAGATGTAGCTGGGCTCAAAGTGGAGATGCCATCTCTCAAAGGTTGATCCGGTCTCCTTGTGGTAGACTGCAGCTGTCATCTCAGTCACTCGATCTCCTGCCATAGGTGTTCCACCTTCTGGGTATCTCCTGCCGCACTCCCTTCTTTACCGCTGGACATACCATCCACCAACTACCACTGCTTCTCAGCTCCGAGTTCACACTCTGACAGTTGAAATATATTGGCAACAATGTCAATTGCAGTCGAGGCAATGGCATGGACAGCACAACCATGTAAAATTTAACAAATTTAATAGTGATTATAAATGAGCAGGAAACAAACATATGTACAGTATATGTTGGATAATTACGCACCCAGACCGGGAATCATATCTGGGTCCTCCAGTGAACCGTACCAGTGCTCTACCATCTGAGATACCTGGGCGACCCACCAGCTGAGCACGCAACGCACCACTGCCACAGTCGAAGCTCCGTCCCTCGCTCAGCCAAGAGAGTGAGGCTGCACCATTGTTGATGGATATTTTCGTTCACACACATTCATGAATAGTTTTTTATTTTTTACCTCCACCACCGAAGTTGAAGGAGGTCATGTTTTCACCCCTCTCTGTCTGTTTGTTACTTGGAAAATCGAATAGTTTTCAAATATATTTAGTCTGGCAGCCATTGGCTAAAGTGTGTTTTGGAGTTGATACACAATTTTATTGCAGATTCTGGTAACAGACTATACAAACTCAAATCCGAGTGATGCTACTTTGTCACGTTTGAGCAATTTTTTTTTGGAGCAAAATTCAAAATGGCCGCCATCAAAACCGTTTTTTGGCTGTAACTCGGCCAAAAATCGAGATATAAACCCGATTTCAGTGGCAAACCCTATGTTTTGGGGGTCAAGGAATACACTGATATGCTTAAATAAACCATATCATCCATATAAATAGTCCATATTGCAATATTCGTATATCAGATACTGAAGAAATGCCCGCCCGGAAACAATCAGATGCAGGAGACAGACAGAACCTACGAGAAAGATTGACCACATGTGTTGACCCTCTACAGCCAGAGAATCACCCGAATGGGCTTGTGAACATTGTAACTGGAAGAATAAGTCCAAACATTGTCAACGCTGACATTTCTGTTGGCATAGGAGTCAAGCAGATGAAGGAGTATGAGGAGCAATGGCCAGACAGCTTCAACAAGCCGCTCAGCAAACAAGTAGTCACGATGGCAGTGTCCCAAAAGCAGATAAAGGTCGGACAAACACCTGTATATGACATGGGGCTCATATATTCAAGAGTGTTGGGCCTTCAGGCAGTGAGTGACATCAACCTGAAAGATATCCTGAAGTTTGAGCTCGCCCCAGTCCCGCCTTTTATGTTTGAAGATAACGGTGACATGTGAATCACAAAATCGAAAGCAGTCTTGAAGCAGAAATTGCAGGTAGAGGTGTCTGACAGAATGTTTTCAGCTGATGGAGCAATCATTGTAGATGGTTGTGCTATGCTGTGGGTGATTCAATGGCCATCGAAAGGAACAGTAGAGGACTATGTGCAGAATCTTCTTTCTTATTTGAGAGATAAGCTGAAGATATATGATACGTATTTGGTCTTTGACCGGTATTATGACAACAGCTTCAAGAAAGTCATGCGAACCGCTCTTGCAGGCAAAGATGCCAGTCGACGACACAAGCTGAATCTGACGACGCCACTCCCTGCACAAAAGATCGTTTTAACAGTGACAGAGAACAAAGTCCAGTTAATAAATATCATTTGCAGCGACATCAAAGACTATCCTGAAGCATTTTCTACCAACACAAAACTCATATTAACTGGACCTAACCCAATACCTATGGAAATTGCAGAATACCAAGTAGTAGAGAGGCCTGACCTAAGAACCACTCACGAAGAAGCCGATGTTATTATGGTACAACAAATGGTCCTTCTAGCCTCATCAGGAGTTCCGAGTATCCGGGTAATTTCAGACGACACAGATGTATTCATATTGCTGTTGCATTTTTACCAACTGAAGGAGCTGGCATGCAACCTTGTGATGGCTGGTACAAGTCGTGACAGATCGTCTGTTGACATCAAGGCAACAGTGCAGAAGCATGCACATATTGTCACCCAAGTTCTGGCAGCACATGTGGTGTCTCGATGTGACACAATTGCCTACCTGTGGGGTATCGGAAAAGGCACAATTGTGAAACACCTCAAAGATGGTCATAAATTCAATTATCTTGGTGATCTTGATGCAGAATTACCAGATGTCATATCTGAAGCAACTGCCTTCTTTGCTGCTTGCTATGAATCCCAGGAAACGGGAAGACATGTCAGCTATTCGATTTGATGTCTGGTCTTCAAAGATGGCTAGCAAGAAGTTGACATCAGCACCAGAGTTAAAAACTCTACCACCAACCACTGTGGCTTTCATCCAACACGTTCTTAGGGCGCACTTGCAGGCAACGATATGGCGGGCTGCATTAGATCCAGACCCACCATTGATCGATCCAACGAGTCATGGATGGTCACATAAAGAAATGTCGAGCATGTTGCTCCCTGTGTCTCTGCCTCCGGATGTCATCAGAGCTGCTGATAATGTTCTCAAGATGATCAGGTGTGGGTGCAGCTCAGTGCGACCATGTGCAACAAAAAGATGTAGTTGCTCTGCCGCCAGGCTCTCCTGTTCATTGTTCTTTGGCTGCCATGGTATGGAGGAATGTCAGAACGACCAAACAAAGTCTGTATCAGCAAGCGAAGCTGTGGAACTTGAGTGAACACTAGTTATTTGATTTATGCAGCTGTCTTGTACATGAGATTGAGTGAAAGAAAGATTGAGTGAAAGCAGAATGAAAGAAGTTCATCAGCAACCAATCAGTGTATTCATAGTTGATAGCATGTACAGACCCCTTTTTGGATTTGAATTTGTGTAAAATTTGTGTAAACCTTGCTTATTACATTTATTTGGTTATGTGTTAACATAATTAATTATAGTTTGTAGTTATCAAATCATTGTATTACTCACTGCACTGTTGGAAATAAAGATATACAATACAATACAATATACTGTTTACCACATAAATCAGGTTCATATAGATTTTGGGCATAGTTACGGCTGAAAATAGTTCGGTCGATATTTTTTCAGTCAAAATATTATATCGAAATAGAAAAATTGCAATGTAGACGATTGTTATGAGTTGTATGGTTTATTTAAACATATCAGTGTATTCCTTGACCCCCAAAACATAGGGTTTGCCACTGAAATCGGGTTCATATCTCGATTTTTGGCTGAGTTATGGCCAAAAAACGGTTTTGATGGCAGCCATTTTGAATTTTGCTCCGAAAAAAAATTGCTCAAGCGTGATAAAGTGGCATCACTCGGATTTGAGTTTCGTGTAGTCTATGTTACCAGAATCTGCAATAAAATTGTGTATGTACTCCAAAACACACCTGGGGTAAAATTCCAGTTCTGCATCCAGACTAATTGGTGAGTCGATTTTGTTTTTCTGTCTGTCTATTTGTCTGTTTGTCACCTGCAGGTCACAATTTCAAACCGATCTTCACAAAACTTCACCACATGGTCGAGTTTATCATAAAGAAGAAGCCTTTTGTTTTTGAGATCAAAAGTTCAAAAGGTCAACATAGGCCAAAGGTCAATAACTTAAGTGAGGTTTCTAAAATCCTCAATTTTCATCCAATTGAATTGAAATTTGAAGAGGATGTATATTTCAGGTCAATTAATTCAACGAGCCAATTGTTTTTGAGGTCAACATGGGCCAAAGGTCAACAATTCAGCTGAGATTTCTAAAATCCTCAATTTTCATCCGATTGAATTGAAATTTGAAGAGGATTTATATTTAAAGTCACTGAAGTCAATCAGCTAATTATTTTTCAGTTCAACATCGACCAAACGGTAAACATCGGCCCAAGGTCAACAACTAAGTTTGTTTCTAAAATCCTCAATTTTCATCTGATTGACTTGAAATTTGAAGAGGATTTTCAAATCAGGTCAATGAATTCAACCATCAATTTTTTTGGAGGTGTGCATAGGCCAAAAGGTCAACACAGGCTAAATTTCTAAAATTGTTAATTTTCATCCAATTGACTTTAAATTTGAAGAGGATTTATATTTCAGGTCAATGAATTCAACCGGCCAATTATTTTTGAGGTCAACATTAACCAAAAGATCAAAATAGGCCCAAGGTCAACAACTCAGTTGATATTGTTGTGGTTGAGGAAATTCGCAAACCACCATTCAGGTCCCATAGGTGATATATCTCTGTAAGTATATGTGTAGTTAGCCCAAACCCGTTGTTTAGTGGGAATAAATGTCATTCATTCGGGCTGCGACCCTTCAAGATAGCCGTTTTTCTTTTACTATCTTTATTTTGGACCAACCGCCATTACTACCACCACAACCACGTCTCAACCGCCATCACACAACAACTACCAACCGCAACTCCGCTTCACAACAACAACAACGCCAACAGCCACGACCTTTACCGTCACATCTTGCTCTCGCAACCATCGCATCACCGCCATTCCCGTGCCGCTTGTGGGCACCGATCCTGGACTTGTACAGGGCGCGCACCGAGCAGCGGGTGCAAAAAGCGGCCTTTCCGAGAAATCGGATCAAGAATGATTCACGCCCACTTCTGTTCCGTCCTATCAGCGAGCGTGGGGCGATTTGGCCCCGCCTCCAGGCGCGTCGGAGTATAATCGATATATGCAGATTCGAGGATCAGGAATGAATCACGCCCACTTTTCCTCTGTCCAATGGGCGAGCGTGGCTCCGCCCCCGAGCCGATCCTGATCCAAAAATCTGCATATGATTTCTCCTGTCGCACTATAAAGCGCCGAGCGCGGGGCGAATCGGGGAAGAGTTGGAGAGTTGTGGCGGCGGCGAAATCAGTCGAGAGAGTGTCTGTCAGGGTCCGGAGAGGTGGAGAAGCCAAGGAGCTTTGTGGAGGTCTGCGCTCATGTCAGAGTCGGGGAGCTGCGGAGAGGGGAGGCCGGGAACGCGGTCGAGGTCGCAGTGGAGTCGCTCGTCGCGGGACCCAAGCCAGCCAAATATCCTCTTTCCCCCGAGCTTCAACAACCCCCCCTGTTTCCCCCTGCGCTGAGATAGTGTAAGAAGGGGGCCCCGTTCCCACCCCATTCCAGGCAGTGCCAGCGAGGCCCGCGGAGTCGGGGCGCCGCCGCCATTTTGCGGCTCATCACCAGACGGGTAGGCTCGACGCGGTCTCGGCCCCAGGCCCGTCTGCCCCCTTATCGTTGAGGGTGGCCCCTTTTTTTCTTTTGCTTTGGAGTATATGTGTTGTCGGCGCCGTCTGTGAAGTAAAACTGTGTAAGTGTTGCCGTGTGCTCGCGTAGTCGGTAGTAGATCTGCATTGTGATTCTTTTGTTGCAATTGCTTTTGGTGTGTAATTGTTGTTTCTTCTTTTGTTACATTTGCTTTTGGTGCATAATTGTTGTAATTGTATATGTGTGCTTTCCGTTTGCCGCGGAATAAATGTGCTTTATGTTGAACTGTTTCTCCCGTTTCGCTTCATCTTTTCTCTAATTGAATCTCTATCTTACTTCACGTAAAGGGTTGGTCGTGGGCTAAATACGCCCGATAATTAATCGGAACCATCGAGGTTGACGATAACACCGCTCGGTTATCCCGATAGTACGGAACGGGTCGCTTAAAGTGGCCCCTGTCCGAAGTCAACCTGCGGCGAGGTGCGATCGCCCGGTCTACCCTCCGTGTGGGTACTAAGGTAGGTCGAATTTGGCGAACAACCCTATCCCACGCGGGGGGCCGATTGGCACGATCGTGGTGAGGCCGAAAGGCCCACCCGTGACTAGTTCCCGGCGTTAGTCCGAGAGGGTCACGACGGGATTGTCCGTCCGGTGGGCGACGTGCCGCGATTCGAGTTACGTGGCCGCTCGCACACCAGCAGGCGCGAATCCGCAACATTGGTGTCAGGAGTGGGATACAAACTCATCCCCCTCCTCGCGACACTGGTGTCAGGAGTGGGATACAAACTCATCCCCCTCCACGCGGCACTGGTATCGGAGAACGGGAAAACGGGCTCTCCTGTCTCCAGCTAAATTCACGGGAATCGGTCCAGGGGTGAGAGGAGCGACCCCTGATTCCCTCCAAATTACAAGCGAATCAAATTAACCCTTTGCGAGAAATAAGATGGCGTCTCAAGGTGAGCGGGAGCCGGGGGTATTAGAAATGGATTTAGAATGTGTAGAATCCATGGTCCAGGATGAAAACCCCATGCAGGAAATGTTGGTTGTGCAGGAACACGAACTTCCCCAACTGAACCCAGAACCCGAAATAGGTGCGGCGGCGGCCGCGGTGTATGACACCTCCCCTCCCCCTCTCCACCAAAACCCTTCCCCGATCCCTGCCGAAACGGCTCACCCAAACGCACCCGACATGACCCAGCTATTCGCCATGCTGACAAAGATGAATGCGGATGCGGAACAAATGAATGCGAACATGAACAAGCAAATGCACGAAATGAAAACGAAAATGGATACAAACACAAACGAAGTGAAGGTGAATATGGAAACAAACGCACTCAAAATGAAGGAAGAAATGAAAGAGCTGCGGGGTGAGACGCAGAACATGGGCTGAAGCCTGCAGGCAGGCATGAAGGCCATTACCACAGAGTTTAAAATGGCGACTCCACGTGTGGGAGCGAATGAGCTGGGAGGGAGTGCAACGGCTGTCAGGCCCGCGGTGGAGGCGGATGACAAAGTAATTCGTGAGACGTGTTGGGCGAGGGTCGTGACGGAAAAAGTGACGGTGACCGAGAGGGAAAAACTAATTGGGGTGACGGAGACGTGCACGAGGGAGATAACAAGGGAAGAGACGGAAATAATAGTTGAGACAAGGGAGGTAAAGGGTGAAGAGGTGACTGAGTTGGCAGAGACATGGGAGATGGGAACGATAGAGGGAAGACTACACGATGAAGATGGGGATAGAGACGCACACACACACACGGAGGTAGTGGAGGACAATGGGGGTGAGCTGGTGGACTGGGTGGAGACCCAGTGCGAGCAGCGGGATGGCCTCCTCCACGAACGAGGGGAGGGAGTATGCCCGCTTGAGGCGAGTCACGACCAGGTGGGTTCGGTCGTGCTTTGCGAGGTCGAGGGGAGGAGTTCTGTGGACAGGTGCACGGAGAGCTTGGGGGGTATAGAGGCCCCGGAGACCCTTGTGGGGACACGAATCCCCAGTGTGGTTGTCCCGATGTGTGTGGTGTCGAGGTGTGTGTTCATGAGTGTGGCGAAATGCGTGCTGCAACGCACGCATAGCACGGGTGCAAGGGCGTGTGTGAGAGCGACCGGGTGGGTGACAAAGACCCCGTGTGCGGAAGCGACCCCATGTGTGAGTGGTGTGGTGGTAAGTGTGCAGAAGATCGTGCTTCCCAGCACTCCGTGTGTGGATGAGGCACCGCGAGCGAGTGCCCCCACGTGTGTGAGTAGTATGGTTTGTGTGAGTGAAATGGCACGAGTGAGTGAAAGGCCGCGAGTTTGTGGAGCCACGTGTGCAAGGGTAATGGCATGCGTGAGTGAGCGGCCGAGTGTGAGAGAGACAGCGTGTGCAAGGTCGCTGTGTGTGAGGGAGATGTCGGTGGGCATGTGTGAACATGCAGCCGCGTCTCCCGGGGCGAATGTAATGGAGGGGAGTGTGAGCGTCGTAACACGCAGGTGTGCGTGGGTGGAATGGAGACTACGACGGCGACATGTGAGGGACAAAAGCCGGGTAGCGGCTGTAGCTGTTTCGGGGACAGTGCCGGGTTCGCCCAGCAGCGAGCGCGAGGTCCGTGCTGTGCAACGCACGAGGCCCCCACGTGCTCACTTGCGGGAATGAAGTCCCGGTCCGGAAACGCACGCGGTGGATTTGCCGATCCCGCGGATGGACAAAGTTTAGGCAGGTAAACGGATTTGGACCGGACGGGTTCTCCACGCGGGCATGTGTGTGTTCAGCTCCAACGGGCAGAGCACATGTGTTCGCGTGGGGAACCCCTCGAGACGTGGGGCTTGTGTTTTTTTTATGCGCACGGTGATGTCATGGCTGCACGCGGGGTTGGAATCCGGCAGGAGGGGTATTCCTGCCGGATGGTACCGTCCAAGGAGGGACGAGGTACACGTGCAGCTGCATGACGTCACGGGCAGGTGCAAAGTGCGCAAGCTGTGAGTTGCCGCGCTGGTTCTGCGCATGTGAAAAAAAAAGAAAAAAAAAAGCAAGCCTCACTTTCGGGTGCACAGGATTCCCGGGCAAGGGGTGGAAGACCCCCTTACCCAGGGCACAGGATGAAACTAGTTAGGGGGAAGGGTTAGCTTAGCTAGACCGGCTCCATGGGGCAGGGGTAAGTCCTCATGGGGTCCGTGGAATGGATTAGTTAGAGGGATTGTTATTCAGATTTAGGTTGGGAAAATGGAGTATGGGATTATTTTGGAGACAGAGACAGACTTTGGATGTGTAGTGGGGACGTAGCTTAGCTACGTAGGTTAAATGGAACGTGCTATAGTTTAAGGGACGATGTGGGAGCACGAGTTAGTTAGGGGAGGTAGTTAGAAGGATGGCGGAGTTCAGCGGTGTGTGTGTTGAAGAGTTGTGAGGTGAGTACATGATGAGTGAGTGAGGCCAGCGGGTCTGTGTGAGTGGAGCGAATGGGGAATGCATGGTGCGATGAGTGAGTGGGGGAGGAGTGACTCCCGCCCAAGGGACCCCGGGGTCAGTGTAGAGTGAGTTAGGGGGTTAGTCAAATTTACAAAATGGAGGTCGTTTTGTTGTTGGTGGGAAAGTAGGCTCGAAACCCGTTTGGAGGGGTGCAGGAGCCCTGTTGACGGGCTGGGAGCGTGGCTGCGAAAGGTGAGTATCGCTGAGTGGGTACCCCGGGCACCAGGCTAGTCGGCCGTAGTAGGCCAAGGGCCCATGGGTGGCCAGGATAGCGTAGTGGGCACGGGTGCGTCTGCTTGGTGCGGGGCCCGGGGCGCCATTAGCCGCGTGGGCAGTGTTGTGGGCACGTGTGACCCTCGGAAAGGGGCCCGGGAAGCCAGCCTGCCACGTGTGCGTTTCAGGGGAGGCGCCATGGGGGGAACTTCCCGGTGTTAGGGAGCTGGTAGGCTCGGAGGCAGTGTAGTGCCCGGGGGTGCCATAGCTGGAGAATTGGCAAAGGGTCGTGCCTGCCAAGGGGAGCCACGTGTCCCAGCCATGAGACCGTGTGAGGGCACGGAAAAAAAATTGGGGGGCGAGGCCCGAAATTGTAAGGACACCAACACAGGCGACGGGAATCTGGGTTGTTAGAACCAATAGTTTAAGCGAGAGGCGCTTGTTGAAAGCCCCGGGGTAGTTTAACAGTTAAATGGTTAGGGTAGATAGGAAGTGTACCCCTCCGCACCATCCATCCCCTCGCTCTCGTTGTGGGCCGCTCGACCCACTTTGGGTTAGATCGCTGAACTCTGGGGAGGCCATTCTGAGGCTTGGATTGGGCCTCGACAAAGGACGCTAGCTCTCCCTTGTTCCCCTCCGGGAAGGGAACGTAGGGGTTGGGAGTAGGCTAGGTGACAGGATAGGTTAGTCGAACAAGGACAGTACAGGGGGTTAGGGGACGATTTATAGTGGGGAAGTAAAAACAAAAAAATAAGTTGGGGCTAAATTGGGTTTTTTTTTTACAAATTAAGGGAGTGGGTATAGACAGTGACAGGCGAAGGCGATAGGTTGGGAGGGAGACCGTAGAGTAGGTCTGAGCCCGCCTTACGAGTGGCCAGCACCACCGCACTCCCTCCACCAACCTCCACTGAACGGCGAAGGCTGGCCAGCTTCATCGGCAGCTGTTGTTTTCCTGCAAGGCCTGTGCCGGCTGGATCGGCTGCAGCTGCTGTGCTGCAAGGCCTGTACTGGCCGGATCGTCTACAGCTGTTTTCTGCAAGGCCTGTGCCGGCCAGTTCATCTGCCGGCTGTGTTTGCCTGCAGCGGCCTTGTTCTGCAGGCTGTTTGCCTGATCACCTTTGCCATGCCATGCCCACTGCCCCTGTTCACCAGTCCCGTTCAATTTTTGCTTTGCCCCCCCCTGTTCATTGCCATGTGCGCCAGGATCAAAGCAACAGTTTGCAAGCTGCAAGAACTGCCCTGTTGGCAGCTACAACACGGGCCTGCAGTGGCGGCCCGTGCACCGTGTTTGTGTCCATCCATCCATCCGTTGTGTTCATTGCGTGTGCCACTTGAGTTGGCACGGAGACTGCGTTTGTGCAGCCCATGCACCGTTGTGGTTCACTGGGTTCATTTCAAAAGGGAAGGCCTTGGACTGCGTGTGAGCAGCCGGCCACGTTCCCTGTCACCTGCATTGTTTGAGCCAGAGACTGCGTGCGAGCAGCCTGGCTCCCTGCTAACTGCTTTCTTTTTGCAGAGTTCATTGATCCTGGGCCATGGTTTAGTGTAAAATTTGTAAGTTAAGGTTAAGATGTACTGTACATATGAGTGCGCCCCCGGCATGTCTGTCTTAGCGCCGGCAATTTTATTTAAGTCGTCCGTGTGAGTGAGTTTGTTTAGGTAGTTACTCAGCCCTCAGGTTATTTATTTTGGGGACACGAATACCATGAATGTCGCACTCAGGGATCCGTCGGTAAAATGTACTAGGGGAGAACTACACATGATGGCACACGAAAATTTGACGACTCGGGACGAGTCTGTAAAAAGGGGAGGGGGTAGTGTTGTGGTTGAGGAAATTCGCAAACCACCATTCAGGTCCCATAGGTGAGATATCTCTGTAAGTATATGTGTAGTTAGCCCAAACCCGTTGTTTAGAGGGAATAAATGTCATTCATTCGGGCTGCGACCCTTCAAGATAGCCGTTTTTCTTTTACTATCTTTATTTTGGACCAACCGCCATTACTACCACCACAACCACGTCTCAACCGCCATCACACAACAACCACCAACCACAACGCCGCTTCACAACAACAACAACGCCAACAGCCACGACCTTTACCGTCACATCTCGCTCTCGCAACCATCGCATCACCGCCATTCCCGCGCCGCTTGTGGGCACCGATCCTGGACTCGTACAGGGCGCGCACCGAGCAGCGGGTGCAAAAAGCGGCCTTTCCGAGAAATCGGATCAAGAATGATTCACGCCCACTTCTGTTCCATCCTATCAGCGAGCGTGGGGCGATCTGGCCCCGCCTCCAGGCGCGTCAGAGTATAATCGATATATGCAGATTCGAGGATCAGGAATGATTCACGTCCACTTTTCCTCTGTCCAATGGGCGAGCGTGGCTCCGCCCCCGAGCCGATCCTGATCCAAAAATCTGCATATGATTTCTCCTGTCGCACTATAAAGCGCCGAGCGCGGGGCGAATCGGGGAAGAGTTGGAGAGTTGTGGCGGCGGCGAAATCAGTCGAGAGTGTCTGTCGGGGTCCGGAGAGGTGGAGAAGCCAAGGAGCTTTGTGGAGGTCTGCGCTCGTGTCAGAGTCGGGGAGCTGCGGAGAGGGGAGGCCGGGAACGCGGTCGAGGTCGCAGTGGAGTCGCTCGTCGCGGGACCCAAGCCAGCCAAATATCCTCTTTCCCCCGAGCATCAACAACCCCCCCTGTTTCCCCCCGCGCTGAGATAGTGTGAGAAGGGGGCCCCGTTCCCACCCCATTCCAGGCAGTGCCAGCGAGGCCCGCGGAGTCGGGGCGCCGCCGCCATTTTGCGGCTCATCACCAGACGGGAAGGCTCGACGCGGTCTCGGCCCCAGGCCCGTCTGCCCCCTTATCGTTGAGGGTGGCCCCTTTTTTTCTTTTGCTTTGGAGTATATGTGTTGTCGGCGCCGTCTGTGAAGTAAAACTGTGTAAGTGTTGCCGTGTGCTCGCGTAGTCGGTAGTAGATCTGCATTGTGTTTCTTTTGTTGCAATTGCTTTTGGTGTGTAATTGTTGTTTCTTCTTTTGTTACATTTGCTTTTGGTGCATAATTGTTGTAATTGTATATGTGTGCTTTCCGTTTGCCGTGGAATAAATGTGCTTTATGTTGAACTGTTTCTCCCGTTTCGCTTCGTCTTTTCTCTAATTGAATCTCCATCTTACTTCACGTAAAGGGTTGGTCGTGGGCTAAATACGCCCGATAATTAATCGGAACCGTCGAGGTTGACGATAACACCGCTCGGTTATCCCGATAGTACGGAACGGGTCGCTTAAAGTGGCCCGTGTCCGAAGTCGACCTGCGGCGAGGTGCGATCGCCCGGTCTACCCTCCGTGTGGGTACTTAGGTAGGTCGAATTTGGCGAACAACCCTATCCCACGCGGGGGGCCGATTGGCACGATCGTGGTGAGGCCGAAAGGCCCACCCGTGACTAGTTCCCGGCGTTAGTCCGAGAGGGTCACGACGGAATTGTCCGTCCGGTGGGCGACGTGCCGCGATTCGAGTTACGTGGCCGCTCGCACGCCGGGGGGGCGCGAATCCGCAACAATATTTCTAAAATCCTCAATTTTCATCTGATTGACTTGAAATTCAAAGAGGTGTTTCATTTTTGGTCCTTGAATTAAACCACACATTATTTTTGAGGTCAAATTTGTTTCATGGATTTTGCAAGTATCATGCTCTGCATGACATCTTATTCTTGTTTGTTGGTCTGTTTGTCTGTGTGCAGGATATCTCAAAAAGTTGTGGACAGATCCAAATGAAATTTGCTGGGCAGGTTGTGTGAGTGACATGGACAAACTGATCAGATTTTGATGATGATCCGGATCCGGATCCGACTACTAGAATTCTAGAATACTAGAACTACTAGAATCACTAGAAGTGATTCTTCACTACAGAGAGACAGGGCCAAAAATGATATATAGCAAGATATCTCAAATAGTTTCGATGGATTCGGACGAAACTTGGTGGACAGTTTGGATGTTTGACAAGGAAGAATTATTTTAATTTTGGTGAAGATCCGAATCCAGATCCGGATCTGATAATTTTTAAAGTGATTCTTCTCCGTTGAGAGATTGGGGTAAACTAATATATAGCACAATATCTCAAAAAGTTGTGGACGGATTCGGACGAAACTTGGTGGACAGGTTGGGTGTGTGACTTAGACAAAATGGTTCGATTTTTTGTGAAGATCCAAATCCTGATATTATTTAATCTTTAAAGTGATTCTTCATCATTGCGAGATAGGGCCAAAAACAATTTATAGCATGATATTTCAAAAATGTATTTGGCTCGATATGTTCTTGTGAATCAGGCATTATGTGGTAGAGGTATGCGCTCTACCGATTACCCTTCTAGTTGTTTTTTTCTGGAATCATGGTCATGAGTTGCATCAACGTCCCAAAATTTTAACTTTCTAGCTCACGTAGGAAGTCGCGGACACTTCTATCAGTGAGTCAGTAATTGAGTGTTTAGAAAATGCTTTATGCATTGGATACATATTGAAAAAGTGAAAATGTTCAGAAAGTACATCGAAGCCCACTAAAGATGCCCCAGTAATGGTCCATTGCATATTCACATGGCAGACCAAATTATCAGTACTGCAGGCTCTCTGCGGTGGCAACAAGAAATCAATAGAATAGATCATCCACAGTCCACAATATTACAATTTGGAACAGAAAAATACTTTGTAGGATGGGAGGTAGAAAAAAAATGTCAAATTCTTTATAAATCTAAGGACAAGGAAGCAACCCAATTAACATTGAAAACCTCACAGTGGGGAGTGCCATCATCTCCTTCAAGATGGCCATTACAGAACTCCTGATGATCACAGTCGTCAGTTGCACCACCAGCCAATACTGCTGCTTCTGCACACAAGTGATTGTGCAGATGCAGACATAAAAAATAACTGTGGCTACCAAATGTCACACACAGAAAAGATCCATGCCCTTATGTATCACTAAGCTGTGAAACAAAGTATTAAAACGCGAGAACGACCTTTGCACGCAAGCCTTCTCAAGAGCAGATGGAAGTTCTCAGCAAATGGCAGTAAATTGAGGCAAGAGGCCAAAGATGATACAGATGGTAAAGGTGGCTTTAAAATGATTGTTGGAGGATCACTAAGGTATCAAAGAGAGTTACAAAAATGGAAAGCCCCACCATATGTGTATAAAGTTACCACCGTAACCAGATGAGCTATTAGCATTGTGATTCTGATGGAGTAGAGGTGAACCAGATGGTGACCTTGCGCACACCGAAAATGAATTCATTTATTATAAAACACAAACAGATTTGTATTTTTCAGCCTTAATGCAAAAAGTTTATAGCTACTAATGAAAAGAACAAAGCACTGTACCCATCTTGATACCAAACTACATTTAATGTATCTGGTCACATCTCAGACCAGAATGGAAGGTGATAAATATTTCACTCTCTGAAGGACAGAAATAAACCAGACTTTCTTTCACATTCTGACGGAAAAATCACAAATTGATTTTCTCAGTTGATCATTGTTCCTTTTGTAGGAGAGAATGAATATTTTGTGCTGATGTTTAAATTCATGGTATAGCTCTTGTTGGCAGATATTAGATGAAAACAACATATTTGCAAAGGTGTGATTATAAAATGTGAGCAAGGTGAAAACTGCTGTTTGCTTTTTTGTCAGTAGTTTTTCAGAACTGATGTAAAAAGCCCTCAAATATCGCTTGTAACACCATAATAATTAGGCTTGCAATTTCACAGGTCGTGCTTGTTTAAAACATCTTAAATGTCCATACACTGCAGCAGGCCAATCACATTTACGAGATATACCATCAATTACTGTATCTGCTCACCACTTACTGTGGATGCAAGGAAGCAAATGTACCAGATCCAATGTGGTCAGTCCATTTTATGCCTACAATGTGGGCCATCCCATTAATCTCCCACAAATGTCAGGAATTCAAATAAACATCATTAAAGTATCATGATATGAGGGCTTGTTCAAAAGTAATGCCTCCTGTTATTATTTTTCTCCAAAACTGGTAAAGATATTCGAATGAAACAAAGTGCAGTCTACACATTCGTTCTTCCCTCCAATGGGTGTGGCATTTCGTGATTACGACACGAGATGTCTCAAGGTGGCAGAGAGCAGCACGATGTCATCAGTGCGGTGGAAGAAGCATGCAGTTATTGAGTTTCAAAGGGCAGATAGCGTGTCTCCTATTGACATTCATTGGCGAATGAAAGTTGTGCATGGCAATGTTGTGACTGGAGATGAGAGTTGGGTGCACCATCATGATCCTGAGAAAAAGAGAGGGTCAATGGAGGATCACCAACAAAGGATCACCAACACCAAAATAAGTTCAAGATGCAAGCATCTGCCAGGAAAGTCATTTTTCGACTTATTGGGACACGAGGGGGATAGTCCATTTGGAATTCATGCCAAATGGTACCACCATTAACTCTGAGTGAGACGTTGAGAGTCCAAAGAAACTGAAGTCGTGGATTTGGAGGGTTTGTTCAGAAATGTAGATGGTTCTCTTCCAGCATGATAATGCATGGCCTCACATGAGTGCACGAACGACTGAACAATTGGTAGCTTCAGTTTCACCGCCTCGCAACACTCACCATACAGCCCCGACTGAGCTCTTTGAGATTTTCATTCCTTTGCCAAACTTGAGGAAAACCTTCATGGAGAACAATTATTTTCTTCTGACAATGATGTCAAGGCTGCTGCGATGCACTGGTGAAGTCAGTTGGATGGACAGTTCTATTGTAACAGCATCACAAAACTATTTTAACATTGACAGAAATGTGTGGTGATGATATTGAGAAATAAATATGCAGCATGGTGAAATAAAGTTTGATGTTTGTATCCATCTGTTTCATTCAGGTATATTTCCCTGTTTTGGAGAAAAAGAATAGGAGGCATTACTGTTTAGCATGCCCTCGTAGCTCCCGTGAAATTAGACACTCACGTACAAGATATATATATATATATATATATATATATATATATATATATATATATATATATATATATATATATATATATATATATATATATATATATATATATATATATACGATTGGGGTGGTTTGGATGACATATTTTTAAAGGAGAAGAAGGGGCTTCCAGCCAAAAGTAAAAACGAGATCGACTCCGCTAATTTAAGTGAAAAAGCGAGAGCCGACCCGGTCTCAGGGAAACATTTCGCCGGCTTCATCAGACTCAATAGACCCTGGGCCTTGGCACATGTCCGGTTTTTATTTAGATATGACCGCTCGTTTCCAGTCACGTGCTGGTGCTCAAGGTCAAATGGAGGAGTGCTTTTTTTATTTGTTATTTTTATTTTGCAAAAGCAAAAACAAATGTCAAATCACATCATTGAAGGGGTGCTCTGCTCATTTTTGTTTTTATTTACACGTGATCTGGTGTTGTATGTGTGCGGGTGAGCACGTGTGTGCACTTGTTGTTTTTGTGTTTCCAGGGCATGAACATGGCTGGTTTTGTGTCTGGGTTGGGCATGATGAGGTGTTGGTTGTGTGAGTGCTGAGGTTCTCATTGGGTGTTGTGCACATGCGGTTGTGGTGCTTGGGATTGGGTGTTTGTTGCTCACCTTTCCAGCCTTTTGCACCATCCAGTTTTCGCCATTTGCATTATAGGTGTGCATTGTGTGGGTATGTCCACCGTCTCCCCAGTTAGACCACCCTCTCGGCTCTTCACTTGCCATGCTTCCAAAATCAACCTGTGTCGTTTGTTAGATGTAGTGTCTCACACGTGAGTGCCATCAAAGTCATATTTATGGCCAGATTGCAGGCTGACTGAGTCACTTGTCCAAGCCTAATTGCTCTATCATGTTCACCTCGGTGTTGTTTTAAATGTCTTCCAGTTTCACCATTGTATAATTGGTCACAGTATTTGCATTATGAATGGTAAACTACTCCAGATTTATCACCAGTTGTTATTGGGTTCTTTACTTTTGGGATACCATTACAGATGGTGCGTAGAGGCTTGTAGGCTATGCCAATCCGTGCACCACATACTATCCTACTAGTCCTTTCTGAAAAGCCTGGGCAGTATGGCAGTTCACAGTGCTCAAGTGCGTCTGGCTTCTTCTGTTCTGTCCTTTTTGGTTCTATACACATATATCCATCTTCTATAGACATATATATGTATATGTACATGTAATATATATATATATATATATATATATATATATATATATATATATATATATATGTATATGTACATGTAATATATATATATATATATATATATATATATATATATATATATATATATACTTTTTTCCCAAGTGCTGAGAGAGCTGCAAGATGGTAAACTGCAAATTTGCTTTTAGGGCCTGTCGTTTTCAGCTGTAATTGTATTCCAAAGGGTGGCTTACACAGTGCGATATTGTTTGATGATATATGCCTCGGCTGGAAGTATGGCCTACAGACTCACGTCTGAGCTGTTTATCCTGGGTTTGAATCTTGGCCCTGCTATAAACTATCATCCTGGTGTTTCACAGGCAGGGTGATTCATCAGTGGGTGTTTCGTCCACCTGGTGGATGTCATACTGGGTGTCCGATCTTCCAACTTTATCTGGTGGATGGGAAAGATTCCATGGTGTCATTCACAAAGAGTAGGTGAGCTATCGCCGACATCTTGACCAAATTCCAAATTCCTGCCCTGGCTTATTTTGTTGAAGTTACTCGTAACAGGGGCACTGCATCAGCGGCACAGCCACGGTTACAGAAAATCATGCAACCAGCAGCCACAGGCTGTATCCCAAACAACAACTTGACCAGAATTGTAAACCGAGTCAAAAAAACTGCTTCAGCAGAACCGATGCTTTATATAGAGCATGGTAAATGAATGAATCGATGCCTACATACACTCCTTGTATTACAACGAAACTGCAGCATCCCACATTTCCCTTGAATGATTTTTTTTAAACATAATAGCGAGTTATCACCTTCTTCCCAAAATGTTGTTAAATAACTGGTTTGCAATGTTTCACTGAAGACAAACAAGTCTCAAAGATACTTCATACACATGCATCCTTTCCAACGGATGTTTTTCTTGATTACATGTATTACCATTACCAGTGGAAATCGAGGGTATTGCATTTGGGTCCATTTGTCTGTTTGTCTGTTTGTCCACACAGAATGTGCTAACATAGGCCACAAACTCCACCTCGTGGTAGCCAGTGGTACTGCACACATTATCTTTTTTTCAACTGAATACCTCCATAAAGTATGTACAATTAGAATGTGAGTCCGTCTATAAAATACGCACTATAAAACCACACAAACATCACACAAAACAAGTCCTGGCATATTCTTGTTAAACATATTTTTATCACTATTATTACTTCTCAATTAGGACAGAACCTTATCCCAAGTTTCGAAATAAATAAAGATCTCAAAAAATACAGGGAATGAAAAGTAAAATGTGTATAGTTTTTAAATTAACAGAAATCATTATGGATGGCATGTACACCAAGCATTCAGGTGCAACGTCTCCACTATCCTGCTGATAAGCTCAATGAGAGCTGGTGCATTTGTTCACTGTCATTGTTTAGCAAGTTTTCCATGACCTACTTACCAAGTAGCATTGGGTCTTGCATTTTCAAACACCAAAACCGCACTTTCTATACATTCAACGCATTTTTACAGTTAATTTTCATTATCTCAGCTTTCAATCAACCGCACGAATCTTAAGGTCTTAGATCAGCCCACCTGGTGGATGCCTCCAGCTCTATTACGTAAATTCAACCTTTGTGTGTGCTGCATAGATTAGCTCTGGTGGAAGCATTTCTCTCCTTTACCAGCTTTACCCGTCCTTCGAGTCACTCGTCAGTTCTGCTGTTTCTTGCCAACGTCGAAAGACAATTATAAGGAAGAACGACTAGCTCTTTAAAAATGGTAGTGATAGGGAATTCAATTGTATGGGGAAGCAGATATTGTAAATCGCTTCTTTGCACAAACAAACAAGTGTCCTTTTAACGAAATTTACATGCACAGTCAACCTCTAACAGTGTTAGTTTTATCATACCTCGACGAGGGTCAAACTTTGTTAATTCAACCCTGCTGAGCTACCCTGCAGGCCCTGCTTCCTGGTAATGATAGTACCGTGCAGGAAACCTGGGAGCTATGCAACCAAGGGAGTTGTCCACAAGCCATGGCCAGATGGGGGGGCTTTGCCATCTGCACCGTCTGCACGAAGCCGTTCCGCGAGGCTGCTTCTAAAGGCCAACCTGCTGCTTGTTTGTAGATAAAGCAGAATGTCTACGAGTGCGGCGGTGTGTGCACAACCGTTTGTTTCTAATTCTGGGTAACACACCTTGTGTAAAGAAATATATAATGTGCTGTTTCTCTAGCATTTTTGTGTATCACCAATGTAAGCATGCCCATTTTGTTTATTTATCTATTTACTTTAACATAAAATATTTCTTTATTTATTTCGTTTGATATTTTTATTATTTTTTTTGGTCTGCTGATTTTGAGTGATATATATATATATGTATATATATATATACATATATATATATATATATATATATATATATATATATATATATATATATATATATATACATATCATGCAACACAGCAGGATAAAATTGGCTCCTTACAACTATTATATTGCCTGAACTCAAATGAAGGAATTTTATGTGACCACCTCTTGCACATACATATCCTTTGGTGCTGGTATTGCCAATCCAAAGATGACATCTGCCACAAACACAATCTGGACCATGAACCCATGCAGTTATAAGCACAGGTTCCATTTCTATTCTGCACAGATATCAATGCTTATGAAAGCTGAAAGAAAGTGGGAAAGGTTCACACACAGGGAGCAGCTTGGTCGTGGAATGGATAAAACTTTGCTGCATTGCCATCACTGATGTTGGCTCGATTCCCCTGCTACTCAACCAACAATTTCCACAGCGAGCGATGGGGGATCAAACATCGTCTTAGGTGACCATTCATCCATGAGTGACAGAAGGAAAAGCAAATTTTCCTTTTCTTATGTGCTCGAAGGCACTATCTTGGTGTATATCATTCATTTCACTAAGTAAGTGGAGCAAAATGATCGAATATCACATCTGTGTTCAGTCTCCCCCCTCCAGTATATCTTATCACCAGAATAATTGGAACTAAAGAAATCTGAAACATAATCCTAAGTTTTTCTTTCCTGAATTGAGCTGTATCATCGTTACATTTTGCAACTCAAAATTTGTTTTATTAAAACGTTGGAATGTTGAAAAACATTGAATCACATAAACAGCAATTACTCAGGACTGCCACATGCCAGCAAGTCTTCGATTGTTCTACAACCCCTGAAACGAACTATTAAAAGTGTGAAAACTGCTCAGTAACGTCCAACAAACAATGCTGTGGGAATGGCAGTCAAAGATCACATGGGATTGCATGATTGTTTAGTTATCCAGAGATTGTATGAAGGATTTGGATGAAGGATACAATGTTGCTATATATTTCCATGTTGGTTGAAAACACATGTGGTTCATGAATGACCTTCAGGGAATGTGTGAATATACCCGCCTTCCTCTGGCCAATGTGTGACATCAATAGATGAAATGAACAGGATATTGATTGATGCTATCTGATATGGGAAGCAATGAGAATTTGACATTTCAGACATTAGCCCTTCATCAGTCCGTTTTTGCTCCAACCAGGGAGATTGTATTTAAATGTTGCCAAAATGCCATCCAATAACCACCCCCCCCCCCCAATCATAAAAAATTCATATTAAAATATAAATATACAGGAACTGTTCAACTTTCCCAAACCATTAACTCGAGCATGTCTTAACGCTTTAACCAGGGAGTTATGAAGTTTCACAAGACTTTAGCAACCATTAATGTATATTTTACAATTCCTAAACAGTCACTTTGCTAAACTGGTGCCTGTGTCTGAATTCATATTGTTTGTAAATGTTTTTCACATCAAAATGTCAAATCCCAATGATCCACTTACTGTCTGACCCCTGCATTCGGCCTGTTTCCCATCTCTCGTGACTCACTCGCAAGTCAAGTCTTCCTTGCCTGTGCAAGACACAAGAGTGAAGAGCAAAATATCAAAATGGTCATGAAAAACAGCCTTTCACATAACTCTATGCAAAACAAGGCAGGTGTTGGCAGGATTAAACGTTTGCAATTTGGATGGTACAATTTGTGTCAAAACCAAAGACGTTTTTTTTTTTTTTAAATACAGCTGTGTTATTTTTCCCCGGGAGTACCACTTAAGATTTGACAGGATTTGAAGTGTAATTGACGTCAATAGAACCAGCGAGATAGCTAACACCTGTGACAATATTCTGACTGCTTTTATGTAGGTCCATGTTTTACTACGGAGTGTTAGTTTTGTTTATTTTTTGATGTTGTACAATAATTATTTTGTTGGTGATGGTTTTCTACTTTAGAAAGAAAGTAAACTGTAAATATCCGTGTGTGTGTGTGATTTTGAAGCTACCTTTAAAAAATATTATATTTCTGAAAATCTGGCTCCAAATACTTTATTTATTGCCAAATTGCTCTGTCATCGGGCATTTCAACAAATTGGTGATAAAAAATTGTGATCAATATAAAGCAAGTTTTGAGATCTGACTTGGACTCATTTGTGCATGCTGGATGCATCCAACAGACGGAGCCTTTGTCAAACATTTTATGAGAGCATGGAAACCCCACTGGACGGATGAAATACGACACTGAAATCCCTGTGGAAGGACGTAACACAGGGTGTGCATTGCCAGAAAGAGGAGAACCTTGTGTAGAACAAAAAAGAAAAAGTTTCAAACTTTCTCTACCTTCAGACAAAGCAGATATGGCATCTATTGTATATGTGAACATATCTCATGAATATGGATATTGGCATTGTGCTGTGTCGATCAAGCAAGCACACAGTCCAACAATCCTGCACGGTTCGTCTTTCTCTCATGTCATTTCTCATTGGTGGGACGTGGCCCCTGAATGCCCGCTGACCTCCACTGCCCAGCGCTATGAACATTAACTGACCAGCCATGACCTTGGAGGTCAGAGCAGATAGATTTAAGAGCAAATCAAAGGAATCCCAAACCATTCCTCCTGCCACCCCAAAAACACATTAAGGTCCAATATTTTTTCCAAATTTTGTGAAATAAGAATCTGAATTATGCACTGCGATACAACTTTCTTCTTGTCATAACAGTGCTGCGATGTGACAACAGTGCACATTTAGTTTAGAGCAGTAATTGAGTGCTTGGCCAAGTTACCAGCACACAATGGCTTATTATTTTTGAAAAGGTTGTTGTGCCTCTCCTTATTGTCACAATGTACACAAATTGGCATAAGGTGATGAAGGAAAGCAAACATGAATCAAAAAGAGTTGGTAAATTCATCCAAAAGACAAGGGATAAACACATTTTGTGCTTGATCCCATTATGTCTGCTCATTAGCCTCGCACCGAATGGGATGCACATTCGGTGTGTGTGTGTGTGTGTGTGTGTGTGTGTGTGTGTGTGTGTGTGTGTGTGTGTGTGTGTGTGTGTGTGTGTGTGTGTGTGTGTGTGTGTGTGTGTGTGTGTGTCCATATCTATATATTTTCACTTCAAAAATATTTATCTGCAACCACTTGACCGATCGATGAAAAACTTTAAACATAGAAGGGACTCCCCATGGAGAATATTTTACTGCTAACTCTGACGTCATTGGTCACGAGGTGTGGCAGCCATATTTAACTAAAGGGAAAAAAAATTGGACATAATTTTCTCCGAAACCACTCAACAAAAAAATTGAAGTTTGTGGCATGTCATCAACTCCCCATGGGGTACAAAGGGTGATAACGATGACGTCATCAGTGAAGTGGTATTCAAGCCATCATTGGTTGAATTGAAATCCTTTTCCAAAAAATATGAAACTTCATAAATCTGATCTATGACCTAATGTAGGCGAAGCATTACATTTAAGACATCTTCAGTGATGTGGTATGGCAGCCATATTGGATTAAAGGGAAAACTTTGGACAACATTTTCTCCAACACCACTGAATGCAAAAAATTGAAACTTGGCATATGCCATCAACTCCCCAAGGGGAATAAAGGTTCATAACAATGACATAATCGGAGAAGTGGTATTCCAGCCTTAATTGGTTGAATTGAAATTCTCATCCAAAATTCTGAATCTTCATAAGTCTGATCTATGACTTGGGGTGAATGAAGCATTATATTTATGACATTCATAATCCATGCCAAGAAACTATGTGACATATTAGGGTGCATGGGCCTTAAAAGCATGGGCCATATTAACAAGGTGGAGAGCAAGGAAAAGCATATGGCACAGTGAAGACAAGGGTTTATTTACAGGGGCATCCATACAGCAGGGATATACATATCCATATGGTGCAGCAAAAGGCAAACATGAAATAGCAAAGGGAAAAATAGCAGAGCTACCCCAATCTATTTAGCATACACAATCTTACTTATGTTAACATTACAGCTGCCATTGGTTTCATTCTGTGGAAGGGTAGATCAGAGAGAGAGAGAGAGAGAGAGAGAGAGAGAGAGAGAGAGAGAGAGAGAGAGAGAGAGAGAGAGAGAGAGAGAGAGAGAGAGAGAGAGAGAGAGGATAAGTTGAGGCATTATCGACCTTACTTACCTGGCATGAACACATGGGCACGTGCTGGTGCAAAGTGCGGGGAAGGTGAGGGTGGGGGCAAGTGAGGAGTAAAGGGATGTCTCGGTGCATGATGAGGTGCGAGCGGGGTGCGGTGTCAGTACTAAGATGAAGAATGGACAGAGTGTGAGTCAGTAGCTGCTCTGAAAAGAACGTTTGGTCAAGCGTTGGCCTTGCTGATGTTCTTTGTGCATCCACAGTAGACAAGTGGAATAGAGAAAAAATGTGTAAGAAATAACACTATATATTGGGTGGTGTTGCTGGTCTGCCTCTTGTTCCACACTGCATGTGGACTAGATGGCGCTCAGACTGCTCGCTCCCCCAGCGTTCCTCTCCATTCCTCTCACCAGCGACCAGCTATCAGTTCACAGATCAGCAAACATCTTTTTTCCCACAACCAGCTCTGCTTTTTAAGCGTCTCAAGTGGGGTGGAGCTTGGCAGGGGTAAGAGTATATTCCCTTCCTCTTGTTGGTGTGGTTACCAGGAGCAACGATCATGCGCTGCCTTCTTGGCTCCAAGTGAGGCATGCCCATTGGCCCAGACATGTTCCGATGTGACATCAACCGTTCCATAAGCTTGCTGGTTTGGAAGCATCTGTAGAACATCCTGGAACATATCACAAGCACAAGCTCCCAACTTAACATGGAGTCGTCATGCAGTGTTCCCCATTTTTTGTCTGAATGCACGGGAATGGCATGGATGGTATGCTGGATAACAAGGTGGTCTTTGCTGGTACAGGAATGGAATGGAATGGAGAGCACACACTTACGCCCATGGGTAACAGAGGCTGTGTTCATGGTGGTGCAAGGCTTGGGTGCGAGCACTGTTTGAAGGCATCCTTTGGCAAGGCGAGATGATGGGCTGGATGTGCAGGAAGGTGGTTGCAGTGGTGAAGCATATGGAGGTTGGTGTAGTTGGTGAAGTGGCGCTGTCAGACAATAGTGATATGTGCTGTGGGCGAAGGCTGGGAAGACGCACCCGACATCTATGCCAACAGTGACAGCAACCTTCATGATGTCAACGAGCCTCGTCGAGGTTCTAGTTCCACATTTCTGGAACAGTGGGACTCCAATCTTGTCATGAAATGCCAAGGACATTATGAAGACATTTGTGTCCTCTGAGCAGATCACTACAGCCTGATAGCCTTCTCTTGCTGCATGAGCAGCATGGAGAAGTAGGCACCCATCTGCTTCTTCCTGTTGGCACTGAAGAGCTGGCACCTCCTCACTGTCCTATCATGTGATTCTGTAACATTTGTCATTCACAGTTGCATGTAGAACTGTAGATTTTCTCTGTAGCAAATAACATGAGCTATGTGCCAAACTATTTTCAAGACGATATAGCCTATAATAAGAGAGAACCATTAGTTTTAAATAGAATGTCTTCTTCTGTCTTCTGCCAGTTTCAGAAAAGTTTATTTTGGGATGGGCTTACGAAACGGCTAATAACACAAAAGGCTACCACCAATGCAATGCTTGCAATCACATAGTTTCTGACTGTGGAGATGTACACCCTGCAAAAAATTACGATGAGCATTATTCCCCTCAGATGGTACCGGTGGCCAAAAATTACCAGGTCTGGCTCATGGTCTCTGTCATAGCAAAGGGGTTGAATACTTATTGACTCAAGACATTTCAGCTTTTCATTTTTAATTAATTTGAAAAATTTCTGAAAACATGTTTTCACTTTGTCATTATCGGGTATTTGTCCAGATTGGTGTCAAAAAATTGAAATTCAATCCATTTTAAATTCAGGCCATAACACAACAACATGTGACAAAAGTTGAGGTGTGTGAATGCTTTCTTAAGGTACTGTAGTACTATTATTTGAAGATTGGGAAAATATTTTATCAATAAGAAAATAACATGCAAACAACATGACATCCTAAGTACCAACTCATTATCACTTCTTCCTTGTAATGGTGGCTCCAAACCAAACCAATTATAATATATATTTTTTACAAGCTCGAGGTTCTATTAAATTTTCATTCATCACTTTCTCCGAAAGATTCCGGGTTTACCTGTTGCACAGATAATTGAGTGAATTAAAAAATAGAGCTTTCGGCTTCAATTGTGTACAATTGCTCAGCTTGCACTCTCAATTCTTTGTCATTCAGAGTTTCTATATAGCAGGACAAGACCAATGTCCATCCACCTTCAGCTACATGCATTTACCTGCTGTCCAACACAACAATGGAGCATTCATGGTATTTAACCTTGGATTCCAGTTGGCTTGCACATTCTCAGGCACGTGACTGAGCTTTGATCAAGTGTTTCTGTTTGAAAATGATTATTATTGTTCCAGTCTTTTATCTCACTTTCCCAGCAGAGAAAGCATGTTAGAAAAGCACAACCCAGAATATTTGAACAAACGTAAATAAACATCACTGGTTCTTTAGGGATGCCTCACTTGTTGTTGGCTATCTGAGTAAACCATCCTCGATGTTCTGGAGGACTATTGTTGAAAGAGACAAGTGTTGAAACAAAAGGAGTTCGACACAGGTGCGTTTTTTTGTTGGTCCCCATTTTAAAGGTAGTCATTGTTCCTCAGCTATTACTCACTGTCAAGCTCAGCAATGTTAAACTTGGATTCCAGTTGGGTTGCACATCCGCAAGGCATTTGATGATGTGGCTTTTTTGTTAAGTCAAGTGTGTCCATTTAAAAAATGATAATTGTTCCAGTCTTTTTTGATGATCAAATTATTTCATCAATTCTTTTTTTATGAAAGTCAACTCCGAAGTTAAACTGCTTCTGAAGAACCCATTCTTCCCATTATTCTGAATATACGAGATTTGCTGCCTCGTCTTGTTAGAGGGTTCGATTTGTATTGAGTAACGAGCTTAGTATGGTCATCAGGAAACAATTGGCAGTAGGTAGCTCTGCCAAGCCCATAACAAAGGCGAAAACTGGATCAGCGTCTCTGCTTTCATTTATTCATGGCAATAAAAGCATAAATCTCAGTCGTCAAAGACCTCAGTGCCACACAGACGCCACCCTAGTTTGGAGGTGATGTGTCGGCATAATTAAGCTGCATGACGTCAACGGCATGTTAAATATAGGGGCATGACATCGGTGGCACGCCACATCTTGGGTCGGTGTGCTCCTTTTGTTTAATTTATTAGTGCTGACTGCAAACCTCCTCACAGGTGTTCAGCAGGGCTGAACAATGTGTCTGTGAAAATCGACACATGCTGTAACCAGGACATGCAGTAAATGCTTTGATGGGGCACAATCTATGCCCCACACTGCCTCATCATGTTACGGGGTTTGATTTGTCTACAGTGTGTGTGTGTGTGTGTGTGTGTGTGTGTGTGTGTGTGTGTGTGTGTGTGTGTGTGTGTGTGTGTGTGTGTGTGTGTGTGTGTGTATATGTGTATATATATATATATATATATATATATATATATATATATATAGATATATATATATATATATATATATATATATATATATTTATATTAATTATATGTGTCCCTAACCCTCTTATCATCTTCGTTCAGCAAACCTGTCCTAACCGTCTGTTCCCAACCCATAATGTCCCTTTAAAGAGGATTGGGAAAGAGATAAGCAAATCTGTCCAAAGGTGCAATGCCGCCTCCGAATAACCCACATAGGCCTCAGCATTTCCACAATGAGTCCAGCGGCCTAAGAACAGTGAAGGTATGGATGGTGCGAAGGGGTACACATTTTCTAATCTATCCTATCCTTTATTACTTTTGATACTATCCCCTGGGCTTTTCAACACGCCTGTCTCTTTAAACTATCGGTTCTAGCAACCAGGATTCCCGTCGCCTGTGTTGGTGTGCATTATTAATTTGGGCCTGGCCCGCAAATTTTCCTCCGTGCTCTTGCACAATTTCATGGTTTGGCAGCGCAGCTCCACTGGCAGGTCTCGCCACCTGCCAAACTCATTCTTCAGCACCCCTGGGTCGCTGAGGCTGTCTCCAAGCCTTTCTACTTCTCACTAAAGTGGGGAATGCCCTCACTGGCCCTGTGTCGATGAATGCCCTGTCGATGATGGCATTTTGGCGCTCCGGGTCCATTTTCCCTGGGTACCCGGGCCCATTACTTACTCTAAATCCGCGGTCCCTTGGACCCACGGCCTACTCTGGCTGACTACTCTGGCGCCCGGGGTGCCCTCTAATCCATACTCATATTTCACAAACCACGTTCTCAGCCAGTTAATCATCTCCTGCACCCTGCAAAACGTTTCGTGCCTTCGTTCAACACCAACCACAAAACGACATCTCTTTCGTTAATTTGACTATCCCGCCAACTAACATTACACTAACCCAGGGTTCCCTTTGGTGGGATTCACTCCTCCCCCCAATCATTCGTCCGCACCATGCATTCCACATTCACTCCATTTACAATCGGGCCCGCCGACTCGCAATCACTCATCATTTTTTACTCACATCGACGCTCTGCTAACTAACTCCCCCTAACTAACTCGTGCTCCCTGTCCTCCCTTACTCGAATGCAGGTTCCATTTAACTCTGTCACTAATCTACGTCCCCCATGACACGTTCCATGTCTGTCCATGTTTCCAATCTTCCTAATTGCTAACCTAAATCCCCCTAACTCATGTTTCCAGGCCCACATGGAAGACTGCTCCTCATGCCCCCATGAGGCTAGTCTATCTAACATTAAACCTTTCCCCGAACAATGCTCCTTTTCCCAGGCGAGGATGCTCACTACATCCTCGCTGGGCTTTGTCTACTCATGGCAACTCTTGGCGAGCCTTATACCTTCATGGCGGTGGTCGACAGCGCACCCGTCCCTTCGGTCTAGCCGATCAATGAGGGCATAAGGTCGCCCTGTTAATCGCATTAAATGCTTGCATTAGCTTTCAGGCTATATTGCATGGGAAACGCTGTGTTTGACACACCTGCCATTCATGCTGCGGTATCCCACTGACATCACTCGCAAATGGTCCGCCCTGCGAGCTTTGCTATGCCCACTCTTACCACACACACGAGCCATCCAGCGGTCACGTAGCCGCCTCAATTCATGCCACATGTCTCGCAAGTATCACTCACGTCATGCAGCATTTCGGCCCTCGGACATCGGCTCCCATGGGAAATTTATTTTTTCAAATTCATTTAATCCATCTGTTCGCTTCCCTTTTCGCCGTCCGCGCTCCAGTAATGTGTCCGGCACAGTGTTTCGATGCTGGATCCCCTGAAGCCATGAACACATCGAGCAATGATCCGTGCTTGGGCGGTTTGCCAAGCACGGACCACGCACACTCTCGTACCTCACACGCAGAGCCCCGTGGAGCCGGCGCGGTTTCTAAAATAGCTTTATCCCATTCAGGAGGCTCGCCCCTCCTGTCTGTTACACTAACCGCTACTCTCGTCTGGGTCGATGCATGTCCCGTTCTGTGCTGACTTTTGCAAAGACGCATTCTTCAGTAAAGGGGGTGGCCGAGACTTTTACAAGCAGCCGCTGCTTGATTTTATCTCAGGAATAAGAGAAAAAGAGTAGGAATGAAGTTAGAGATAAAATAAGACCTAACTATGAGATCCACACAACGCGCTTTGCCCCGTTTGACCCATGAGACATGAGGGAAGGGTCTATCTGTATGTATATTAATGAAATAACTGTCTGGGGATCACCGTATGATGGATGCCATTGCCTTGAAGGGATGCAGTTCCCAGAACCGCAACAATATTCTCAGATCCGGATCCAGATTTGGATCTTCACAATAATTAAGCGTTGCTGTCCTTGGCCAGTCACCGACAAACACAAAAAAGTTCAGAGCGATTTCTTGAAAACTGTGGCCAAAAATCGTATGACAAACAGACAGACAGACAGACAAATGCGACAGACCAACATACTTGGCGAAAAATATTTTTCACCAAGTAACAAGAAAGACGTCATGCAGAGCATGATAATTGTGAAAAAAATTGAAGATTTAAAAAAATTGACAAAGTTGTTGACCTTTTGACCTCAAACAATCGGCTTCTTGCTTATGATGACCTCTACAGGTGGTGAAGTTTCATGACAATCCTTAAAAAATTGTAACCTGTAGCCAATGACATACAGAAAGACAAAATGCACTCGAGGAACCAATATACTTGAAAAATCGTCGATTTTCAAAAGTAACAGACACAACAAGTAAAACAGACATAAAATGTCATAGCCCCTGTTGTTTTAGTAATTTTTCTGCATGGAGTTATGTACAACTAAAATGGCGGCCAGTCTACCAGTTGGCAATCTTTGATAACATCGCAAAATAAAGTGAAGGGCACTTGTATGCCATCGTTTGAATAGAATCGGACCATGCATGTTTAAGAAATGGTTGGGGACACATTTAAGTAACAAAATGGCCACCAGTCGGCCATATTGGATCTGATCTCGAAAAACAATGATGTGCATATGCAAGCCATCTTTCGTTATCCTGGTACCAAGTTTGAACAACATTGGTGAATATACGTCCGAGAAATGGTTGAGGGCATCTTCACGATCGGGTTTTTTTTTAAACTAAAATAGTCGTCAGTCGGCCATCTTGGATCTGATCTCGAAAAAAATGACACGATTATGGAAGCCATGATTATTAATCTGTGTGCCAGGTTTGAACAACATTGGGAAATGCATATCCAAGAAATGGTTGGATCTGATCTCAAAAAACATGTTCAACATTAGGGTTTTTTTTAGAACTAAACTGGCCGCCTGTTGGCCATCTTGTATCTGATCTTGAAAAAAGAAATGATGTGCATATGAAAGTCATCATTCCTTATCCGGGTGCCAAGTTGGAACAATGCCGGTAAATGCATGTCTGAGAAATGGTTGAGGATCTGTTCAACATCGGGTTTTTTTTTCACAACTGAAATGGTCGTCAGTAGGCCATGTTTGATTGAACCACAAAACAAAATAATATGCATCTGTAAACCATAATGTTTGTACTTTTGACAAGTTTGAACAAAATCGGTCCATACATGTCCGAGATATGGCTGCGGACAGAAGCATGGATGGATGGGACCCAATCAATAAGTCCCTGTTTTGGACTAAGTCCAGCGTGGGCTAATAATATCACCAATATTACAAATATATTTGTCCAAAAGAAATGCTTGCATTATGATTGGTGTAAATCATGACAACACAGCATCTCATGTAAAGTCATTATCCTCAGTTAAAAAAGCCTGTGCCTCAGCAGCAACGTGTGGAAAGGCCAACGTATTGTTGTGGTTGAGGAAATTCGCAAACCACCATTCAGGTCCCGTAGGTGAGATATCTCTGTAAGTACATGTCTAGTTAGCCCCAAACCCGTTGTTTAGAGGGAATAAATGTGATTCATTCGGGCTGCGACCCTTTAAGATAGCTGTTTTTCTGTTCTATCTTTATTTTGAACCAACCACGTCTCAACCGCCATCACACAACAACCACCAACCGCAACGCCGCTTCACAACAACAACAACGCCAACAGCCACGACCTTTACCTTCACAACCCGCTCTCGCAACCATCGCATCACCGCCATTCCAAGCGTCGCCATGGCCATCACCGCCACAATAAACCCTCCACCACCTTCGCCTCTCCTTCTGCGGCCATTCCCGCACCGCTTGTGAACGCCGAGCGTCAGGCTGTCCTGGCCTCGTGCGGGACGCACGCCGAGCCTCGGGTGCAAAAAAACGGCCTTTCCGAGGGGAAGTCGGATCAGGAATGATTCACGCCCACTTTTCCTCCGTCCAATGGGCGAGCGTGGCTCCGCCCCCGAGCCCATCCTGATCCGAAAATCTGCATATGGTTTCTCCTGCTCCACTATAAAGCGCCGAGCGCGGGGCGAATTGAGAGGGTTTCTGTTTCGGGCTCGAGTTGGAGAGGTGTGGCGGCGGCGAAGTGTGGCAGCAGCAGTCAAGACGGGTCTGGAGGAGAGTCGGGGTTCGGAGTCTGTCGGGGAGCTGCAGAGAGTGGAAGCCGGGAACGCGGTCGAGGGCGCAGTGGAGTCGCTCGTCGCGGGACCCAAGCAAGCCAGCTGTCCTCTTTCCCCAGAGCATCAACAACCCCCCCTGTTTCCCCCCGTGCTGAGATAGTGCGAAGGGGGGGGCCCGTTCCCACCCCATTCCAAGCGGTGCCGGCGAGACCCGCGAAGGGGCGCGGAGTCGGGGCACCGCCGCCATGTTGCGGCTCATCGCAAGATGGGTAGGCTCTACGCGGTCTCGCGCCCACAGACCACGTCTGCCCCCTTGTATTCGAGGGTGGCCCTTTTCTTTTGATTTTGAGTATATGTGTTGTCGGCGCCGTCTGTAAAGTAAAACTGTGTAAGTGTTGCCGTGTGCTCGCGTAGTTGGTAGTAGATCTGCATTGTGTTTCTTTTGTTGCAATTGCTTTTGGTGCATAATTGTTGTGGTTCTTTTGTTACATTTGCTTTTGGTGCATAATTGTTGTAATTGTATATGTGTGCTTTCCGTTTGCCGCGGAATAAATGTGCTTTATGTTGAACTGTCTTTCCCGTTTCGCTTCGTCTTTTCTTTAATTGAATCTCCATCTTACTTCACGTAAAGGGTTGGTAGTGGGCTGAATACGCTCGATAATTAATCGGAACCGTCGAGGTTGACTATATAACACTGCTCGGTTTTCCTGATAGTACGGAACGGGTCGCTTAAAGTGGCCCGTGTCCGAAGTCGACCTGCAGCGAGGTGCGATCGCCCGGTCTACCCTCCGTGTGGGTACCTAGGTAGGTCGAATTTGGCGAACAACCCTATCCCACGCGGGGGGGGGGGGGCGATTGGCACGATCGTGGTGAGGCCGAAAGGCCCACCCGTGACTAGTTCCCGGCGTTAGTCCGATAGGGTCACGACGGAATTGTCCGTCCGGTGAGCGACGTGCCGCGATTCGAGTTACGTGGCCCCTCGCACGCCGGCGGGCGCGAATTCGCAACAGTATTGTTCTTATCCACGCTGGTTATTGCAATATATGACCGTTTTTACAGCTATTTTTCCCTGCTGTGCAGAGGTTTGGATTTTTCTTGAGGCAATGTTTTATGGCCGGATACCCTTCCTGACGCCAACCCTGGTCGCCTCTTACGACACACAGGGATATGGTACACCTATTCTAACCGGGGCATACACCGGGACCAGTACACTGGTACTCATTTCGCCGACCTCGGAAGGATGACAGGCTGAGTCAACCCCCTGGTGTTAGTTCAGCAGCCAACGGGGCTTGAACTCAGGACCCTGGGATCCCAAGCCACCATCCTAACCACTAAGCCAACACCAGGCACGCTGGTTATTGCAATAAGATACTATAAATATAGGTCTGGTTGTCTCCTCTTTTCTTGTGCAGCACAAGGCTGCAAGTAGTATCATTGACTGAGGTTGTGGCAGCGCTGCTGATTCTTTAGGTTAGATCAGTAATTTGGAATTTGGCCAGGATGCCGGGGAGAGCTCCCCTACTCGTTGCAAAGGACAGTGCGAAGGGATCTTTAATGTCCACCAACTAATTCCGGAAGATGTGACACCTAGTTTAACGTCCATCGGAGGGATGACAGGCACATTGATTGATCACCCTGCCTGTGAAACACCGGGATGACAGTTTATACCTGGGTTGAGATTCAAACCCAGGCAGAACTGCTCAGAGCAAGGGTGCCTACCTCTCGGCCATCTTACCATGTAAGGAAAAAAAGTTAAGTTTAATGCTTTGGCAATTTCACAGATTCTTGTGTAAACCTGGAGAAGATGGAAGCATAGCCTTCCTCAAATGAATTTGCGTATATGCTCAGTTATAAGAATCGGTAACTTCTTAACACTTTCAGATTTCACTCCAGCTTTTGACACTTATTTAGTCCACAAGATCCGATCCCCAAATCCGAGATAATATTTTGATTATATAGTTTAATGAGTCTGTGAGAGTAGATCATGTTGCCAAAGCAAGATATTTTTAGTTGGCTAAGACCCCTATGAGATGAAGTTGGCGAAACAAGAATAAGCATTCCGTGAAGGTAAGCCGTTATCATCAAAAGGTGTGTTTAAATTTACCCAACGATCCAATTTTTATTCATGCACTCTCTTGGAGTTCCCTTCGTTTGCACGGAAAGTTTCACGCCGTTAGGTTTCACGGTTTTGGAGTGATGGAGGAGACACAGACACTGCTAATTATTATGGATGTGCAAATATAACCTGTCACTTCGCTGATGGGAATATTATGGAGGGTGGGGGAGGGAGGGAGGAGTAAGAAGGAGAGGAGGGAGGGTCGAGTGAGGGGAGGGGGAGCGAGGAGGGGAGAAGATCGATGGAAGAGGGAGATAGAGGCGTGGTGCGGGAGCGAGGAAGGAGGTGAGAGTGACGAAGGAGGGGGAGCGAGGAGAGGAGTGACGAGCGGTGCGGAATGGGAATGCAGTGTGAGGGGAGGGCAAGGGAATGCAGCATGAGGGGAGGGCAAGGGAAGGCAGTGTTTGGGGAGTGTCCATCTAGACATGTCCGGATATAACTATCGGCGGGACATAACCACCGTTCAGATACGTCAAGGGAAGGCAGTGTGGGGGGGAGGCAAAGTTAAGCTGTGTGAGGGGAGGGTCCTTCCGGACATAACCACCGTCCGTACATGGTCGGAGATGACCACCATCTGGAATGACAGATACACTAAGGGCAGTGGGGGTGGGGGGAGAAAAAGTGGGGGGGGGAAAGATGGGGGAGGAGTATGGAGGTCGGCAGACTGAGGAGAGGAAGCAGGGGGGAGCGAGAAGGGGTAAAAAAAAGCAGAAACAATGCATAAATAAAACATAACAAATAAAAACATTAAAATTAATTACTTTTTAATAAGAGTTGTTTATGATTGTGGTTGGATACAGTACATATTGCTTATGGCAGACTTATTCAGGTATCACAGGCTGCCAGTTGAGATTGGAGGCTCAGAAGGTGAAATGGAAACTGATTAGCTTGTGATTTTTTATGAAGAACTTCATAATGGAGACTTGAGTGGCTGCCTTCATTTTCTGTTTGTCGACCTACTTGTAACATCTCAGGACATTATTCATCTCCCGACACACCTTGGAACTTCTCACACAGTCAGAACCATGCTCATCATGAACAACTCGCTCAGAATGATGGAGTACAAATGACTCTCAGAATGAAGGAGCAGAAACGACTCTCAGAAATACGGAGCACAAATACCTCACTCACAATGAAGAGCATGAATACCTTGCTCACAATGACGAGCACAAACGACTCGCTCGGCATGACGGAGCATGAACCACTCGCTCAGAATGATGAGCACGAACAACTCGCTCAGAATGAGGCACATGAACAACTCACTCGGAATGACGTTGTGCAGCAAAAGAGTCTGCAGTGAGTGAATGATTCACTAAAATTGAGGTCGCGCGGTTGTTGTAGTTGAATTAAATCCCCGCTGTAGTGAAAAGACGCGTTATCAGAACACACTCCACCATATGGCAACTGCTGACTATACATCCTGATCAGGACAGGAACTGCACCGCATAAAATGTGGGGCGCTCGGCAAGTGGCTTAAGCACTCAAGCAAGCACTCCAATTAAATGGTCGAGAAGGACGGCTGGCTTCGCAAGCGAGAGCTTTGTCCAAATGTCCAAATTTGACAAATGTACACTTCTTAAGGAGTCTGAACTGCTGTTAAGTTCAACTCCAGAGCTTATTTGTAATTGAGCTTAGTTTAAGAGATTATCGAGGTTATGCCATGTGCAGAAATGAAATAAAGCCACAAACGCTGGCATCTCCAGGTGTTTATAAGCATTGCAATGTACCCAGCGATTTGTTGCCATGATGAACAGGCATTCGATAATATGAGGATGGAAAGTGAAAAAAAAATCATTAAGAAAGAGTTGTGGCCTGTTCCAAGTCAAGACATGGTTGAGCAGGCCAAAAAACATGGCGACTTCAGACCCCAGCAAGGTAACCCAGTATACGCCTTAAGACCGCATAATGTGAGGTGGCCGAGGATCTCTTGAAGAAGGTTGTAATTAAATAAGGCCGTTCAAATCTTCAAAATGGGTTTTTTAATTAACCCAAACATCCAATTTTCACTCATGCACTTCCTTGGCATTCCCTTATTAATTATGCATGCCAAGTTTCAGGCTGCTCGGTTTCATTGTTTTAGAGTTATGGAGGAGACACACTGACATTACCAAGTTGACACACTGACACACGTGCACACACACACACACACACGCGCACACACACACACACACACACACACACACACACACACACACACACACACACACACACACAATTATTGATATAGATGCCCAAATGGTAGGCAAGAGTGACCAGCAGGGAGAATGTACATGTCTGCTTCGGGCAGGCTGATTAATCGGTATGTGTGGTCCCTCGGATGGACGGTAACCTGGAAGTCTCATCGCACACTCACCTCTAAGCTGTCGAGCCTGGGTTTAAATCCCGACACAGATATGAATTGCCATCCTGGTATTTCACAGGGTGGTTCATCAGTGTGTGTGCTGTGCCTCGGATGGACGTTAAACTGGACATCCCGTCGCACACTCGCCTCAATGCTCTGTCTAGCTGTCGCCGGCACCAACCGGTTCGTGAAAAGACTTGGGTCAAACTTCCCTCGGCAGACCCAACGACAAGGTGGGATTAATGGTGGCTGTTAACATGAATACACTCGTTCATCCTTTCCCATTAATTCTCCCTACATAAAAAAAAATAGGACCACGAGTACTTCATATCAAGCTCACATGGATCAGGAGCAACAGTCATTGAAACCCCAGACAGACGCCCCCAAACCCTGATTTTTTAAAATCCATCCATTGGGACCAGACTCTGTGCAGAGCATTGGTGCTGCCTCAGCATTCTTCTTGGCTATTGGGCACAATCCTGGACGGGTCACCACTCCGACACAGAAGACAAGCAAGGTGGCACTCATTTTGCCAACCTCGGAAGGATGACAGGCAGAGTCAACCCCACCTGATATTAATTCAACAACTGAGCGGGGACTTGAACTCAGGACCCTCGGATGGACGTAAAACTGGACATCCCATCACACACTCGCCTCCAAGCTGTCTAGCCTGGGTTTGAATCCTGACACAAGTATAAATTGCCATCCTGGTGTTCCACAATCAGGGTGATTAATCAGTGTGTGTGCTGTGCCTCGGATGGATGTTAAACTGGAGTCCCAACGTTGGCTGACCCAACGAGGTGGGAGTCATGGTGGCCATGAATATAAATACACTCGTTCGTCCTCCCTCGTTAATCCCCGCTCCGTAAAAAAAGCAATGGGACCGCGAGTCCTTCAAGCTCCACCTGGATCAGGAGCAACAGTCATTCAAACCCCCAGCAGACGCCCCCAAACCCCCAACAGACGCCCCCAAACCCAAGCAGACGCCCCCAAAGCAACAGACGCCCCGAAACCCCCAGCAGACGCCCCCAAACCCCCAACAGGCGCCCCAAACCAAGAGACTCACCCAAACCCCCAGCAGATGCCCCCAAACCCCCAACAGATGCCCCCAAACTCCTAGGAGACACCCCGAACCCCCGCAGATGCCTCCAAACTCCCAGCAGGCACCTCCAAACCCCCAACAGATGCCCCCAAACTCCCAACAGACGCCTCCAAAAACCCCAACAGACGCCCCCAAACCCCCAACAGACGCCCCAACCCCCAACAGATGCCCCCAAACCCCCAACAGACACCCGCAAACCCCCAGCAGACCTCCCCAAACCCCCAACAGACGCCCCCAAACCCCCAGCAGACGCCCCCAAACCCCCAACAGACGCCCCAACCCCCAACAGATGCCCCCAAACCCCCCAACAGACGCCCACAAACCCCCAACAGACGCCCACCCAAACCCCCAACAGATGCCCCCAAACCCCCCAACAGACGCCCACCCAAACCCCCAACAGATGCCCCCAAACCCCCAACAGACGCCCACCCAAACCCCCAACAGATGCCCCCAAACCCCCCAACAGACGCCCGCAAACCCCCAGCAGACCTCCCCAAACCCCCAACAGATGCCACCCAACTCCCAACAGACGCCCCCAACCCCCAACAGACGCCGCCAACGCTGATTAGTTTTTAATTTCGTGAACAAACTTTGCTGCATCACGGGTGCTGAAGGTTGTGGTAAAGATTCATCGAAATGACAGCAGGTAAAGGGGTAAAGGACACCAAGTTCGTGTCCGTGACGAGTTAAGTATTCTGTTTGGGTGTTTCAAAGAATGATCAGATCAGAGGAGGACGACGGAACGCACGAGAGGCGAGTGGCGGCATGAAGGAAAGTGTTCTCACGTTCACTCATTCACGAGGTCAATGGAAGGGATTGTTTGTCCCTCCAACCATCTCGTCAGTGAATGATTGAACAGTAACAGAACGAAAGGTAATCCTAAAGAGGTATCACTCGTGCACCATGAATATTGAATGAGAGTGGTAAAATGGCCGATCTGTCGCTTTAGTAGTGGTCACGTGACACCAATGAGCCTTAAACTCGTCGAGTGCAGATCAGTGATTAAAAGGACAATTAAAGTGATTACGAGGAGGAAGAAGAATCACGTGTTTTTTAGCGGAAGTACGATGAAGGACTTCCGGGTTGATCTTCCTGTGACCCTTGGTCAGTAACAACAACGTGCTCATTGTGGTCGGGCCGGAATTAACTGATCGGAAGAAACATTTTCGGAATTCTTATTTAATTCTGAGATTGTTATTTAAATATTAAATAAATAATTTTCTGTTCCTTGATGACGTCGATGAAGGTAAGTTAAAGGAGTTTTTATTCAATGTTTGTTGAGGGATTTGATTGTTGATTGTATGACGAGGTGTTTTTCACTCCCTTTGTTTTATTCACTCCATTGTTTTATATCGGATCATGACTAAACTTACCACAACGACGATGAAACCTCATTCTTCCTTTTAACTACAAAACGATCAGAAACCTTTTATCATTCACTTGTACATCTCATTTGATCTCGAAATGACGACGTGTAACAAGGGTACGAGGAACCATTGTAAACCGCTCCTTCCCACTTCCACACACAGGCCATGCATGACGTCATCGCCGGGCGCTGAAGGGAGGGAGGGCTTCGTTTGAACTCCGTTTGTTTTCTTTTTGTTTGTTACTTACGAAATCTAAAGATTTCTTAAGTATATTGATGACTTCCGTTTCTGTTTGTTTGTTTGTTTGTGTGTTTGTTTGTTTGTAGGCACGATAACTCGAGAATGGAAGGTGCTACCAATGTCAAATTACACCACGTAATTCAGGAGGGTGGTGGCTAGCGCTGATTAGATTTTGGTCAAAATCGGTCAAAGGTCAAGGTCACGGTGAGGTCAAACATCCAAATCATTCGATTTTTGATGGTTTGGTACAGAATCATCGTAGAAACTTCTGGTTTGCGTCGCTACCTTCTCCAGAGACAGATTTTATTAGACAAGGTCAGAGGTCAAGTTGACGATTTCGTAAGTACCAGTCTATGACTGCTTGTTTTTTTATTTATTTGACGTGGGGTGGTGTACTTTGTTCCAGAACTTGTTACCGACTTTTCCTGTCCTTGGGATATTCAACATTCATGACCTGAATGTAGATGAAAACCCTGATTCATAATCCAAAAACTCAAAAAGATTCTCTGGGTCTAAAATGAAACATTCCTCATTAACCTCACACTAACTTTCCATCTCAGTTGAATTGGACTCCACAGGGAAATTATTCTGGAATTCCACATCTCAGAGAGAAAGTGCCCCCCCCCCCCCACAGCATGTCACTGTGCACCCACCACCCTGTCCCCCATCAGGCTTCCCTACGCCCCCACCCCACCCGACCACGCTGCCCGCTGCCCCCACCCCGCTCCTTTCAGGATCGTACACGTTTCCTATCCAATCACAAATCTGGTTTCTGAGATGATTGGGCATGTTGAACCTGGAAATTAACTTCCAGGAAAGTGGAAATTCCTGTGATGCCTGGTGTTGCTTAATGGTTAGTGTGGTGGGCTCGGGATCCTAGGATCCGGAGTTCAAATCCCGCTCGGCTGTTGAATTGATATCAAGTGGGGTTGACTCTGTCTGTCATCCTTCCGAGGTCGGCAAAATGAGTACCAGCTTGCTGGTATCCTGTGTCAGAGTGGCGACCCTTCCAGGATTGTGTCCAATAGTTAATGAGACTGCTTAAGGCCCAGTCACACCTTGACGTTTTAGCCAGCTTATGCCGATTTTTGGAAAATTTGTCTAAAACGCTGGCACACGTTGAATATGTTATGGGTAAGTTTTGATAACATTGAGAGCACGTTGAAAAACACTGCCATACGTCGTTGTACGCTGGCTTTAAACGTTGTACTTTTCGGTTGTCCTCAACTTTTCAATGCTTGAAATTTTAAGACTTATGCCAGTGTATGACTCGCATGTTCCGCATAACGCTGGCCATAAGTTGTAGGCATGTCACGCGATCATTGACACACGTCGACACATGTTACTTGTAAGTTACTCATAAGTCGAAATACGTCGAGGTAATGTTTAGCGTACCCGAAACTTATTTCTAACCTATGAGTAACGTGTTGTACTCACGTTACGCGATCGGTGACACACATCGACACACGTTACTTGTAAGATGCTCATAAGTCGAAACACATGAGGTAATGGTTAGCGGTCAGTGTTCCAGACTCTCTGGTTTTATTTTTTTTATTTTTTTTTCTTCCATCCTTCGGTATGATTGTGATTTTGACACTTCAATTTCGAGTGCAGTTATAATAAAATATAATTAATAGGCTGCCGCTCAATGATTTAAATCATAACCGCACTGTACACTGAACACCATCATACCGAAGAAAAAAAAAACCGGTGGTCTGGAACACTGACGCTAACCATTACCTTGACGTGTTTCGACTTATGAGTAACTTACAAGTAACGTGTGTCGACGTGTCAACGATCGCATATCGTGCGTACAACTTATTCCCATCGCATGCGGAGCGTGTGTCATACGGCAAGTACGTCGTAAAATTTTCAACATGTTTAAAATTACAAGACGTACTCCATTTAATACGACATATGATAGCGTACTTTAGCGTTCTATTCACGCATACCAAACTTACCCATACCGTATTCGACGTGCGCCAGCGTTTTAGACGCATTTTTCAGAGGTCGGCATACGCTGGCAAGATCGCCAAGGTGTGACTGCGATGTTGACACTTCCATTTCTGCGGCGGTTATGAGTTGAATTGTTGTGCGGCAGCCTTTTAATAAGCTACACCACGTCATCGTCGGTGATGCGTGCAGCGCGCTATGCATAAGTTTGACTATCGTTGGGCATAGGTTGTGAAGGCCAACAACAGGTTCAGCATTCGTTGGTATAAGTTAGCTATAACACAACGAAACGTTCTGTGTCCGTTACTAATATGTTATGCATAAGACCAAGTCGTTATGAATACGTCCGAATCTTTAAAAAAAAACATCAAAAGTTCAACATAAGCCAGCGTTTTACATACATTTTAATACGTTGCCATTGCTGGCGAAAACGTCAAGATGTGACTGGGCCTTTAGGCATCACCAACGCTCTGCGCAGAGTGTAGTCCCAATGAATGGATGGATGGATGGCAATTCATCGTGCATCTGAGAGAATTTCAGGAAAAGTAAATTTACATATATGTTAATTGTTCTCTGCATATGTGGGTTTAAAAGTGGACCAGAGCCTGGTGTGTTTGTGTGTTTGTGTGTGTGTGTTTTTCAAATATATTGTTACAAATTTGGAAATCGCACTCATCATTCAGTTCCTTCAGCTCAGTTATCTCGATAAGTACATGGTCTATAGATAGCTCGCCTTCCATTGTTTCATGGATGGATCTATTAAATGTGCTGCGATTCATTTTAAGAGTTAGGGTTCAATCACAACAACAACGAAGAACGACCCTCCCCCTACTCTGCAAAGAAGAAGAAGAACCCTCCCATCCTGAGATTCAGAAAGTGAGGTAAACAACCCCCACCCGCAGTTGCGGGGGGGGGGGGGTGCACGAGGTCGAATGAGTCACGCCAGAAGCGGGGGAAGGGGCTGATAGGGATAAGAAAGGAGACTCACTGCCTAGTTCGGGCTGGTTGTTCAAGTGTTCTGTTTGGGTTGTTCAAGAGTTCTGGGTTCTGGCTGGTTGTTCAGGGGTTGTTCAAGGGTGGTTCAAAGGGTTGCGGTGGTGCTGGTGCTGGTTCGGAGGGTTCGAGGGGATCCGCCGGAGCTCGGAAATGATCGTGGCTCATGCTGGTTCTGAGTTGTTCTGGTTCAGCCTTTGTTCTGCTTTGTGGTCTGGTTTGGCTGGCTCTTCTTGGTTCGTGGAGCTCTTCGTGGTCTCTGCTTGGTTCCCGGCTTGGTGTGACCCCTCGGCCTCATCTTGGTCAGTGGTTCTTCGGGGAAGCGATGCATCTTCGGGGAAGGATCAGCGCCTCGTCTCACCAGCACGTGTCCCGGAGCGCGAGGGGATCCGCCGGAGCTCGGTCAGGATCGCGGCTCGCTGTGGTTGGAAACAGCTCGCCCTCGCTCTTGCCTGGGTCCGAACAGCTCGAAAACCACACGAGGTGGAGAGGTCCAAGATAGGTCCTGGGCTTCAGCTCATCTGTCCCTCCGAGCTGAAGTCCGCATTAAAGGCATCAGCCACCATTTCTTGGGTGTGTGTGTGTGTGCGTATGTGTGTCCATGGGCCCGTCTAACAAGTAGAGAACTTTTAAGTGCTTTTTGTGCTGTAAATGATTGCATTCCATTTTGTATAGTCGGTATAGTTCTGCTCTTTGTGTTCCCTAGTTCCCCATTATTACTGTATAAATAAACCCCTATTGTTAAATGTTATCAGCTCGTCGCGTCCATTTCTTTCATTGATTGAGCATGTCGTGTGTTGGGAATTAGAAGGCCGTTGGGCCGCCATAAGGGGACATTCAGACTGACGATTCTCAGCGATTAAGCCGCTCGGGACAGGCTCGCGGGACAAGCGGCTTCGTTCGTACGAGTTCCGTCGAGGGTGTGGAGGCTCGGTAGATCGCCACGTGGTCTCTAGGTATTTCGAAGAATTGGCGAATAACCCTGTACCACGTGGTGGAAACATTGGCCCTTCACGGTTCTTGCACAAGGACCCGTCGACTCTGGACTTATCTGGGGCAACGATCTATATTCCGGGCGATCGGTCGGGCCGACTCGACTTGGGGCTCCGTCAGAGCGGTCGGGTCATGGCCGACCCCCCAATTTCAAACCAACAGAAACAACAATCACACAGGCCGTTCCTTTGCTCTCGCATGCCCGTGCATGCGTGGCCGTGCGTGCAAAAAAAAAAAAAAAAAAAAAAAAAAAAACTTTAAAATCGCGAGCCAGAAACAGCAACCACATAGGCAGTTCCTTCGCTCTCGCGTGCCCGTACATGCATGACCATAAATGCAAAAAAAAATAAACTTTCAAACCGCGATCAAGAAACGACAACCACACAGACCGTTCCTTCGCTCTCACGTGCCCGAACGTTCGTGCCCATACGTGCGTGCCCGTATGTGCGTGGCCGTATGTGCGTGGCCATACGTGCAAAAAAAAAAAACTTTCAAATCGCGAGCCAGAAACAACAACCACACAGGCCGTTCCTTCGCTCTCGCGTGCCCGTAGTGCATGGCCGTTTCTACGTGCATGGCCGTACGTGCAAAACAAAAAAACTTTCAAACCGCGAGCCAGAAATGACAACCACACAGGCCGTTCCTTCGCTCTTGCGTGCCCGTACGTGCGTGGCCGTACGTGCAAACCCCCAATTTTTTTTTTTTCAAACAACCACACAGGCCGTTCCTTCGCTCTCGTAAATGACGACTGGATTGGGGCATTGTGTTTATCTATAAATGTGCATAAGAAATCGAGAAATTTTTAGAATACAGTAAGTCATCACTATCCGGAAGTAGTGGCCGTGCACCGGCCTACGCAGCCACGCCTACGCAGCAACGGGTCTTTTCATTGGTTGGTAAATAAATGGTCATAACTTGGGAAGCACTGGTCCGATTTTTTTATCAAACCTTGAAAAGGCACATCCACAGGGCCCGAGCAATATAGCTGGCAAGTTTCAATTAGATTGGACCAGTGGTTGTTGAGAAACAGCGGTCACAGATACAGACACACACACACACAGACACACACACACAGACAGTCACACACAGACACACACACAGATTGCTGGAATTATAGATAGATATGTCAAGGGAGAGCTAAGTAACGAATATTTAATAGAGTTGGAAGCGCAGCAGCACTTGGAAGAGGAAGAAGAAGAGAAAAGAATGGAAGAAGTACAAAAGAAGTTCACTGTAAAGGGGTTAGCTGGTGTGTTCTCGAAAGTGAATGCGGCTATATTTGAACTTGAGGGTATGGACCCGAATACTGAACGGTTCACGAAAGTGGAACGGCAAATTAATGAACTTTTATGATGCTATCATGAAATTTACGAAGAAATAAAGAAAATTACAATGCAGACCACACTAACGGGATTCTTCTCGAAAGCTACACCCAGGACCCCTACCCCTACAAGTCCTTCCATTTCCTCGCTGTCATCGCCCTTACCCGGGCCCTCTACAGCTCCTGATAACCATGCTGATAACTCCGATGATGCCCCAATCCCCAATAAAATGCCCCAATCCGGCCGTGCTAATGGGGATGACCCCAAACCACTACCACACTTTGAAGGATTCAATGACTAAAATGTTAATCTGAATGTCTTGGTCTTTTTTTTTTATAACTTTAATGTTTTTTGGGACATCATTTTTATAATTTTTGCTGATTGTATTTTTATGTTCAGTAATATGTAAGAGTTATGCAAATTAAAACAAAGTTATCAATTTGGAGTTTCCTTTCGACCTTTTCTTTATTCAGAATAAATAAAAACGATTACCTGTATTTACAGTATGCAAGCCTAAGTAATGTCTATTAGAGCTGATTTCCTCTATTCTGTATATTATAGTATACAGCACACTACTGTATAAACATTTAAAAATAAATCCTCGCTTATCGACCAATTCGCTTAACGATCTAGTTGTAGAAACGGAACTCCGTCGTTAAGTGAGGAATGCCGATATATATATATATATATTGTGGTTTCCACCCTTTCGGCGTGCGGGTGACCGCTTTTAACTAATCGCGGCCGCACGCGCCCACCGGACAGGCAATCCTGTCGTAGCTTTCTGGATCAACGCCGAAATCCAGCAACCGGTGTGTTTTTAAAGCACACCACAACCTTGTCAATACTCTACCCATGCTACAAGGTCCGATCGCCGAATGGTCGATTTACCTAATTATTCGCGCGGGCAGACTACTGAGAGATTGTACCTCAACGGGACCTGCTTGGAAACGAGCCGCTTAAGCAGCTCGCTCCGTTTGAGATTTGCCGAGCGGTGTATTATCGCAAGGACCCGTTGGACTCGATTATCTTATCGGCTATTAAAATCCAGCTAATATAATATTCCGTACGTAATTACGGCAGCTCAATGGAGGAAGGGGACACAACGAGCAGGTGAACATTCAAACAAGGACATTTATTTGTCACATGTATGCAGTCAATGAAGCAATGCAGATATATAAGCACATATGCAATGAATGGGGGTAGGGACAAGACACGAGCAAACAAAGACCTACTGCCGTATGTATTTATTATCTACACAATCACTTAACCACAATTCTACTTAGCGGACACGGCGCCACAACTTTCATACAAAGAAAACCCCAGGAAAGGAAAGGGTAAGAACAGGGCCCATAGGCCTTTAATGTTCGCGGAGCTTTGGAGACCGAAGGAGCTCCGTGAGACCGGGCTGGTTACCTGCCACCCTCGTGGTGACTCGCTGAGTGACCTTCGATGTTCCGTCAACACGGTGGTTGGTGTAATGGTGACTCGGTTGGTCCGGGCCTTGCCGTGCGGCCTGGTCGATCGGGCCTATCCGAAGACGCCTCAGAGGAGCGAACGGGCCTTTGCCCTTTCAAGAGTTGATGCTCTTTTACGAGCCCACCTGTTCCTCAGCATTTGCTCCGTCATCTGCGTTTCGCTGGCTGGCGACCTCTCTCCGGCCGTCACCACCGACCCACAGTTCGGCACGGTACTGCCGGCTTGGCTGTGCTCCAGGCTTCGCTGCGCTCCGATGACCCCGACTGCCTTCCACTGGACTCGAACCTTGGCGCTCTCCACCCCGACTCCAGCTCGACTCCAGACAGACTGCAGGCAAAAACCACTCACTCGCTTGGCGTTCCAGCGCGCCTTTTTATGGGGTCCGGGGAGATGAGTTTGATCTGCCACCTTCGACCTCTCACCCCTCGCTGTCTCCGCCCCTTTTGGTGTTTTGATCCGATTTCGTCGCCAAACGCGGAGAGAGCGGATGTTGCAGAGATCACCGTCCGTGGAAAGCGGACGTGGCAGAAATCACCGGCCGTCGCCCCAACGAGGCAGCCGTTGTGTTTGGCGGAAGTGCCGCTCATTGGGATTCGCTGTGGCTGGCGAAAAGATGGCGGCGCAATGGAGATGAAGGTGAGGCGATGTTGTTCGTTTGTGGAGATTTTGTTGAGGGGATGGTGAGGAGATGTCGTGGTTGGCACTGTGGTAGGGATGGCGTGGTTGTTGAGATGCGGTTGTGGTTGTTGAAGTAGTGGTTGTGGTTGTTGAGATGCGGTTGCTCCAAAATAAAGATAACAAAAGAATAATACGACCTCAAACATCACAGCCCGGTTACACAAAAAATTCCCTTAGACATCGGTGGGGAAATCTAATCTGAACACACACTTATCGACATAACTTATCTCTGGAAAACCTGAATGGTGTTCTGTGAATTTCAACAACCGTAACAATATATATATATATATATATATATATATATATATATATATATATATATATATATATATATATATATATATATATATATATATATCTTCTTCTTCTTTCGGCTGCTCCCATTAGGGGTCGCCACAGCGGATCATCCGTATCATCCGCATAGTGATTTGGCACATGTTTTACGCCGGATGCCCTTCCTGACGCAACCCTGGTCGCCTCGGACCACACAGGGATATGGTACACCTATTTTAACCGGGGTATACACCGGCCCAGTACACTGGTACTCACTTAGCCGACCTCGGAAGGATGACGGGCTGAGTGAACCCCCTGGTGTATTAATTCAGTGGCCCAACGGGGATTGAACTCAGGACCTTTTGGATCCCAAGCCGCTGCCCGAACCACTACACCAACACCAGGATATATATATATATATATATATATATATATATATATATATATATATATATATATATATATATATATATATATATATATATATATATATATATATATATGTCATGCGCCGCTTTACGACGTTTCGGTTAATGACGGACCGCATATACGACGGTGGTCCCATAAGATTATAATGGAGCTGAAAAATTCCAATCGCCTTGTGGTGTCCTAGCCGTCGTAGCACTGCCAGTTGTTTAATAGTACAATATAGCACATACAATTACTGTGTGTACAGTACATAATACTTGATAATGTTAATAAACAACTACAGTATGGCCCTGTTATAACGTGATCGTTGAGGTCCATAAAAATGTCATCGTGATCGTCGTGGGGTCGCGCTAAATCGGGATTCAAGGAAATCAGCATTCACACTAACCCAATGTTGGCCTAACATCCTAAAACACCCCGATTTTTGCCCTATTTTACCCGTTTTTTTGCACGTTTACCTTCCAGCAAGTAAATTAGCTTTGAATTAAAGAATTCCGTGAATAAATCTTTGTTGAATTCGAAATTAAAACAAACAAGAAGCGAATACTTCGATATCGCGCAGCTGGGGGCAGTAAAAGTCTTGGTTAAGAATGATGAAACAATTTTGCAGTTATAAAATTTAAATGTAGACACGGTGAATTAGCATGCATGATGGGAAGAGTTGTGACGTTAAACAAATTTCTATTTATAGCCCTCAGATCAAAGAGACGTACGCGGCCATAAGTGTGATAGAAGACACAGGACAGAATAGCCAATTATATAACAGCACGATGTCACCGTGCTGTAATTAATTTTTAGGAAAGCTTTTTATGTTGTTAAAACATTCGCACTGTTCCGCAAATATATCACACAATTGACAGGTGCTCGTTTCCTCATTTTTAAATTATAACATCGATGCAATGATTATTTATAAAATCAAAACGATATTTATTCACCTTTCCATAATCGATGCGAGAGGAGATTGTAAGCAGCCCCTAACAACACACATGGCTGTCATGAACAGCGCAAAGGTAAAAGGAACGCGTCTTCTGTCTATCTCGAATGTGGGACAAGATGTGGAGGTGGAACACAGTGATATTGATGATCCTGACCCTGTATAGTCCTCGGGCCTCGGCTAATGTGTGTTTGTATCTTAGTTTTTAACAAAAAAAGTTGAAAAAGTAAAAAAATATATATTTTGTACGGCTGTATAATGTGTTTGGTGTTTTCGGGTTAGGGTTATTACAAGAAGAAAGAAAAAAAAATTCTAAATTTAGTGTAGCTGGTGTAGTGTTTATAAAATCTACAGTGGTGTACAGTAATGTCCTCGACCTTCACATTCACTCACCACTCACCACTCACTCATCCAGAGCAACTTCCAGTCCTGTAAGCTCCATTCGTGGTAAGTGCCCTATGCAGGTGAACCATTTTAAAAATCTTTTATACCGTATTTTTACTGTACCTTTTTTATGTTTAGATACACAAATACTTACCATTGTGTTACAATTGCCAACAGTATCCAGGACAGTAACATACTATAGAAGTTTGTAGCCTTGGAGCAATTGGTTATACCATATAGCCTCGGTGTGTAGTGGGCTATACCCTCTACGTTTGTGCAAGTACACTCTATGATGTTCGCACAATGACGACATCGCTTAACGATGCATTTCTCAGAATGTATCCCTGTCGTTAAGTGGCACATGACTATATATATATATATATATATATATATATATATATATATATATATATATATATATATATATATATTTATATATATATATATATATATATATATATATATATATATATATATATATACATACAGTATATACAGCTCTGGAAAAAATTAAGAGACCACTGCAAAATTATCAGTTTTTCTGGTTTTACTATTTATAGGAATGTGTTTGAGTAAAATGAACATTTTTGTTTTATTCTATAAACTACTGGCAACATTTCTCCCAAATTCCGAATAAAAATATTGTCATTTAGAGCATTTATTTGCAGAAAATGACAACTGGTCAAAATAACCACAAAGATTCAGTTTTTTCAGACCTCAAATAATACAAACAAAACAAGTTCATATTCATTTTTAAACAACACAATACTAATGTTTTAACGTAGGAAGAGTTCAGAAATTAATATTTTGTGGAATAACCCTGATTTTCAATGACAGCTTTCATGCGTATGCCTGGTGTTGGCTCAGTGGTTAGGGTGGCGGCTTGGGATCCGAGGGTCCTGAGTTCAAGCCTCGTTGCCCGCTGAATAAAGGGGGTTGACTCAGCCTGCCATCCTTCCGAGGTCGGCAAAATGAGTACCAGCTTGCTGGGATGACCGAGTCATTCAAGTATCCTGCGTCAGAGTGGCGACCTGTCCAGGATTGTGCCCAATAGCCAAGGAGACTGCTTCGGCAGCACCAACGCTCTGTACAGAGTATGGTCCCAATGGACCTTTCATGCGTCTTGGCATGCTCTCCACCAGTCTTTTGCATTACTGTTGGGTGACTTTATGCCACTCCTGGAACAAAAATTCAAGCAGCTTGGCTTTGTGTGATGGCTTGTGGCCATCCATCTTCTTCTTCATAACATTCCAGAGGTTTTCAATGGGGTTCAGGTCTGGAGATTGGGCTGGCCATGACAGGGTCTTGATCTGATGGTCCTCCATCCACACCTTGATTGACCTGGCTGTGTGGCATGGAGCATTGTCCTGCTGGAAAAAAAACAATCCTCAGAGTTGGGGAACATTGTCAGAGCAGAAGGAAGCAAGTGTTCTTCCAGAACAACCTTGTATGTGGCTTGATTCATGAGTCCTTCACAAAGACAAATCTGCCCGATTCCAGCCTTGCTGAAGCACCGCCAGATCATCACCGATCCTCCACCAAATTTCACAGTGGGTGCGAGACACTGTGGCTTGTAGGCCTCTCCAGGTCTCCGTATAACCATTAGACGACCAGGTGTTGGGCAAAGCTGAAAATTGGACTCATCAGAGAAGATGACCTTACTCCAGTCCTCTACGGTCCAATCCTTGTGTTTTTTTGCAAACCTCAGCCTGGCTCTTCTTTGCTTCTCATTGATGAAGAGCTTTTCCTAGCTTTGCACGACTTCAACCCTGCCCCGAGGGGCATGTTTCGAACCGTCCTCACCGTGCACTTCACCCCAGCTGCCGTTTGCCATTCTTTTTGTAGGTCACTTGATGTCATCCTACGGTTGCTGAGTGACATTCGAATTGGTTGGTGGTCATCCTGGTCAGTGGAAAGTCGTTTTCGCCCTCTGCCAGTCTGTAGCTTTGTTGTCCCCAATGTCTGCTGCTTGACCTTGTTCTTATGAACCGCCGTCTTTGAAATTTTAAGGATGGAAGCAACCAGTAAAGCCAGGATTGAACCCTTCTTTTCCTCACTTGAAACTTTTCTTTTCAACTCTTTTGGCATGGTCAATAGTTATTTTTTGGATTCCAATTACTTTTGAGGTACTACTAGCACTGTTTTTGCCATCCAGCTGTCCTATTGCAAGATGATAGTAATGACCACAGCAGTGGTTTTTATACTTTTCCTTGTTAAATAAGATTCGGTTCAGGTGATCACCTAATCAGTACCTCACTAAGTAAAATGAGGTGTGCCTCTGTTGGAATTCAACAGACACTGGAATGGAATGGCTGCCACACATGTAGAGATGCTGATTTAAAAAAAAAATTTTTGGAGTGGTCTCTTATTTTTTTCCAGAGCTATATATATATATATATATATATATATATATATATATATATATATATATATATATATGTATATATATATATATATATATATATATATATATATATATATATTGTTGCGGGCCGGGGGTCGAGTGACAAGACCACAAGGGGGAAAGCTATCTCGGCTACCACCAGACTTCCAATTGTTGGCTGTCGCACATGGATAATTCCATGACGCGGCGGGTCGCTTAACCGACCATGGACGCCAATAACTCAACTGCATGACCTAGGGTCCTCCCGTCTATGGGTTAATCGGGTTACCTAATTAATCACATGATTTAATTCCCGGGGAACACGCCATCGGTATGCCTTGTCCGAACCGGATCACTCTACCAGATTGGATCACTTTACTTGATCGGATGCAGCCGAACGACACTGCCAAGGACATACTGGCAAATAGGAACGGATCGTTTGTGATAAAGTCTCCACTAAGCTAGGATACGGACGATGCTGGATCAATGATAGAAACTACAAACACGAGCTGGGAACATTCCCAATAATGATTTAGCATTCTAGGTTGCGTCGGTCCACCAAAAACGCCAGGTATTGCAAGGTCACTTATCCTCATCTGCTCTCTTTCTCTCTGGGCTATATCTAATCGTGTGTGTGTGCGTGTGTGCGTGTGTGTGTGTGTGTGTGTGTGTGTGTGTGTGTGTGTGTGTGTGTGTGTGTGTGTGTGTGTGTGTGTGTGTGTGTGTGTGTGTGTGTGTGTGTGTGAGTGAGATGATGCCTGCCTGGTATAAATTAAGATTGTTCAAGTCATGATGGGATAATTCTGCTATGTCTACTTTTCAAAGATTGCTTGCCTTTTGCCGCACCCCACGAATTCCTTGCTATCTCTGCTGTACATAAAAATAAACGCAATTCACTGTGCCACATACTTTTCCTCACTTGATTGTAATAAACGCTTTGTATAGAAATATTCCCAGCTCGTTTTTGTCTTTTCCTCCATTGGTCCAGCATGGTTCATCCCGGAGCGGAGCCGAGACGTTATCCCCATCAAATCTGTTTTCAAGCCAGTATGTGCTTGGCAGTTCTGATCGGCTGCATCGGATCTGGTAAGGTGCTCCCGTTTCAGCAATTTCTTACTGAGGGTGTGTCCCCTGGCAATTGAATCACGTGACCTTTAGGTAAACGTTATTAGACGGAGGACCCCAAATCATGCGGTCGAGTTATCGGCATTCACGGTCGATTAGCTACCGGCACGTCGCAAAGTTGTTCCTGTGAAGAGTCTGAGTGAGTCTGGTGGGAGAGTCCAGTTTCCGGAGAGTCTGGTGGAAACCCGACGCAGTTCACCCTTCGTGGTCTTCGCCCCTGACCCTGGTCCACAACTATATATATATATATATATATATATATATATATATATATATATATATATATATATATATATATATATATATATATATATATATATATATATATATATATATATATGTATATGTATATTTGTGGACCAGGGTCGGGGGCGAAGATACATATATGTACATACATATATACTGTATGTACATATATATATATATATATATATATATATATATATATATATATATATATATATATATATACTGTATGTACATATATATATATATATATATATATATATATATATATATATATATATATATATATATATATATATATATATATATATATATATATAGTTGCGGATATGGAAACCACATGCATTCAACATACAGGTCCCAAAAGTTAGTTATGCCGTTAAGTACATGTGAGACAGAACCCCTCCTTTTGTCTCGTGGGAGAATCAAAGGTGTGCGTTGTGACGGTTTCGGTGGGTTATATTGTTACGGATCTGGAAGCCATTTGCACACAGACAGACAGCAGTCTCTAAGCTTAGTTATTTTGACAAGTTTGTGTTTATAGTTGGAATCCCTCCTTCTGTCCAATGGGAATTTTGTGTGTGTGCTACGAGTTATTTTTTAGTTAGGTTTTTATAACCTAACTAAATTTAGTTACATCAACAACAACATCGCTCCTTCGCTCCTGCCACCATTGGCCTTCCTCACGTACATGCGTGCCAAGCACAGTCGTGGGTGGGGCTTCCATCGCCTCAGATCAGATCCCCGCTCCAAAAAAGGGTATGGAATGTTTCATCTGCCCAATGAGCCAAGGGCAAGCATCGCACGCGCGCCCCAGCCGATGAGAAGCCAAAATCGCCGAGGAATAAGTCGAGTGGTGAGCAGTCATTGTGGCGATTGGTTTGGATTGCGGTCGTGGTTCCAGCTGTCTGGGTCGTGGGTTCGAGTCCCACCGTGATGGTTTGCTTTGGAGCGCTCGAGCTGGGATCCCCGTTCCCGTCCACAGACTCCGATCTCCACAAGTGCGGGTCCGGTGAAACCGCACGAGGTGGGGAGGTACCCGGCTAGGCCCTGGTCCCCAGCTCACCTTTCTCTCCATGGCTGAGGACCGAAAATAGACCCACGGGGTCCTGTGTGTGTGTGTGTGTGTGTGTGTGTGTGTGTGTGTGTGTGTGTGTGTGTGTGTGTGTGTGTGTGTGTGTGTGTGTGTGTGTGTGTGTGTGTGTGTGTGTGTGTGTGTGTGTGTGTGTGTGGTGCCGTCCTGTAAGTAGAAACTGTTTAGTGCTTTTCGTTCCTTGTAAATTGTATTTATTTTATTCGGTAACTCTGCTCTTTGTGTGCTCCCCTGCCCCATTATAAATAAACCCCCATGTTAAATGTTCCAGTTCGTTGTTCATGTTTTCTTTCATTGGCCTAGCATGGTTCAGGCTTGAGAAATAGTGAGGCCGTTGGTGCCATAAGTTGACATTGGGACCGGCACGGCTCTGGTAACTCCGCTCGGAAAAGCCAGCTCCGAGTCGGTACATGCGACTCGGTTCAGACAGTCGGCAGAGGGTGTGATTTCCCCAGTAATTTGACGACGTGGGTACTTAGGTATATTGAAATTTGGCTATTGACCCTACCCCACACCGTCAGAGAAATGGCGATCAGGGTCCTTTAAGTGGCCCATCGACTCCAGAGTTATCCGGGGTGACGACCTTTTAATTCCGGGTGTTCGGTGGGAGACGGCCCTATTGCTCCACCTAGTGGTTGTTTATCGCCACCGGACCCCGGCCCACAACAATATTGTTACGAATTTGGAATTCGATTGCACACAACATACAGGTTCTTTTAGTCAGCTATGCCGATAAGTGCTTGTTCCCTAGATAGCTCACCTTCCATTGTTTAAATGTTTAGAAATTGATTAGATGCACTGCGGATCGATTTAATAGTTAGGGAGCGAACAATGGAGACGTCCCTCCCCCTCTTCTGCGAAGAGGAAGAAGAGCCCTTCCGTCCCGTGATTCATGACGTCAACAACTCCCTCCCACCAGTGAATGAGCGGGTGATGGATCACGAGGGCACTTGTCACGCCGGGCGCGGGGGAGAGGGCGGAGAAGGATAAAGAGGAGATCCTTTCTTTGTTCTTGTCTGATGTGGGGGAGTAGTTGTTCAGCAGACCTTCGGGTCCTGTTTGGCTTGGGTTAGGTTTGAGGCCTTCTGAAGCTTTTTGCTTCTGCAGAGGAGTTATTCAGCAGAGCTTCGGGTCCTGCTTGGCTCGGTAGGCTTTTTGGAGAGCTGATTTGTTTGGAAGAAAGTTGAGCTGGTTGCTCGGCTCGAGCTGCGAATGGTGGCTTCTTCTTCTTCTTCTTCCTCTTTTTCTTCTTCTTCCTCTTTCTCTTCTTCTTCTTCCTCTTTCTCTTCTTCTTCTTCTTCTTTCTATTCTTCTTCTTCTTCTTTCTCTTCTTCTTCTTTCTCTTCTTCTTCATTTTCTTCTTCTTCTTCTTTTTCTTCTTCTTCTTCTTTTTCTTCTTCTTCTTCTTCTTCTTCTTCTTCTTCTTCTTCTTCTTCTTCTTCTTCTTCTTCTTCTTCTTCTTCTTCTTCTTCTTCTTCTTCTTCTTCTTCTTCTTCTTCCTCTCTTTGTTCTCCGTTTGGTTCCCGGCTTGGTGCGACTCATCGACCTCTTCATGGAGGTGGTTCCACGGGCAAGCGACGCATCGACGGGAAGGATCGGCGCCTCATCTCACCAGCACATGTTGAAAGCGCGGGAGGATTCGCTGGAGCTCGGGAAGGATCGCGGCTCACGGCGATTGGATCCAGCTTGCTCTCGCTGGAGCCCGGGTCAGAACAACTTGAAGACCACACGAGGTGGAGAGGTTCGAGATAGGCTCTGGGTTTCAGCTCACCTGTTCTCCGAGCTGGAGCTCGTTATTAAAGGCCTCAGCCACCATTTCTTGTGTGTGTGTGTGTGTGTGTGTGTGTGTGTGTGTGTGTGTGTGTGTGTGTGTGTGTGTGTGTGTGTGTGTGTGTGTGTGTGTGCAAACGTGTGTCCATGGGCCCGTGTAATAAGTAGGAAATTGTTAAGTGCTTTGTGTGCTGTAAATCTTTGCATTGCATTTCGTATAGTCGGAATAGTTCTGCTCTTACGTGCTTCCCTATTTCCCCATTATTATTAATAAATACCCCAATTGTTAAATGCTTTCAGCTCGTCGCGTCGATTCTTTCATTGACTGAGCATTTCGTGTGTTGGGAGTTAGAAAGCCGTTGGTTTGCCGTTAAAGGGGGACATTTGGACCGACGGTTCTCGGCGATTAAGCCGCTCAGAATCGTGCACGGGACAGGCTCGCCTCAGCGGTTTGTTCCGTACGAGTTCCGTCGAGGGTGGAATACCCTGGTAGTTGGATCACATGGGTATTTAGGTACATTGAAGATTGGCAATCGACCCTACCCCACGTGATCTGCCCATTGGCGTATTTCGGTTCTTGTACAAGGACCCGTCGACTCGGACTTATCCGGGCGGCGATCGATATTCTGGGCGATCGGTCGGGCCGACTCGACTTGTGGCTCCATCATAGCGGTCGGTTCGCGGCCGACACCCGGCACGGTATCAATATCTTCAAATCACACATCCTCCAACGCCACATCCAGCGGACCATCCAGCCTGCTACTGAGTGAGCGCTTCACACGCCCAACCAGAAACCCCACCCAGGAAGGGCATGCTGTGGACCCCTGTCCAATCGAGGTGGACGGTGACGTGTGCTTCACCAAAACCCCACCCAGGGAGGGCATGCCGTGGACCCCTGTCCAATCGAGTCGGGCGGTGACGTGTGCTTCACCGAAACCCTGCCCAGCAAAGGCATGCCGTGGACCCCTGTCCAATCGAGTCGGGCAGTGACTTGTGCTTCACCGAAACCCCACCCAGGAAGGGCATGCCGTGAACCCCTGTCCAATCAAGGCGGACAGTGGCGTGTGCTTCACGGAGCTCCGCCCCGTACGAAGGCTCTTTTGTTCCCTTTCATGGGTATTTAAGACATTAGTGCGTCTGAAGAAAGAGGAAGAGTGCGAGAGCTGTGTGGATCCAACAAGAGTGAGAGGAGACTTCGCCACCTTTGTGACATCACCGCCACCGCCAGGAATACAAGTCGGTTGCGCGCCGTCTCCCTGGCGTTCCAGGGAGAGAAGTGGGTCCCGTCCACGACCCTGATCTCTGCCTGGGGACTCCGTCTGCTCCACGCGGGTTCCTCCACGGGCACGAGCCCCCGAGCCGGACCACCATTGACAGGTGCCACACTGCGGAGCACCCCCTACCTCCAGCATACAGGTACCCTGCTGAACTGAAATCCTCAGCTCGTCTCTCCTTCTCTGGCTGCAGTGGTCTTCAATAATACATCTGTGTGTGTGTGTGTGTGTGTGTGTGTGTGTGTGTGTGTGTGTGTGTGTGTGTGTGTGTGTGTGTGTGTGTGTGTGTGTGTGTGTGTGTGTGTGTGTGTGTGTGTGTGTGTGTGTGTGTGTGTGTGTGTGTGTCTGAGTGTGTGGGCCCATCTTATAAGTAGAAACTGTTTAAGTGTTTGTTTTTGATCATTGTAAATATTACTTGCATATCCACGTTAAATCTTCCCTGTTTCTGTTTACTGTAAATAAATCATGTTGGAAATGTTCCCAGTTCGTTTTCGTCTTTTCCTTCATTGGTCCAGCATGGTTCAGATCTGAGTTTAGCCGGGTTTTTATACCCGATAATCCGTTCATCCCAGCCGGCACGGCTTTGGCAGTTTCCCACTCGGTTGCACCCGAACCTGAATTGGTAGTCGGTATATTTGGAACGTGCGGCCAGATGGATGGTAACGAGTGGGTTCTTTTGGTTTTTTTTACCAGTTCTTTTGTTTCGGCTTGACAAATTGCTACGGCGAACGTAGAAATGAAAAAAGTTATGACTCCGCGCTATAATTCCACGGCGACCCCTACGGCCTGTAAAATATAGCCATACGACGTAGGGCCACCCTGAGGCCACCTCAGAAACTCCACGGCCGCCGCACGTTTCTGTCAATTCAGGGGGGGTACGGCCGCCGTATCCTTGCCGTAGAGCAAATGTGACTTAGGCCTTACAGGGGAATTTGCACATTGCATTCATCCAAGCCCATCCCTCGGAGCACTGCAGTTAGAGTAGAGAGCGGTAGGCTCTTGACAGAGGAGTCTGAAGTGAAGGCCCGCTGGGCCGGTTACTTTGAGTGATTATACCAGGCTGATCCCCCAGCTGTCAAGTTGGACGTCAAGGGTGTTACAATCCCTGTTGCTGACCCTCCAATCAACTGTGGTCCACCTTTGCTTGTGGAAACATGGGCTGCGGTGAACCGGTTAAAACGAGGTAAAGCTCCAGGGATCTGTGGCATCCATGCTGAACTTCTCAAGGCTGGTGGAAATGCTGCACTCGTGTCGTTGAATGCAGTTTTGTGCTCTGCCTGGAACACAGGCATCATCCCAACTGATTGGAAGAGGGGCCTTGTTGTCCCTTTCTGGAAAGGGAAGGGTGATCGCCAAGACAGCAACAACTACCGAGGGGTGACGCTGCTCTCAGTGCCGGGCAAGGTCTTTGCTCGGATAATTCTTGATCGGGTTCGCCACCATCTGCTTGAGCACCAGCGTCCAGAGCAATCAGGCTTTACACCAAAGAGGTCAACGATTGACCGTATCCTTGCTCTTTGTGTCCTCACCGAACGAAGACGAGAGTTTCGGCAGGTGCTACTTGCAGCCTATGTTGATCTCTGTAAAGCGTTCGATTCATGAATCGGGATGCCCTCTGGAGGATTCTTGGTCTTCGTGGGATGCCACCAAAACTGATCAATCTGATGTCTGAACTGTACTCTGGTACTGAGTTTGCTGTGAGATGTGCTGATACCATCTCTGACTTATTTCCAGTTGTTACTAGAATTTGTCAGGGGTGTGTACTTGGCCCCACACTTTTCAGCACTTGTCTGGACTGGATTCTGGGGAGGATGTCGGAGAGATAACATTGCGGTGCATTGTTTGGGAATGGCAAGATCTCTGACCTTGATTTCGCAGATGATGCAGTCATCTTTGCGGAGACTCTCGATATCCTTTTGCGGGCCCTCGAGGTGCTGAATGAGGAGTCGGAGCCACTGGGATTACGGGTTTCGTGGGTCAAAACTTAGATCCAAGCTTTCAGTGACATCTTGGATGCTGCTGTCCTATCTGTACCTGTTTGTGGTGATGATGTTGAGGTCACGGAGAGATTCACTTTCCTTGGCAGTGAGATTCATGTCTTTGCTGGCTGTGAGCCAGAAGTGAACAGACGTCTGGGCCGGGCTTGGGAAGTCATGGATTCACTCGATCATGGGGTGTGGCGCTGCCGGTACCTGTGTAGGAGGATGAAAGTCCGAGTCTTCGGGTCCTTGGTGCTTCCAGTCTTGCTCAAGAGATGTGAGACTTGGACTCTGACCAAGGACCTGAGATGGAGACTTAATTCCTTTCATTCCAGGTCTCTTCGAAGAATTCATTGTTATCGCTGTTCGGACTTTGTGGCCAACGAGTGGTTGCTGAGAGGTACTCAAATTATATTTTTAACTGCATAGTCCATGAGCATCAGCTGCGGCTGTATGGACATGTGGCTCAGCATCTTAATTAAATGGGGATAGGCCAGCCATTTGCCTGGGGGTTGGCCAGATGGAGGCCCCTGGAGCAGCGGTGGAAAGTGGACGCAGCGATGCGTTGCTCCAGCGCATGCTCCCATACCTGACCTGACCTGACCTGACCTAACCTTTCTCCAATGCAGGCTGTACCTATTTGGTCTTCCATTTGATTTGAATTGGATTTATTTTCATTCCATTCCGAATTGAGTTGAATAATATTAAACATCATTGTTCAGGGTCAAGTGTCCGATCAAAGCAGGGTTGCATCAAAGCGAGATGTCTTGGTACCTGGTCATCACTGCCCCTCTGGTACCTGGCAGTTCTAATGATGTCTCTTATTAATTACATAATACACCAGTGAACATACACCACACAAAACCACACAATCACCACACAACACACGGCACAAAGCAATTTCTGGCGAGTGTCTGCAATCTGCTCTTTTTCTTGTATATTTTTTGTTCTTCCATTTTTTTGCAGTGTCTTCTGGTTGCATCATTGCTGTGAATGTTGCTGTGCTGCTGATGTAGTGCCCCCAGTAAATTAGAGAAGAACTTTGGAATTTGGCCAACGTGCCAGTGATAGCACGCACCTCTTTGAGAAAGATGCCGTGGGATCTCTAATGTCTCACATCTCGAGCACATAATGTGAGGCGGGATGCCCAGTTGAACGTTCATCCGAAGGACGGCACACACATTGATCCCTTTCCCTATCTGTGAAACACCACGGTGACAGTTTATAGCCAAGTCGAGATTCAAACCCAAGCTAGCTAAACAACTCGTGGGCAAGTACCTCAAGGCCATCCGACCAGCCCACGCAGGGTGAACAAACTGGCTGCAAAACCCCGTATTGATTGGATAAAATACAGAGTGAAGAAAATAACATGTATATCCTTTCCTTTGTTAACATAACCATTGCGTCCTTGCCAGGTCATTGATGAAATGGACAACTTCTTGGAATGGCTCCAATCACAAGGTCTGAGAGCAGAAACGGCCCAAGCAGTGATCAGTGTACTTGGAATTGAGAATCGGAAGGTTCTTCGAGCTTGTACAGACTCCGATTCATTGCGAACAGAGCTCCTCTCTCTCGCCAAAGAGAAATTGATATTTTCAAAGTATGCTGACTTCTGTAAATTTGTGAATTATTTTTTGAAGCCACAACTTGTCCAGCTTGCAGGGTCTTCTCTGTTGGGAAGTCTGTTCGTCAACTTAGAGAATGTTATTCGGGAACTTTCCAGTTTCTGTGAAAAGTTTATTGGATTCCAAAATGTGCAGCTGGAAAACATTCCTGGTTTCCGGGGAATCCGTTTCAGTGATGTCTGCAACCTCCACGATCCGGATGATGGATTAACACCTAAGTCTGGTAGGTCACTATTTTTTACACCCGAGCATGTCAAGCAATACCTTGATGTTCAACTATTGATGTTTTTGTTTTTTTCCTTGTATCTCATGGAATCTCTTTTGGAACAATTTTGTATTGGCGAAGACGGTTAGATTCTCGATTATACAAAGTCAATGTTTTCTTTTTCTTCTGAATCACATTAAATTCCAAAGTGTGCCATGTTTAACAGCACATTTAAGTTATCCACATGTGGGAAGTAGTTTGTTTACCCTTCATATCGGCATGGAGAGTGTGAGGGACATCCGATTGGAGAAAGGATTCTGTGAAACAGATAATGTCTTGGCTGCAAGCTGCAGCCTTGATTGAGAGATCTGTCAGGATGGAGTGGAGGCCTCAGATATTTGAGGTACACACAGTGAGGGACAGGGGAGAAGGTCTTGGGAGGGTGGGTGGCTTGGATGGTGAGGGACGGGGTGGGAGGAGGCATCGGCTGAGAAGGTGTGGTTGGGAGGAGGTGGGATGGGTGGAATGTTGGAGGGGCTGAGATGAGGAGTAACCTAAGAGCGCCAGGACGAGTTGGTTGATGGTGATGGGTTGAGAGGGATGCTGAAGAGGGAGACACGTGGAATGATGTTGGCTTGTAGTCAATGTTTGAAAGGGCACTGACATGGAGGTGTTTAACACTGCAAAATAACTTGAATGGGATTGGATTGTTATGTGCAGACAAACTATGCAAACAACTTCCCAAGATTCCCGTATTTAACTTTCTGAGATAGATATCGTGGTATGTGCGGATTAAATTTTTGTTCAAGGAACGGAGAAGGTCAAGCTGTAGCAGCCGGAGGATGGACGACAGAACCAGCGTTTCCGTTAGAGACAGGTTTGCAAAATATGGCTGTGTTGAAGAAGAATAATAAAACGAAAAACCAGAGTGGTGTCACAGCCACTCAATGCTCACTTGTTTATACATTTATCATTTTTCGTTTTTATAAGACTTGTCTCATAATATTTTTTATAAAGCATTGCAGTGAAGTCTGATCCAAATAATTTTAAAGCAATATATGTATTTGTGTATTGTAATCAGTAAAAAAATAGTGTTGTAGATAAAAACATTAGAAAGGAAATAATTTTCACCAAAAACTTTAACATTTTCATGCTGACGCTCATGCTCACGCCGGGGGTATCGCTATAGCTCTCTGTTCTTCGAACAGGCGAGCTGAAAAGGAATATAAATCATGATGAAGAAGAACACGTGGGTTGCTGATGTCAGAGAAGGGAAGAGAAGCATTTCAAAACGTTTTCAAAAGCTTTTAATGGAAGAAGCGTTTTCTTTCATGGGTGAAACACTTGAGGGTTGTGGGGGGGGGGTGAATAAAGTGGTGGCGGTGTTTATCTAAATGTTGCAGAGTGTTGTAGAGGTGGGGGGTGGGAGACGGTGTTTCAAATGGAGTTCCGAAACGCAAGGAGTAGCGACATTGCGAACATCACCGAACAGGTGATGCTCTACCCCCTCACAGATTCCTCGCACATAGGCCTCCTTGTCCACCCTTAGTACACGTACAGTTTTACGCATCAGCTCCCTGAACAGCTCAGCTCTGCCGTTCAGCCTGGCCCTGCGACTCTGGTCAATGGTATCCATTGTCCTTTGACAGTCAAAATTCTTCTTCGCCCTTCCGTGAGTTCCAAGACATTGTCTGGCAACATCAAGAATGGTGGTGTTGAAGGCACTCCACAACTCTTCAAGATCCCCCAAAGTAGCCAGATCCCATAAATCTCCACTGAGCCTGTTCGCAAACTCCTCAGCTACCCTCTCATCCTTGAGCTTGCCAACATCCAGCCGAGGCTGGGATGGTACCATTCTCCTGGATTTAAGGTGCAACTTAAGAGTTGCAACAACAAGCCTGTGGTCAGTATTGAGGAACTGTGCACTCCGGTAGACCCTGAAGTTCTGGATCATCCTCCAACGACCGTCACTGAGGACATGTTCAATCTCCTTTGCCACACCGCCAGCGTTGGAATACCAAGTCCAGCGATGAGCTTGTGGGTGCTGAAACCATGAACCAGCCACCCTCAGTCCATGACTTCTTGTAAAGTCAAGGAACTTAGTGCTATTCTGGTTCATAGTTCCAGACTCATGAGGACCAACACACATCACATAACCATCACCATTAGTTCCATTCGATGCATTGAAATCCCCCAAGACTAGAAGTGTATCTCGCCTGGGGCAATGATCAACCACAGTCTCATACATGGCTTAGAATGCGTCCTTCACGGTGAGATCACTCGCCTCAGTCGGAGCATATACAGAGACCAGGGAAATGACACCCAAGGAGTGACGAATCCTTGGTCTCATAATACGTTCATTGACCAGTGTTCCCTCAATTATCATTGGAGTCAGCTCATTGGACACAGCTACAACAACTTAGGCATGCTAACCATCATAGCGACCAGACCAATAGTAGGTGTAACCACCCGCTATGATCTCGCCGCAATCTGGTCTCCGAACCTTAGAGAGTGCTGCGACACCGATATCCAAACGCTTGAGCTCATGTGATAACAGAGACAGGTAATCATCCTCTCTTCAGGGAACATGTGCCAAAGATAAATCATCCTTTCGTGAACATATACCTTTCCACAGCCTTTCTTGAACACGTCTGGTGATCCAAAAGTACTTACGCAAAAGGGAAATTAGCAAAACCAAGAGGTGGTTTTGCATCATACTTCAATGGCCAATGCAAACTCCAGAGGTGCAGCCTTTCGCTGTGAACTTCGCAATTGATTTCCAACATCAATCATTACCGAGTTGTCCCACCCATGTGAACATTACTATATCCACTATTATTATCATTCCTCAGAAATTTGGGAAAATCTTTCAAGGGCTGGACATTTCAAAAGCTCCTCGACCAGATTGTATCCCTGCAATTGTCCTGAATATGTGCTTGCCAGAATTGTCCCATGTTCTCTCAAACCTGTCCAACTGATACCTATCAAAGTCGGTTTTCTCATCTTTCTCGAAGTTGGCTTCAGTTGGACCTGCCTTTAAAATCTCTGGGGGAGAAATCTGATCCATCCAAATGTCAGCAGGTTATCACTTTCCTGGAAGACTACAACCTTCAAACGAATGCTCAAAATGTATTTCTTGATATCCGATCCACTGGTGATGTTCTTTCCCACAACTGAAGTCTTGATCCAGGCCCCAGACCAGTGTGGCATGGCCAGACTTGGAGCCCTTGACATCTCCAAGGCTTTGTATAGTTTGGCATAAGGGTCTCATTCACAAGCTGCAGCCGCATGGTATTCCTGGGCATCTGCATGCAATAATCTCAGAATTCTCACAGATTGCCATATTTTTGTGTGGTATGAGGCTCAATCTTCTGCATTCCATATCACTAATGCAGGTGCCACCCAGGTCTGTGTTCAGGGCTTCTATGTTTCTCCTTCACATAAATGATGTGCCTGACAATTTCATCTCAGCGAGCCATGTAGGTTGATGACTCAACCTGGTACAGAACTTATCCTTGCTGCCTGCATGCTTCACTCAGCCTTCAAGCCAGCATCACTTCAAATTGGGACCTTGTGAGTGCTAGTAATTGGGGAAAAGACTGGATCATCAACATCAATCAAAAGAAGACCCACCTCATATCCATTTCCAGGTCAAGATACCCCTCTTTTCACAACTTGGTTGTGGACCAAACACCATTACAACAATGAGTGAATTGCTTTGCAATTCATGTCCCCTACTGATGTGATATTCTCTCAGTTTAAAAAGCGCATAACTCTGAAAAAGTCAAAAAACGCCCGAAAGTTTGAACTGGTTATGTAACTTATCATAATAAAGACAGCTCGACACAAGTAGCCAATTACCAATATTCAGTTGAATATGTTAAAGGGTTGGGAAAAAAATTGTCTGAAAATATACCACAAGTGTGAAATGGATTGACAGAAATCCGATTATCCCCCTCCATTTAAACCAGTAGGGGACTAATAACTCGATGGCATCTGTCTTCTTGGTCTGGACATCACTTCTTACCTTGGTTGTGGGAAGTATATTTCTGACAATGCCAAAATGTACTTACCACAGAGCCTCCTTGTGACTTGGCTACTTGTATCGAGCTGTCTATTTCCCTCACGAGGCTGCATTCCACCTGTACTAGACCACCATATCTTCAGTCATGGAATACTGTAGTCACATCTTGGAAGATGCTTTGACTCTCCTTCAGTCCCTTCTTGACAATTCAACGAGAAGTTGTTAACCTGTTAGGCCATGAAGTGGCATTATCTCTGAAACCACTCTTGGTTTGACACTCTGTGGACTTTCTATGTTTCATCTGCAGGTACTATTCTCTTCTGCAGGTAATATTAAGTGATTCTCAGAGTCCATGCAACAATTGTGTTCTCGGTGGTATAATGATTTGCCGTCTTTTTGAAAGTTTTCTCATGATCGCAATGCATACATTAATTGATTGTTCCATGCAGTGATAAGGTTAAAAAAAAATTAATTACAATATATTGATGATTTTTTAGCCACTCACCCTGACCATTCACCAGTCGGATATGAAGAACTGTAAAACACCAAAAGCCTAAACTGAGGCAGACAGACCTTCGCAACTTGCCAATGCAGGACCAAATTGAGTACTCTCGAATACCCTGAGAAATCAGTGCAAGAACAGTGAGAGATTGAATTATTTATGTGAAGTGCAACTCCACTGCATGGGGTGGGGTTCAGGCCAATCAAATTAGTTGAAACAATAGCCAGAGAGAGACACAAAGGAGTCAGGGACCCCCTGTGGGAGGAAGGATCCTGTGAAATGGATGATGGCTGGTTCATTGGCAGCGGCCTGGATTGAGAGATGCATCATTTTGGAACAGAGACCTTGGATGATTGAGGTCCACAAAATTAGGGATGAGGAGGTGGCATTGGAAGGGTGGAGGGTGAGGGAGGTGAGGTCGGCATTGCAGGGGCAAAGTTTGCGGAAGGCTTTGAGGGGGTGCAGTAATGTTTAGGGGAAGCATTGTGGGGGTGGGTGTGAGGGGAAGCATTGAGAGGGTAGGATGAGTATAGATGTATAAAGAGGGCACATGAAGTGGAGGAATGCTAATTCCAAATTCCCAAGTTGGACAAAGATGTTCTTAAGAAGAAGAAGAAGAGGAATAGATGATGGTGAAGGTGGGGTTCTCTTCATGGAAAAATAAGGAAAGCGAAGCATTTTAAAGGAAGAAGCATTTTTATTCAATGAAGAGTTTGAAGTGGTTGAAATGAAGAAAAGGGGGGAATAGAATGGAGAACAAAAAGTACAGGCCGAAGGAAATTTTAATGTAATGAGATTTCTATGGAATGGAATTTTTTTTTTCTTTTGAAGTGAGCAGAATAAATAGGATAATTTTTAGGTTGAAGTAAAATATTTGGAAAGAAAGAAGTAAAATGAGGAATACGGAATTTTACAGTAGCCGGCTAAAGTCGGCCGTGATCAATGTGAAAACTAATTTGATAAATGAAGCACAACAAGGTATGATTTAACACAGAAAACCCGTGACTTTTAAAATGTTGATGTTCAGCATGCATCTGCAGAAATCCCTTGACAAGTCATTGGGTGGCCGGGATGTATATCATGCCTGCAAAATGAGGATTGAACCATGAAATGACAGCAGGTTTTTAAAGAATCTGAAAATACTTGGAAATGTTCCTGTGATAAAGGGGTGTACCTCTGCACAACAACAGATTTGGCGAATATTCTGAACAAATCGATACTTTCTAATCACAAATCAATATATTGCAGCCTGTACCACAAAAACTCTCAATAATTTGGGCCCGTGAAAGGCTCGAGGGTTCAGAGACGTGCTCATTTCTTCTTCAACCTTCGTACTGTTGTGGAGCCGGGCGTCGGTTGCGAGCACGACCGCTAGGTCGAGCAGTAGGGTCGACTCTACCGAATATCTGGAATCTAGATCGTACCTTTCAGAAATCTCTGAGGGTATGGGTCCCTTACAGGACCGTGAATCGTCAATAAATCAACCACGTGGTACAGGGTTATTTGCCAAACTTCAAAATACCAAGAGACCCACGTGGCGAACTACCGAGTATTCACACCCTCAATGGAACTCGACCAGCATGAGTCGTTTCCGTGCTCGACACATGCATAACCCGAGCGGATGGTTACCGAGGTTCCGTCGGTCCCAAATGCACACAACTACGGCAACAACGGCCTTCTTTAATTTTCCCAACACGCACCGCGTTTAAGCAATGAAGAAAACACAGAAATGAGCTGATACATTTAACAGGGATATTTATTTACAATAGGTGGGGAAGGGAACACACAAGAGCAGAGTTAAACCGACTATCAAGAAATGAAATCATGTACAGCACAGGCATTTACCAGTTCCTACTTAAAGATGGGCCCACAGACAGACGCACACCCAAAAGAAACGAAAGGGACCTTCCCGCCTCGTGCGGTCATCGACGAGACGAGCGAACCAGACCGGCGTCGAGATGCTACCAGCCCAGTGCCAGCGAGATGCGTTCAGCCCAGCGCCAGCAAGATGCGTTCAGCCCAACGCCAGTGAGATGCGTCCAGTGCTCGAGCAGACCAGACGTGCTCGAGCTCACAGAGAACCAGATTCCAGTGACAGGACGAGATGAGAGCACATGCCGGCGACAGGACGAGATTAATCTCCCCTGTTTGTCCAAAATCACCAACCTTTTTTTCTCTCGAGGAGGGAGGGGCCTCTTTCCCTGACCACTCGCCCCTTGATTGGCCGGAACCACCACGCGATTCCCTGACCGCCGTCCATTGGACAGCCACATGGTAGGCGAGGCAATTCCCACCCTTCTGGGCAGAGTCCCAAGTGGAGGCGGTTGTGGCTAGCCCACCTCCTCACCTCTGGCCTCTTGCTTAACGGCGATTGTGTTGAGTCGGAAACGGGGCGGGTGAGACTCCCACTCCTTGCTGATTGGCTAAGGAGGGATGCCATGCCTACGTTAGACTCCGCCGACGCGCTTGCTTGCTTGCGAGCGTGCGAAAAATGCCGCGAGCAGAGTGTTGTTGCTGTGAGAGCGAAGATGGTGTGGATGTAAAAATAAAAGAAAACCCTGACTATCAAAATAAATCCGCAGCGCATAAACATTTAATTACCCATTAAACAAGGGAAAGGGAGCTGTCTATCCACATTTACTTATCGAAATAACTGAGCTATGGGGACCTGAATGTCTGTGTGCACAAGGCTTCCAGATTCATAACAGTACTTCTTTACACTGATGGGTAGGTCATATCTGAGGCTTGCCGTTGCCCAGGGTAAGTTTAAAGTGATGATATTTATGATAAATTGTGTTTGGGAGAAGTGGGTGGGGAAAGGTGGGAGTTGTGGGCTTTGAGTACACACACACATAATTTTTTTTTGTTTGGTTCTGGGGCCACAATAAATATTATACCAGATTTTGCATCTGTTGGTGAGAGGAGAAGTTTTCATATGTGTTGTGACCACTGCCTGATACTGCTAGCTCATTGTACAAACAGCAAATGGTACGAACTCGGCACCTCTCATCCACTGATATTTCTCGTATTCCTGTATTTGTGAGTCCGATTTTAATTCAGGTACAGAACATTTATGGTTAACCTTTTTGAAATTGCCACTTTCTCGTATAACTGCTGAAAAAAAAATAATTGTGTATGTGTATAGTCGAGGCTTGTGGAATAAAAGACTATTTGAATTGCGGTTTAGCAATTTTTAGTGACTGGTGAGGAGAATCAAGTCACTGAAAACACATACCCAGCACGGGCGCAAAGGGCCTTTTTAGCATTCTTACATCATTTCACAAGGATTGCATTTTTGATGGGATATAACAGAAAAACACAAACAATCCAGTTTGGAAAACTTAGCTTTAATGAGTTTGATGCAAAATCTGGCAGTAACAAGTTCAATCAACAAGTGTAAAATCTCCGAACCGTATGTCAACGTGAGAGTTTGCAAATTTATCATGCGGTTTATATACACCAATTTATGGTCGTACCGAGTGGCGCATGGGGAAATACTTACTTCGAAAATGTTTTTCACACTCCAGTTTGTCTGAATATTTCTCATTGCAAGCACCTTGATTCATCTCCCGTAATTGCGGCAGCATTCTCGAGCCTCGTTCAAAGAGTAGAATTGACATCGATTGCATATTACCTATTGACCGGATTTATATTTATTTGCCAGTGTTTTAATGTTCTTGTCCTTCATTGTATTCAGGTGATGTCTATCCTGTAAATGTGGAATCAAGACGACACGATTCATCTGTCTCAGAAACTTTAAGACATGCATCTGCAAAAGAAGATTCAGATGTTCATTTGACAAATTTCTGGACTGTCTCTTCTGCCCCAGGTGAGGAGAAACCGACAAAATGAACATGCAATCTTTTGAGTTCACTGTTTGTTTATAAAATTTTCAAATTCGTTAAATCGTTTGCATTTTGAGTTTGACAAAAAAAACATGTAAAATAACTTCTTGTTCTTTGGTTTTGTAGAACAATCAAGAAGGCCAAATGGGCAGATAAGGTCTGGTTTCAGTGTGACAGTGAAAAATATGTCTATTTTGAAAAAAAAATCCCAAGAACAAGACTCACGACCTTCAAAATACGAGTGTACATCTGGTGAAAACATCACAAAGATCAATATGAAATTGAACAAACCCAAAAAGGTTCTCAATAGGCAAATGCGTTACAAGTGTAATATATGCAATGCAGATTTTTCTTCACCGAGAAATGTCAGAATACACATGAGAACCCACAGAGGAGAATGCACATACCAATGCCCTGTCTGTGATAAGGGTTTCGCTAAAAAATACACCTTGAAAATACATATGAGGATCCATACAGGAGAGCAACCTCACAAATGCTCCATCTGTGATCAGGGTTTCTCTCAAAAAGGCTCTTTGAATATGCATATGAAGATCCACACAGGAGAGCGACCTTACAAATGCTCTGTCTGTGATAACGGTTTCTCTCAAAATGGCAGTTTCAAAAAGCATATGAGGATCCATGCAGGAGAGCGTCCTTACAAATGCTCCATCTGTGATAAGGGGTTCTCTCAAAAAGGTTCTTTGAAAATGCATTTGGAGATCCATACAGGAGAGTGTTCTTACAAATGCTCCATCTGTGATAAGGGTTTCCCTCACAAGGGCCATTTTAAAATACATATGAGGAGCCACACAGGAGAGCGTCCTTACGAATGCTCTGTCTGTAATAAAGGTTTCGCTCAAAAAGGATCTTTAAAAATGCATATGAGGAGCCACACAGGAGAGCGTCCTTACAAATGTTCTGTCTGTGATAAGTGTTACTCTCAAAAAGGTCATTTGAAAATGCATATGAGGAGCCACACAGGAGAGCGTCCTTACAAATGCTCCATCTGTGATAAGGGTTTCTCTCAAAAAGGTCGTTTGAAAATGCATATGAGGATCCATACAGGAGAGCGTCCTCACAAATGCTCTGTGTGTGATAAGGGTTTCTCTCAAAATGGCAGTTTGAATGTGCACATGATGATCCATACAGGAGAACGTCCTTTCAAATGTTCTGTCTGTGAAAGGGGTTTCTATCGAAAATACCATTTGAAAATGCATACAAGTATCCACACAGGAGAGCATCCTTACAAATGTCCTGTCTGTGATAAGGGTTTCTCTCAAAAAAGTCATTTGAAAATGCATATGAGGATCCATACAGGAGAGCGTCCTCACAAATGCTCTGTCTGTGATAAGGGTTTCTCTCAAAAAGGTCGTTTGAAAATGCATATGAGGATCCACACAGGATAGCGTCCTCACAAATGCTCTGTCTGTGATAAGGGTTTCTCTCAAAAAGGTCGTTTGAAAATGCATATGAGGATCCACACAGGAGAGCGTCCTCACAAATGCTCTGTCTGTGATAAGGGTTTCTCTCAAAAAGGTCGTTTGAAAATGCATATGAGGATCCACACAGGAGAGCGTCCTCACAAATGCTCTGTCTGTGATAAGGGTTTCTCTCAAAAAGGTCGTTTGAAAATGCATATGAGGATCCACACAGGAGAGCATCCTTAGAAATGCTCTGTTTATGATGAAGGCTTTCCTCATAAAATGAGCTTGGATTGCTATAGTATCACCCACATAGGAGAGCATCCTTGCAAGTGCTCTGTTTGTGAGAGCTTTCTCTCTGAAAGACAGTTTGAAGAAGTATATGAGGATCCACACAGGAGAGCGTCCTGAGAAATGTTACAACGCATTACAATGCATTACAGCACCGGCGGAGGCCATTCGGCCCATCATGCCTGCGACACACCAACACCAGATTTACTCAATCCATTGATACCCCTTCCCTTCATATGCAGCCTTTTTGGCTGTTACACTGCTACTCATTACGCCGACCTTGGAAGGATGACAGACTGAGTCAACCCCCTGGTGTTAATTCAGTGGCCAATGGGGTTTGAACTCAGGACCCCAGGATCCCAAGCCACCACACTAATTGCGAAGCCAACACCAGGTTAATGTTACAAGAAATTAAGGCATGGAGGTGGCCATTCAGGCCATTATGGCTCCTTTGAGCCATGCAGTTTATGACCACCTCACTCAATATGGAGCATAAAAGGCAGAGCAGAAAGGATGTAAGAGAGGATGTAATGGAACAATAGACTATGTATTGTTAAATTAAACCAGACTCCTGCTATTCCATATGTGATGTGGGTTTCTCTCAAAAGGGACATTTGAAATTACATTTGAGGATCCATACAGGAGATCATCCCAAACATCTTTACAAAAAGAAATGACAACAACACAGGAACGAGAAAAGGAAGCATCTGACAAATACCTAAAGAATATAAGAAGCCCCCCAGGTACACAACAAAATGTGACAACACCCCGAAAAAAGAGAACCAATAAAAATTTTGGAAAAGTATATTTGAAGACAAAAAAGAACACAACAATGAAGCAGATTTGATATGACCGTTGGAAAATAAAATGCAACAACTACAGAAAATGTACCCAATGCAACTGATGAAAGGAAATTTTGAAAACATCTCGCAAAAGCGCCAAACTTCAAATGCCCAGGCCTGGCCAGGATTCCAAACTTCTGGTTAAAGCAACTACATGCTCTCCACCTTCACTATGCTTGATCATTTAATGAACTCATCCAAGGGGAACAACCAATGGATGAATGGTTCACAGAAGGCAACACTCTTCATCTCAAAATCTGAGGAAACCGATCTACCCAACAAATATAGACCATAAACCTGCCTACGAACAATGTACAAACTTTTAACCGGTATAATCACCAATGCAGTTTTGACCACCTCACTCAACAAGTATCTTTAGAGGCAGAGCAGAAAGGATGGAAGAGAGAATGTAATGAAACAATAGACTATGTATTGTTAAATCAAACCATACTCAAACTGCAAGCTCTGGCAAACCAACTTATCCACAGCCTGGATATATTCAAAAAAAGCCTTTGATAGTGTACCTCATTCATGGATTATAAAATGCATGCAAGTATACAAAATTGACACCCAAATAGTCACACTTATTGAGAAAGCAGTGATGCTCTGGAGCCCAACTCTGATACTACCCTATGTTGAAGGAAAGATTGCAATTCCAAGAGTAAATATGTGACAGCCTTTCCCTCCTCCTGATTTGTTTCGCTCTAAACCCACTGAATGACCTCATCAATGAACAAGGACATGGATACAATCTGACATGCAACAGAAAAATGATCAAAGAACAAGGAAGGGAATACACCCACTGTACATCAGGTCAGGTATGGGAGCATGACGCCAGAACAGCGCGTCGCTGCGTCCATTTTCCGCCGGTACTCCAGGGGCCTCCATCTGGCCATCCCCCAGGCAGATGCCAGGCCCATCCCCATCTCCTCGAGATGATGGTCAACCTGCTGCAACCACGATGCACGTGGTCGGCCCACTGGCCTCCTCCACTCATGAGACTCCCTCGCTGAGAGAATCTGGTGAGTAGGATCAGCGTCAGGAAAACGAGCCACATGTCCATACAGCCGCAACTGATGCTCACGGACTATGCAGGTAACAAATCTCATCCGAGTCTCTCTCAGCAACCGCTCGTTGGACACAAAATCCGACCAGCGAGAGCCAAGGATTCTCCGAAGAGACCTGGTACCAAAGGAATTAAGTGTCCATCTCAGATCCTTGGTCAGAGTCCAAGTCTCGCATCCATAGAGCAAGACTGGAAGTACCAAGGACCTGAAGACTCGGACTTTCGTCCTCCCGCACAGGTACCGGCAGCACCACACCCCATGATCCAGTGAATCCATGACTCCCCAGTCCCGACCCAGACGTCTATTGACCTCTGACTCACAGCCAGCAGAGACATGAATATCACTGCCAAGGTAAGTGAATCTCTACACAACCTCAACATCCTCACCACAAACAGACACAGACAGGACAGCAGCATCCAAGATGTCACCGAAAGCCTGGATCTTAGTTTTGACCCAAGAAACCCATAATCCCAGCGGCTCCGAATCCTCATTCAGTACCTCGAGGGCCCCCAAAAGGATATCTAAAGTCTCCGCAAAGATGACTGCATCATCTGCAAAATCAAGGTCCGAGATCTTGACATTCCCAAACGATGCACCGCAGCTTGATCTCTCCGACATCCTCCCTAAAATCCAGTCCATACAAGTGCTGAAAAGTGTGGGGGCCAGTACACACCTCTGACAAACTCCAGTAACAACTGGAAATAAGTCAGAGATGGTACCACCACACTTCACAGCACTCTCAGTACCAGAGTAGAGTTCAGACATCAGATCGATCAGTTTTGCTGGCACCCCACGAAGACCAAGAATCCTCCAGAGGACATCCCGATTCACTGAATCGAATGCTTTAAAGAGATCAACATAGGCTGCAAGCAGCCCCTGCCGAAACTCTCGTCTGCGTTCGGTGAGGACACGAAGAGCAAGGATACGGTCAATCGTTGACCTCTTTGGTGTAAAGCCTGACTGCTCTGGACGCTGTTGCTCAAGCAGATGGTGGCGAACCCTATCAAGAATTATCCGAGCAAAGACCTTGCCCGGCACTGAGAGCAGCGTCACCCCTCGGTAGTTGTTGCAGTCTTGGCGATCACTCTTCCCTTTCCAGAGAGGAACAACAAGGCCCCTCTTCCAATCAGTTGGGATGATGCCTGTGTTCCAGGCAGAGCACAAAACTTCATGGAACGACACGAGTGCAGCATTTCCATCACCCTTGAGAAGTTTAGCATGGATGCCAAAGATCCCTGGAGCTTTGCCCCGTTTCAACTGGTTCACCGCAGCCCGTGTTTCCACAAGCAAAGGTGGACCACAGTTGATTCGAGGGTCAGTAACAGGGATTGTAACACCCTTGACGTCCAACTCCACAGCTGGGGGATCAGGCTGGTACAACCGCTCAAAGTAACCGGCCCAGCGGGCCTTCACTTCAGACTCCTCTGTCAAGAGCCTACCACTCTCTGCTCCAACTGCAGTGCTCCGAGGGATGGGCTTGGATGAACGCAATGTGCGAATTCCCCTGTAAGCGGGACGAGAATCACCTGTCCACAGTTGATGCTCTACCCCCTCACAGATTCCTCGCACATAGGCCTCCTTGTCCACCCTCAATGCACGTACAGTTGTACGCCTCACCTCGTGAACAGCTCAGCTCTGCCATTCAGCCTGGCCCTGCGACTCTGGTCAATGGTATCCAGTGTCGCTTGAAAGACAAAATTCTTCTTTGCCCTCCGGTGAGTTCCAAGACATCCACCGGCAACATCAAGGACGGTGGTCTTGAAGGCACTCCACAACTCTTCAGGACCCCCCAAAGCACCCAGACCCCCCAAGTGTCCACTCAGCCTTTCGCAAACTCCTCAGCTACTCTCTCATCCCTGAGCTTGCCAACCTCCAGCCTAGGCTGGGATGGTACCATTCTCCAGGATTTAAGGTGCAGCTTTAGAGTTGCTACAACAAGCCTGTGGTCAGTATTGAGGAACTGAGCACTCCGGTAGACCCTGAAGTTCTGGATCATCCTCCAACGACCGTCACTGAGGACATGTTCAATCTCCTTTGCCACACCGCCAGCGTTGGAATACCAAGTCCAGCGATGAGCTTGTGGGTGCTGAAACCATGAACCAGCCACCCTCAGTCCATGACTTCTTGTAAAGTCAAGGAACTTAGTGCTATTCTGGTTCATAGTTCCAGACTCATGAGGACCAACACACATCACATAACCATCACCATCAGTTCCAGTCGATGCATTGAAATCCCCCAAGACTAGAAGTATATCTCGTCTGGGGCACTGATCAACCACAGACTCGAGCGTGGCGTAGAATGCATCCTTCACGGTGAGATCACTAGCCTCAGTCGGAGCATAAACAGAGACCAGGGAAATGACACCTCAGGAGTGATGAATCCTTAATCTCATAATACGCTCGTTGACCGGTGTTACCTCAGTTATCATTGGGGTCAGCTCATTGGACACAGCTACAACAACTTAGGCATGCTAACCATCATAGCGACCAGACCAATAGTAGGTGTAACCAAGCTGTTAGCTCAGATGATATCATCTTGAGCTCAGATGATAACAGAGACAGGTGATCATCCTCTCTTTGGGATAGGACATTCCAGGCACCCACCCGAAGGGACCGCCTCAGGTTAACCCAAGGAGACAGCCGTCTGGTGGACGATACCTCAGCACCACTCCGACACACTCTCCCGCAATCTGACCCAGGGATGTTACCCCGTGGTTTCCTTCCTATCATCAAAGATTGGGGGTCCTGAAGGCTTTGCCCCAATCCCGTCATCTGGTGAGCTGCCCTGCGAAGGGAAGCTGCGCAGGAGGTACTCCCATGGAGTGGGTTTTCAGATTTTTTTGTGTTTTGCGGAATGAAGGGTTTTACGGTGGCCGGAGTGCAAATCCTGCCACCAACCTCCTCATAAAAAAGTAACCCAACTGCAGGGGGACGTCCGCAGACACAGTTGGGCACTAGATACTGTTCATGGATGATCCAAAAAAAAACCTCTCACAAAATGATAAGAAATTGGCAGATCAACTGAAACTATTAAAGCAATACTCGGAGGATCTCCAAATGGAGTTTGGTCTTGACAAATATGCCAAATGCACTTTTGTACAAGGAAAAACAAAAAGAAGAAACACCATCTCAATCGGTCAAAGTACAACAGTATAGGAACTAGAAAATGAAACGTCCTACAAATACCTCGGAATAGAATAAGGCCCCAGGTGCAACACAAAAAATATGTAAAATAATTAGCAAGGTGTACCGACGCAGAATACGACTAATTCTGAAGTCATCCCCCTCCTCGAAAACAAAACCAAACCAATAAACCAACTTGCAGTGCCCGTATTCCAATATAGCTGTGCAATTATAAATTGGCCACAATTAGTAATCAACAATTTAGACACAAAAACAAGGAAATTTCTGACTATGCACAAGATGTTCAACAAAAACCAATGCATACCACCGAGGTTGTACTTACTGAGACGAGAAAAGGGAGGTGATCTGATGAAGCTTAACAAAGTGCACGGAACATTGTGTGTAGGACTAGCAGAGTCTGTGAAAGCTCAACAGACTATCAGATGAGATTTCTATATGAACAAGAAAATGACAAACCAGAAAAGGGGTCCCTAATCCATTTACAAGAAACTTCCAAAAACATGTGCAAATTACAGATATTACCCAGGAAAACAAAACAGAAACATGCACAGCCTCAGTGGTTGGAAAGAAAAAAATAAATAGAAAACTTCAAAATGAAATATCAGCACATATTCTCCAACAAATGTTAGAATGACAAAAGAACAGGAAGATTCAAAAAAGAGCTTGGCAGAACAGGGATCGACAAGGAAGGCACTTTGGAATGGCTAAAAGGAGGTCAAATTAATTGGGATGGAGAACGAGTCATCATAAATGCTCAAGACCAAGGACACAACACCAATGCCTTTCACAAAATGACAGGTTTGAGCCAAATGCAGGTTTTGTGGGGTAGAAACACAAATTCAAATGCAGGTTTTGTGGGGTAGAAACAGAATGTACCAGTCACCTCCTTTCAGGTTAAAAAAAAAATAAAAACTCATGTCGGAACGGCTGTGCACAAGAAGAGATGAAAGCATCTGTGGAGTAATCCACTGGCACATCTGTGAACATTTCAGCATCCCGGTCCCAGAACTATCATGGAAACACAAACGAATCCGATCCTTGAAAATGAACATATAATGCTTGTGTATGACAACATGATCCCATTAAGTATGGACATTGCAAAAAAAGCATTGCATCGGGACATAGTGCTCAAACACAAAGAGGAAAAGTCGGCACTTGATCGAGGTTTCAGTTCCTAATGATTTTGGACTAACTTCGACAGAAATCAGAAAATTTACCAAGTACCAGGATCTGAAAAAAAGAAGTCAAGAGGATATGTATATTGAAGAAGGTTGAAATTTTACTGGTGATATTCAGAGCTACAGGAATGACAAAGGAAACTTATCGATCAACAATAATTCTGGGAATAACACTCCAAACAAGCCAAAAGTTGAGGCTGTCAGATTCAATGAAGATTTTGAAAAGTCCTTGGAATGAGGCGATGAGAACGACATTTCACAGTTTGTTTCATGATTGGTGATCTTTTATCAAAACGGAGGTGGAGATTTTGAGTCCTGGGAGTCCTTTCCTCCCACCTCCTGAAATCCAAGTGGTGATAACGACCAACGAGAGCCTAATGAAATCTCAAACAATGTTATTTACTGAAGAAAAGAATGGCTGTTTGAGAAGTTACTCATAAGATTGAATCAAAAACGAAGGAAACAAGCGGAATGTGACAATTCCTCGAGCCCAGGAAAAGATTAACTAGTTTTGGAAAGGGATTGAGGAAAACTGAAAGGAACACAACGAGAAGGCAGAATCGATCCAAAATTTGGAAAATAAAAAGTAACAGAAAGGATATGCCTCGAGTGATGTATAATTGCCAAACATAAAATTATGAAACACTCGTCACGTTGCCAAAATTCAAAATCCCTGGTCTGGATGGCATCCCACATTTCTAATGTTCCCCACAGTCACTACACTCGAGCATTGGATTGCAAGGGGAAAAGGCAATGGATGAGTTGTTATCCAATCCTGAGCTTTCAGCAGGCAATACACCATTTTAAATCGTCTCTCATCATGACCCACTGACTTTCGATCTTCACTCATTCACATTGTCTTTTACACCTGAGAAGGAGGAGAATGTTCTTTCAACCCTCGACTTTTTTATATTTACATGGCTCTTGAAAGAGCTTGAACACCGAACAGATCACGACACAACATAACAAAGGGAACAGCAGTAGAAAGGGGTAATGCCAAAAGCAGGGCGGAGGGGAAAAATAGACGGAGACTGACAAATAAGGGATCCAGGTGATGATGAGGGGGAGTGGACAGCATACAGTAATGACCAAAAATATTGGCACCTTACACTTTCTTCAAATTCATGTCTTCCAGAAAATTGTGGAAATTAAAATATCTTTTGGTGTCTACCTATGCGTTTCTTAAGTTTGCAGTGGAACAAAACGAAAAAAAATGCTGAAAAATATTATTTGATCTTAGCTTATTCCATACAGAAATCCTAAAATGGCCCAGACAATATGTTTGGCACCTTTTAAAAGTTGTAAGAAATAATTAGATTTCATGCAGGTGATTCCCCTTTACGTTGGAATTGAACTCATCTGCGGTGAGTTGCAGGTTTCTGCAATATAAAAATCACTCATTCAACCAGTTTGAATAGAGAAAAGGAGTCATTCAGCTGTTTTGTGTTACTGTGCGAACTAGAAGCACATGGAGAAAAGAAAGAAAATCACAGAATTGTCTGAGGAGGTCAGACACAAGATTGTAGCCAAGCATGGATAATCTCAGGGCTACACGTCCATCTCCAGAGATGTTGATGTTCCTGTGTCCACCGAAGGCAATGTTATCAGGAAGTTTAAGTCCCATGGCACTGTTGCCAACCTCCCGAGATGTGGCCGGAAGAGAAAACTTAATCGAAGATTGCAGCGAAGGATTGTTCAAATGGTGGAGAAAGTACCTTGATCAACTGCCAAACAGATTCGAGCTGACCTTCAGACACAAGGTACGACATTTTCAACTCGCACCATCCATCGACAACTCTATGAAAGTGGGTTCTATGGTCGGAGACCCAGGAGGACCCCGCTGCTGAGTGAGAGACAAAAGAAAGCCCAACTGCAGTTTTGCCAAAACACATCTGAACAAGCCATAATCCTTCTGTGAGTATGTCCTTTGGATATATGAGACCAAGTTAGAGCTTTTAAGAAAAGCACATCATCTCTTTTTACAGAACACAAAATGAAGCCTTCAAAGAACAGAACAATTTCCCTTCAGTCAAACATGGAAGAGGTTCAGGGATGTTTTGGGGTTGTTGTGCTGCCCCTGGCACTGGGTGCCTTGAATGTGTGCATGGCATCATGAAATCAGGACATTACCAAGGCATTTTGGAGCACATTGTTCAACCCAGTGTCAGAAAGCTGGGTCTTCATCGAAGATCATAGATCTTGCAGCAGGACAATGACCATAAACAGACTTCAAAAAGTACCCAGGAATGGTTCAAGACAAAATGCTGGACTGTTGTGAAGTAGCCAGCAATGAGTCCAAATCTAAACCCCATTCAATGTCTGTGGGGAGATCTGAAAACAGCAGTTGGGAGAAGGCACCCTTCAAATCTGGGAGAACTGGAGCAGTTTGCACAAGAAGCATGGAACAAAATGCCAGTAGAGAGGTGTAGGAAGCTCATTCATGGTTATTGGAACTGCTTCCTTGCAGTTATTTTGTCCAAAGGCTATGCTAGCAAATATTAAGTCGAGGGTGTCAATGAATTTGTCAATGCCATTTCTTTTTATTTTATGATTTAATAAGATATATTAAGTTCTAAATCAAAAACAAAGGTTCTGTATTATTAACAGTGAAATTTAGAATTTTGGAGACCAAATACTTTTGTCAATTTCAACTTCTTTTTCGAGAAAATTGTGTTATTTGAAAAAAGTGCAAGGGTGCCAATATTTTGTGCCATGACTGTAAGGGGTGGACAAGATGGATACATAAGCAAAATTTTGGAAGTGGTGGGGATTGTTTAACGAGTGGAGAAAAGATCATCGTTTTGGATGGGTGATGATTTTTAGATGGTGGTCTTCTTCTTGTGTATGGCTGCTTGGCTGCCGGGAGGCTATCATTTTGTTGGGGCATGACTATGCTGGTGATGCTGTGCCCCCAATTACCAATACACTGGTACTCATTTTGCTGACCTCGGAAGGATGACAGGCTGAGTCAACCCAACGTGGTGCTTAATTCAGTAGCCAACTTGGCTAGAACTCAGCACCCGATGATGAGATAGTGGTGAACAGATGTCTTAAACACCTGGAAGGAAGGATCAGACTGAAGAGCATGTGGAATGTGGTTTCACAGGTTGAAAAAAGAGGAATACACGAGTGGAGGTTTACTGAAAGGTTTACAGTGGTTCTGGATTTTGGCTGTTTTACCCTGATGGGGTTGCTCATGCACTGTGTGCATCCGACACGGAGAGGGCTGACGGTTTAAGACCAGAATGACTCGCAAGTAGATAGAGACCACTGACGTGTTGGTAATGGCGAAGTGATAGGCCTACAGACTCAGCTTCAACGTGAGAGATTCCAATGATCTTTAAAGCCTTGGTATCCTCGGCGTCAAGCTGAGCAAGATGTGAGTGAGGGGAGCCAACCCAGATGGGAGAGCCGTACTCCATTAAGCTGTTGATGAATGCCTTGGAGGTGGATAGGAGCTCAGGTGTGCCAAGGAAGGACTTTGAACAATGGAGGATGTCCATTCTGGTTTTGGAGGCCAACTTTGAAAGGTGGGTTTACCCAAGAGAGATCATGGCTGAGAGTGAGACATAAGACTGAACCTCTTCAAGAGGGTTGTTGAGAAAGTAGATGGGTTTATGGTACTTGGGGAGAGAGATCGTTGGGGGAGAGAGATAGATGTTTGACCAGTTTGTGATTTTATTTTATTTTTTGTCAAGGTTTGAAGAGAAGAGAGGTAAGAGGCTGCTGTCTGTCAGAAGGATGAGGGATGTCACGGCAGAGAGTGGACTCATCAGCAAAGAAATAATGTGGATTTTCCAGAGAGTCAGTGAGATCATTAATGAAGATTAGGAATAAGATGGGGCTCTCCAACAACCTCATGTCAGATCAACAATTTGGATAAACAGTAGGACACTCTGCCTTGGACATGCTGCTTCTACTCACCCAACAATGGATTGAGGCCTTCATTGTCAGACAGGAAATCACGGCCATCTCTCTGGACACATCAAGTGCTTTTGATACACTCTGGCATCCTGCTTTGCTCTCCAAACTCTCTGCCTTAGACATCCATGGCCAACTCCACACATGGATTACTTCCTCTTCTCTTGTAGCCATTGTGTGGTACTCGCCAGAATCCTTTCATCTCCTCTCCCTGTCAAGACTGAACTACCCCAAGGCCGTATTCTGTTTCTTGTCCTATTCCTGATCTTTATCAATGATCTCTTTCACTCTCTGGAAATTCCCCTTTATCTCGTTTCTGATGACTCCACCCTGTTCCGTGACATCCCTCATCCTTCAGACAGGCAGACTGCAATCTCTTCCCTCTCTTCAGACTTTGAAAAAAATCACAAGCTGATTAAACACTTGAAATATGTCTTTTAGTCCTGACAAATCTCACACTCCCACTATCCCTCCCCAAATGGACCATCTCTCAAATCCTACACTCTACTTTCTTCAGAATTCTTTTGATGAAGTTCACTCTCTCAAACTCCTGGGTCTCACGATCAGCCATGATCTTTTTTGGGCAAAACACATGGGGGAATTGAGGATTTGTGGATGGGGGAGGAGGGGCGGGGGGTTGAGGTCTTGCGGCTGGGTGAGTTGAGGACTTGCAGCTGGGAGAGTTGAGGACTTGTGGCTGGGAGAGTTGAGGACATGTGGTGTGGTGGGGAATGATTTAAGCAGCATCTTTCAGAAGCTTATAGCTGCACAGTATCAACTTCAGATAGTAATGTGTACATTTGACTGTACTTTGCATAGTATTATGAAGTCACACATTTTACATTTAGTGGAAGTTCTGTGGGTACCTGCTCGTGTGGAGTATTGGGAGAGCGTGCTTATTTTAAAATCGTTTATAATTTGAAGAATGTTTATTTTGAAACTTAAATTTATCAAGTGTTTCAGAATAAAGAAAAGTCCTAAAAGTACAAGTGCTCTGTCTGTGGTATTGGGAATATGTAATGGCACATGATGATTAATTTTGGTCACATAGTGATAAAAAAAAACAAAATTTTAACACAGAGCAAACAACAAGGCTGCAACAAATCATTGATTTGGCTCTTCAACAATAGGCAGCTGCAAATGCGAAAACCTTGCTTGAAAAATCCAAACAACAAACAGAAGTCGGCAGACTGCAAGATATCATCTCCAATGCCTGCAACCCCATCCAAGTCTGGAACTGCAACCACAGCAACTAATCCTGCAACGTCAAGTGAAGCAGGGAAGAATGCAAGAACCAACGAAGAGCAGCAACTGTGTTCATTCACTCATTCATTGATTTATTTTGTTGGCAGCCTTTGGCGACTGGTTGTATTTTTACTGGAAGCATGACTGTGCCACTGTTGCAAATTACAAATTATTAACCTCACCTGCTGTTGCATTGTGTGCCAATTTTGCATTGTATGTGAGGGCAATAATTTGTAATTTGTTTTGGGGGTCAGCGATAAGTCGTGAAAAACCCTTCGTGAAGGACACCATGCGAGCGTTAACATTCACCAACTATTGTTGAGAGATGGGATGCCCAGTTTAATTTCCATCTGAAGGACAGCACACATGGAAAGTCTCTTCCTACCTGCAAAACACCACTGACAGTTTTAGCTGGTCCGAAATTCGAACCCTGGCTGGATGGCTGCGATTCGAGAATGTGGAACTCCATGCCATTCTTCCAGCCTTGTTCATTCACTAAAAAAAACGAAATAGTCTTTGGATGTTCACAGCTTATTTGCCCATAAATAATTACAGTCCATTACCTCCACCCACCAAAGGTGGACAGAGGTTGTTTTGTTTTCGTCATGATTTGTAAATCCTGCGTCTCCCCTTGTGTCCTGTTACTATTTCTGTCATCCGTTGCACGAGTTTAGCGGCCTCTCCCCCAATTATTACGGCATCGCTCATCCCTTCGACCTTGCCTGTCTCCATTGAGGTCCGAACAACCGTTACACTCCCCCCTGACACGGTCGTTCCTCCACGTGCAGGCGCCATTTTCCAGTCCATTATCCGCATTTTGCCTTTCACCTCCTCCAGACTCGCCTGCAGGTTTAACCCCATGCTCTGCATTTTCCCTCTCTGGGTTTGCATATCATCTCTCATCTCATACATTCTTTGCACATTCCGGTCCATTTTGTTGTTGTGTTCTTTCGCATTCCGGTCCATCCTTTGCGCATTCGTTTCCATTTGGCTCTCCATTCATTGCACATTCGCATCCATTCTTTGCATTAATATTTCTAACAACTGGCTCATGTCAAGTAGACTCGGCGGAGCCGAACCGCCATGATGGTGTGCGGAACCGGCAGGGATCGGAGGGGGGGGGGGATTTGACTGAGGGGAGAGGGTCATACGCCGCCCTCCCACGCCCATTACAACCTCTGGGTTCGATCACGGGGGGGGGGGGAGGGGGGTGGGGGTCGTCTTCTTGCATGGAGGTGTCGTCCTGGACCATGGATTCCCCTAAGCTTAGGTCTGAACCCACCCGCTCCAGTCCGTCTTGGCCCGCCATGGCTCGTCCTGACAATAAATTTGAATGCTCTTAATTTGGAGGGAATAGGGGGGGGGGTGCTGCACCACGCACCCCTGATCCGAGTCCTGTGAATTTCTCTATGGAGGCGAAGGGGTCCGAATCGCGCTCCTGACGCCAATTTGTTGTGGTTCCGGGTTCGGTGGCAAGGACGACTGCTAGATGGAGCAGTTGGGCCGTCTCCCACCGAACACCAGAATTGAAGGTCGTCACTTCGGATAACTCTGAAGTAGACGGGTCGCTTAATGGACCGTGGACACCAATATATTGATGGCGTGGGCATAGGGTTTGTTTGTCTATTCCCATTTGACTAAGTACCCATGCCTTCTAGATACCGGGGAAGCCATACCCTCGGCCGGCTTTGTCCGAACCGAGGCGCTGTTACCGACTCGGATCCGGCGTAACCGAGCGGGAATTATCAAAGCCGTGCCGGCCCAAATCACAATTTACGACACAATCGGCCTCCCTAATTCTCAAGCCCGAACCATACTGGGTCAATGGAAGAAAACACAGACAAGGAACTGGAACATTTAACATTTATTTATTTATTTACAATGGGCAGACAGAGCAGACTTAATCAAGAATATAGATGCAGGTAAATGTACAATGGCAATCACTTAAACAATTTCTACTTCTCAGACTGGCCACAGACACACACACACACACACACACACACACACACACACACACACACACACACACACACACACCCAAAAAGAAATGGACCTCGTGGGTCTTTATTCGGCCCTTCAGCTCTTGATGGAAGGCGAGCTGAGGGTCAGAGTCTGGCCGGGTACCTGGCCGCCTCATGCGGTTTTACCGACACGAACTTGTGGAGCTCGGAGTCCGTGGACGGGAACGGGGATCCCCAGCTCGAGCGCTCAAACACAACCCACCACGGTAGGACTCGAACCCACGACCCAGCATCCAACGAGATCCTGGCTTCCACGAACGACAAACGATGACACGAGCACCACAAAACACCTCCACCATGACCACCACCACCATGAGCACCAACACGACCACCGACCACCAAGGAACCCCGAAAAAGACCGCCGCTGAGACAGCTCGCCACCATTCTTATCCCTCCCCTGGACTAACTAGAAAGAAACTCGCAGCACACACATGAAATTCTCATTAGAAATAGGGGAGAGATTCTAACTATCGACATATACTTAGCGAAATAACTAAACTTTGGGTCAACTGTATGTGTGAAGGCGAATGGTTTCCAGATTCGCAACAATACTTCCACTGCCATTCCCTCATCCATCCAAACTGGGTTATAAAGTGGGTTATAAAGCAATCCTGGAGTAAAGCTAAGAAATCCTCATCTGCTCTGCCCTTTCCCTGTTTCTGGACACAATCTATCCCTGGCAAGTTAAAATCCCCCATAATCGATACTCTTCCCTTACCACATGCCCTTTTGAATTCATCATGTACTACTCCTTCCTCCTCTTCCTTCACACCCGGAGCCCAATAAAAGCATCATACCAGTATCTTGCTGTTTTTAAAATCCCCAATCTCTACCCATACAGAATCCTCAAAGATCAATTCCTTCCTTAATGTCACCCCTTTCTCTTGATGCAATGCTGTCCTTTACCCAGATTGCTGCTCCTCCTCCTATTCTCTCTTTCCTATCACACAAATACACCTTGTCGCCTTCTAATCCTGTCCTCCAGTTACTCTCCTCCTGAAACCATGTCTCACTCACTGCAACTATATCGTACTCCTTGTTATCCACTTTGGCTTCAAGCTCTTCCATCTTAGTATTTAAACTTCTGCCATTGGAATAGAAGATATTTAACTTTTCCCTTCCTGAAATTTTATTTTCCTGCCTGCCCTTACTCATCACAATTGCATCATCAGTTCCTTCCTTAATACCTTCTCCACCCTCTGCTGACCTAAAAAAAGCCTGCATTCCTTCCTCAATTTCCACCGCAAACCTTGCTCCCCCATTTCTAGTTAATATACGGCCATCATTCCGGAAACACTTCCTTTGTCCCTGAAATGATTCCCACTGCTTCTTAAATGTAAAACCTTCCTCCCGACACCATTCTTCAAACCATTGGTTGAAGTCGATTGGTCTGCTAATAATTTCTATATCGTGTCCTACTCTTGGGAGAAACCCAGAAAACATGACCTCACAACCCTTTGCTTTCAACTGCTTACCCAATATCCTGTATCTATTTTTCAAAACCTCTGAGTAAACTTTCCCGACATCATTCGCTCCTCAGTGTACCACAACCTACTTCTTCCTGCCATGACCCGATACAATATCTTTTTTACCCTTTCTTCAATGTCCCAAACTCCCACTCTTTCAAAACTACACAGAATTCCATGTCTACGACCCTTCCTGCAAAGTGAAGAATCGACATATTTAATTGTCTCATCACCCACAAAAACTCTCCCACACCTCATTTCAACAAATTCCTCTTTCTGTACATACACGAAGCCTGCACCCAGTGCTCCCCCACCACTGCCTGTACAGGCTGCACATCCACCACAACCTGCACCTGCTGCACCTCCACCACAGCCTGCACCAGCTGCACATCCACCACAGCCTGCACCCACTGCACATACACTACTGCCTGCACCCACTACACCTCCACCACAGCGTCTCCACCACTGCGTGCACCCGCTGCGCTCCACCACTGCTGCACCGGCTGTGGCTCTACCACTGCCTGCACCCATTGCACATCCACCACTGCCTGCACCTGCTGCACATCCACCACTGCCTGCACCCACTACACATCCACCACTGCGTCTCCACCACTGCCTGCACACGCTGTGCTCCACCACTGCTGAGTAGGGTGACTATAGTGATTCTGGCTCACTTTTCCCCATGAAAATAAATGGGGGATTTTCAGCGATTCATATTTTTTTCCCTAAAAATATACCCCCTTTTTATCCGAAGGTATATTTATTTGTCTCCCCTTTTAACTGAGGGACACTTTTTTAATTAAACATGTAGTGTGTGGGGAAGAGTGGGGAGTGGGATCAGGGGGGGTGGGGTTTGTGTGGGCAGGGGTTTGTGGGGACGTGGGGACGTTGGGACGTTGGGAGGGGTTTATGTGGATGAGGTTTGATGTGGATGGGTGAATAGATGGGTGGATGGGTGAATGTGCGGGTGGAGCTTGTATGGATGGGTGGACAATTTTTTTTAATTAACCAATGCATGTTGTTTAGCTCACTCATTGAACCTATAAAGATTTGTTCATTCTCAAATTCCTTCAATAGTTTAATTTTCTTTGCACAATAATCCCCATCTAAAATAATTAAAAATAAAACATTTGAATCTTTATATTTTTTAAGATACCCCTTTTGTATCATTACGAAATGATAAACTTCTCTTAATGCTCTTGTTTGACCACCTCCTGAGCCACATATAATTTTGAGATAATAATAAATTGTATTTTCATTGTTCAATTGATGACCATCAAAGTTTTCAGTCCATTCAAGGATATTTATTTTTTTCTTTACATCCTCTAACTTACTAGTTTTTAAATTGATTCGCTTATTTGTTTTACTTACCTTTGTTTTAGTTATTTTTTCAATAAAACTGATTTGATATTTTTCACATTCATTATGTTTTCCATTTATTTACCAAGACTGAGATTTTCTCCACTCTTTGATGAATACTTTTAATAGTTTGATTAATACTTGGTTTGACCATTTATATTGTTACAACTGTGGAAATTTGCACAACACCAGAAAGGTCCTGAGATCAGTTATGCCGGTAAGTTTATGTGCAGATAGTTCCCCACCATTGTTTCAAGGGTATTCGTGTGATTCATCAGGCTGCGACTCTTTGAGTTAGTTTAAGAATTATTTGAGAATTAGACTTCAAACGAAGGCCCCGTGAAAGGCCAACAACGGCGCGCGAGTTTTCCTGCCTTTTTTGCGGCGCCGCGGCTGACGGGAGAGGCTGCGAGAGCTCGTTGGCGATTGGTGGATATGGGGTGTGAGGCGGCCGTGAGGAGGCAACGCCCCTTTTCGAGGAGCTTCTCGAAAGGGCAAGAGGAGAGGCGGAGCCAAAAAGGGGGTGGAGCGAAGGAGCGGAGCCCCGCGCTATATAGGGCGGACCGCGCGCGGGCTCGGCTCTCTCCTGCCTGGATCATCGTGTTGGATTCTTCCTCTCTCTCTGTCGGGGTCGACTGCTTCTCTCTCTTGGTGGCCAGGGTAGAGCTCGCTTCCTCTCACTTGGTGGCCAAGGTCAAGCTCGCTCTCTCTCTCTGGTCTGAAAGCCCTCTCTGCCTCTTCCTCTTCTCGGTGCAGCTCTCTCTCCCTCTCTCGGTCCTGCGCTCGTGGTCTGGCGAGCGGCCTGTTGGTGGAGACACGGACGGGAGGTGCAGCAGTGCCGGCTGTCTGGTGGACCTGCGTGTCCGGACGAGGGGTGCCAAAGACGGAACCAGGCGCGACCATGCTGACGATCGTGGGAGAGGGACTCGACGGTCGCTGAAGGGAGGTCTTTTCCTGTTATTTTTCAATGAATGCTGTGGCGCCGTGTCCTCGAAGTAAACCTTTCTAAGTGCTTGTACATAATAATTATAGTCGGTGGTAATGCTTTTTCCTTGCTTGTATATTGCATGACCGTCCTTGCTTGCGTTGTGCTTTATAATAAATGTCCTTGTGTGAAACGTATCCCATTCGGCGTGTCCTATTTCCCCTTTGAAAGTGCCATCTTGCATCGTGGAATGAATAGTGGGTTTTGAACGCCCGGTAAAGAGAATCAGATCCGTCGAGGTCGGCGATAACACCGCTCGGTTATCACTGTAGTACGGAACGGACCGCTTAAGCGGTACGTGTCCCAGGCCGACCTGCGGCACGATGCAGCCCCTCAGTAGGTTACCCACGCGGGAACATAGGTATAGACATTCGGCGATTCACCCTATTTCACGCGGGTAGAATGCGGACTGGGCTGTGGTGAGGTTAAACCCCCACCCGTGACTGGTTCCTGGCGATAGTTCCAGGAGGGTCACGACTGAATTGTCCGTCTGGTAGGTGACGCGGTTGCGATTGGAGTTACGTGGCCGATCGCACGCCAGGCGGGCCAGAATTCGTAACAATATATTGTGAAAAAACGCGGCTGTAGCCATTAAAAACCATAAACCATCTTCCCATCGTTAAAATAAAACATAATCTATTATATACACTCTATCATACAATATCCATATGGAACACAATCTATTCCATTATCTAAAATAAATCTCTTATCATCAGAGGCTCCTAATGCCTTTTTATTTACTTCTTCACTATATATCTTATGTTTATAACTTTTATTGTATTCATTTTCCTATATTATTCTTTCTTATTCATCAAACAATTATAACCATTTCTAAAAGTTATTGATTTCTTTATTACATATTTCTTTATGCCCTTTGACCTCTTATCAATCTGATCACCATACTTATAAGCATATGCCTTTGCTTTCAATCCAATAAACTCACTCATTACTTTACCACCCAACTCATCCTTAAACTTATCAATAACCTTTTCATTCTTTTTTGAAAATAACTCACTCTTCTTACTAAAATTACTTGTATCATATACTCCAATATTTTTCTTCATATCTTTATAAACATCATCAGTTGTTATATCTAGGATAAAACTTTCAGTGTCCATATACAACAGTGAAACATTTTCACCATACTCTTTCTTTAAGTCATTATACAAATAATTATACATCAATATCTTTGATAAATCAAGAACTGCTGTTCCAATATAAATTGGTTTCTCCATTACAATCCTATCCTTTTCCATATGAATAGCAGAAAAGTTCACTGAAAAAAACCTCTTCTCTCTTAAAACTTGGTTTATTTATCAATCTAGAAGCTTCTTTCCAAGATGTTGCAAATCTAATGTTTTGCCTGTTTCTAACATTCTCCATTGTCTTTCCAAAGACAGCATTATTCATCAATTTATATAATTCCCCTTCAAATTTTACTTTTGTATTTGTTCTCATATCTGTATTGAATTTAATATACTTTTTCATCGAAGAACTTTGTTTAAATTTTAAAACTCTATGAATTTTAGCTACTCTCACTCCTTCTCTCAAAAACTGTTTCAAGCTTCTCTGGCGCAAAACCTATCCCTCTTTATCATAGAATGTTGTTAATAACTTTTCTGTTGATTTGCCTTTAATATTAAAACTTTTATGATAATCACGTAACCATACTTTCTTTGGGGTTTCTTTCTCACATGCAAAAGGAAGGTCTTTATGCTTATTATGAAGATCACTCAGGTACCTCAAATCAACTTCAAAATAATAACCTTCTTCTTCCTCATTCAATTCCTCTTGAGAAGAAATAACAATATTCATCAAAGCCTTTTCATAATCCTTTACTTCCACCCACTCTAATTTACCATAAGGCAGAGATTGAGACATTGCCCATCCATACAAATTATTAGCATCAAAATACATCAAATAATTACTATCTTTTTCACTATCATAATTTGGAAGATATTTATTATTTGCTTTAGCATATCTTTTTGAACATCCTTTGTTATTCTACCTCTCTTAGACTTCTCAACCATCAAAAGCATATCTACATCACTGATTAAATCTATATTTTGTTTTGTCATTTTCAACATTGCACTCCAAGCTAAACCAGGAGCTGTGAAATAGTGGGCAGGATCTAATCCATAACAATTTTTATCATGACAGAGTGATCTAAAAGCTTCAAACACATCAGCTAACAACAAAACATCTGTTTTTAGATACAAATCATGATATTCTCCAAGGTTCTTTATCTTAAATATTTTCCAAATTTGTTGTGCGTGTTTATATTCCTTATCACTTATCTCTTTTTCATAAAGATTATTATAGAAACTTTCTTTTGAAGGAAGTCATGTTTCTTTAAATCTCATAAATGAATCCATATAATCATAAGGATGAATTCCCTTATTTGTAAGAATTTTCTCTTTACTTTGAATTTCATTCCTTGTTTGAATTTCCTCTCAAGTTAGAATTCCCTCTTTAATCAGAATTTCTTCTTTAATCAGAATTTCCTCTTTAGTTAGACTTTCATTCATTGTTTGAATTTTCTTGATAATTAGAATTTCAACCTCAGTTAGAATTTCTTCATTAATTTCCTCATTAATTAGAATTTCCTCTTTACTTTGAATTCTCTTTTTAATCTGAATTTCCTCTTTAGTTAGAATTTCCTCTTTTGAAAAGAATGAATTAAGATTTGGAAAAGACCCTGTGGAGCTTAGATTTGATGCTCGGTTGGCTAGTGGTGTTCCGATAAACTTGTAAGAATCTAGAAACCTATTACGAATTAAAGGTTTTGTGGATATCATTTATGTAAATGAAATATACTTTTGACTTGTGTTTGTTATGGCAGAAATATTCCCTGGTGTTTTTGAAAGTTCATTTATAAATAGATGTGTTTCATAGTTGGCGCTCTTGTGAAGAAAGACTGGAATAAAAGAAGGAAATTTATAATTAAGATTACAACAGGAATGAGCGGGACCTCTATATTCACTAGTAAGATGACAATGATCCCTAACTTTAGACTCCTCAATTTCCTCCTCACAAATATGACAGATATTGTTCTTTCTAAATTCTAATTTTTCTTCTTTGGTTAATTTCATCAGTTCATTTGTTTTTTTCATTAATTTAGTTAGTCTTATACAATCCTTTTCTAATCGTTTTACAAACTCTTGTGAAGCTTTTTTTCCACTATAATGTTCAAGTTTATTGTACTTTTCTCCAACAGATGATTTGATATAATAACAGAAACTACAAGGAATATGTTTTTGATATTTATTTGTATATGATTATTTTGGATTAGGAGAAGCAGTATTTATCTTTTTAAGGATACATTCAAAATCAGCGTATATCACAAATGGGTGCATGATAGATTTATTATAATCTTCAAAAGAAATCTTTTTACCAGGTTTGGGCATTGTAATTGCAGCTGATTTATGATTACTACAATATTTTGAATGTTATTCTAATCATTCTTTTGTATGAAATGAATGAAGATATCACTTACAAGAATATATTTTGTGTGCTGTTTTGAACACCTGAGAAGAGATTAATCTTGATAAATTATTGATGTATGTATAATGGGAATTCTTTCCAACACTAAAATATAAAAGATCAATGTGTGTTTCTTCATTTTTATAGTTGTGTGAAATTTTTAATATTTGAACTCTGTATCCGTTAATTCATATACATTAATAGAAAGATTATTCTTTTTCTCAAATTTAGGAATATCTGTAAGTGGCATTGGGAATTTAAAATCTTTAATGTCCAAGGTAGTCTCATATTTCATATATTGTTTTACTCTTTCTGAATTACAATTTGGAGGATGTAAGTGAGCAAGAACAGACCAGAGAAAACATTTATTATCTTTGCTCTTAATATTAACAACTTCCTTCTTTAGTTTTATTTCTTTTGGTAATTCAATGTCAGAAGAAGCTTTAAGAGGGTTTGATTTTAGAATGTGTATATCTAAAAAGATGTTTTTTTTTCAATATTAAATGCACTTCCTACCACTGTATTATCAATATCCTCCTCTTGTATTGATAGTTCTTCATAAACTCCACTATTCAAAAAATCTTGAAATGATGTTATAGAATGAAGATCTGTTCTCATATAAGGAGTTTGTTCTTCATCTTGTCTTTTCATATTTATTTTCACTCCCAAAAAAAACTTTAAAGTTTTCATTTCTTTTAATGTCTTTTTAATAACTTTTTCAACATCAGGATTCACTATTTCAATTGATTCAGCTATTGATGATGGACCGGGTTCTTCAAATTTAAAAAAATCCTTATTTTTATATGCCCTTTAAATGCCCCATCAGTGTTTTCAATATAATAGTCTCCCTTTACTTTAAACTCATTTTTCTTGTGTTTTTGTGATTGAAGATGTCGATTATAACTACTCTTCAAAACATCTTTTGAGCAGATATCACAATGTTTTCTTTCCAACTCAAGAGGAGATGTTTGATGAAATAGATTAAATGTATGTTTGTTGGTTTGAAGGTATTTCTTATAATATTTATATTCGTGATTAAAAACACCACAGTACATTGTATTCACCATATTTATATAATAAAACTTTGCTTAAACGAAAATTTTCTTCATGAAAATTTTGTTTAATTAATAGGTGAATCTGCTTAAAACCATTTTATCCTCCAACTTTTTTCACTTAACAAATACAATGTTTCAAGACCCAGAAGACAAGTTTCGATCAATCTCTTCATTTGTAAAAGATACTGAGAAATATGTCAAGGATGTTAAATTGAACAAAGATAAATATAACAACAATTGCATAAAAACAATTATGGTGGATAAGATGAGTTCTTCAATTTCCTTCAGTGGAAGGGCTTTTAGTATACCTGGAAGAACAATTAAAGTATCTCAAACAAAAGTTTCTCCTCTCCTTCTGGTAATATATTCAAAACTAGAAAAAGCAATGAAACAAGAAAAGGTATCAAAAAATAAAAACCTTATGGATGAAGCATTAGAGAGAAAAGATAAGACCATCTGTAATATGCAAGGAGAAATTTGTATTTTTTTCAACAACCCTAAAGATGTAAATCCTGATGAAATAAAGGATGTTAATATATCAGGTGAAATGACATTTCGTTCAAGAGTAGTTAAGGAACATTTTAAAATTACCTTTAATATATAAAATGTTGTAGTTGAATCTGGAAATGAAAAAAGTATATAGATGTCGATGATAATATTATTAAATATGAGTCAATATGCAACTGAAAGTATAGATGAATTTCAGTTCAAGTAAAGTTTGACTTTATAAATATGCTAGACTTCCCTGATTCTCCATATGACAAATTTGAGAATTGTCCTGCGTGTGATAGAGTGGGATTAAACACAGATTCAAAAGCCGATAAACAATGCATATTCTGTGATTATCTTCTAATTAATGATAATAAAAAATTTGAAAAGGAAAATAATTCTTTTAGATTTCCACCAAAAATGAATTACTTTACAAGACTGATTAGAGAAATGAATGTAAAGTATGAGGGTGATAACACACCTTTCCTTACAAGGGAAGAAACTGAACGTATTAGAGAAATGTTCAAAGTGTTGTTGTTATATATTATTCATGGATGTCATTTTCAGGAAAATATCAACACAAGATATTGCATAAATAAAATATTGGATTATCTTGAAATTAAACCTGAACTTAGGATAAAATATCTAGTTTCTAAAAAAACCAATAATAAATTAAATAACCTGTTTTCTAAATATATAAATAAATGATTTTTTTTTACCCATTTGGGAAAATAAGATCAAATTTAACAATCATAAAAATTTTCCAAATTCATTAAGATGTCTCATAGTTGGTTCAAGCGGATGCGGAAAAACCTGCTTACTTTTGAAGATGCTCCTGACTCCCAACTTTTTAGATTATGATAATTTAATAATTTTCACAAAGTCGAGTTTTCAACCAGAGTACCAACTACTCTCACAAGTTTTTAATGCTGGTCTTCAAAAAGAAGATATAATCGGTTTATTTAAACTTAAAAAAACCCAAATGATTATAACATTGAAGATATAATACAACTATTTTGCGATACACAGAGATGTAAAAAGAAATCAAAACTGATAACTTTTATTCTTAGTGATAATACGGATGATATACCGTCTCCCCAAGATTTGGACAAATCAAAAAAGAACCTCGTTATCTTTGATGATTGTGTTAATGAGAGAAACCAAACGGTAATGGACAGCTACTACACAAGACGGAGACATTCGTCTTGTAATTGTATTTATCTTAGTCAATCATACTTTCAACTTCCTCGTCGTTCCATCAGAAACAATGCAAATACTTCAATTTTATTCAAGTTAAATTCAATAGATATAAACAATTTTTGGGGAGACACTTGTTCTACATTATGCAGTAAAAAAGAATTTGTGGATTAAATGAAGCACACGACTGAAAAATATACATATGTTGTTGTGAAACAAGATGAGCTTCAAATGATATTTTCCAATAAATAAATGGATACGAAAGAAAGAGCAAGAAGATTTAAGGAACATTAAAAGTTGGTTTCAAAAGTTGTAAAACAACAGGAAGACATAAAGAAGAAACGAAGACAGAAACTAACGGGCGAAGAAGCATTTGAAAGAAAACAAGAGAAATTTGTTGAACCACTTTTAAAAACTTCCCAAGAAAAATTTTAAGATGTTTCCACAGTTCCCACAGTAGAATATACTCCTAAAAAACTTCAAATGTTCAAAAGATTTTGATCAAATGACGGAGGAAGAATTAGAGCACTTTGGGGAATTAGAATATGATGATGAAGGATTATTTCAACAACTGGAAGAGATTAATCACCCCCCTGCTTGTATTGTGAATGCTCTTCAAAACAATGAATATTCAGCGGAATCAAAAACCAAAGCAGGACTCATTCCAACAGAACAACCAGCAATATTTCATCTTGTTCAAGAAAAGGTATTAATATTTAATGATGAATTAAGATTCTTGAGATCTGCTCAATCCCTTGTTAAACTAACCCCCAGATTAATGTTTCTTCTCACAAAAGATGGAAGACAAGCTTCAACTGTGAGGAATGAATCAAAGTATTTTGATAAACCATTCGATAAGGAAAATAATGATGATAGAGTATATATTGATCTGCTGAACTCTGTTGATTATAGGGTTAGTCTTTCTTGGTAAACGTAGCAAGAATGAGAAGGAGAAACATATTATTCAGGCTTTAAGTATCCTTGGTTCAGGCATTAGTTTTCTTCTAAATTACCCATCGCAATTAGTTAATAGACTGTTATTGTTGTTAAGTAGTAAGAAGGCTGGAAATAACAATTGTTTTAATGAAGCATCAGCCATTTTAGACCAATTGATGAACATGAAAATAATTGATAAATCTCAATATAAAGACATTTTATCTCATATTAAATAAGATGAGAAGTACAATGAGTTTTAATTTCACAACAAGCGACCACACATGTTCATTCCCATACCCACTACAACTTGACCCAACAAAAGAATATGAGGCATCTTTATTGTCCATGGAAACTTATAATACCTTATTTAATATAACTGAGAAAAATGACAAGCTTAGTTATAATCCGGGAAGTGGATACAAAACGATAACAGTTTCACCCGGAGCATATGAGATTTCTCAAATATCTTCTGAAATTGCTCGTCTTATGAAAGAACAGGGTGATGAACCAAAAAATATTGTTATCGATATTCAAAAACATACTGCAAAATCAATGATTAAACTTAAAAATTACTACAAGGTTGATTTCACAATAGATAATTCATTTAGAGAGTTACTGAGTTTCTCCTCAAAAAAGATTGAAACTAATGGGATGTTTTACAGTGATAATGTCATTCAAATATCCTCAGGAATAAATTCAGTCTTAATTCACTGTGATTTGATTGATGGTGCTTATAATGATGGAATAAAAACAAATACAATATTTTCATTCAGTGCATACTCAACCCGAATTGGTTATAAATTCAATATGGAACCCAAAAATCTGGTTTATCTCCCTGTGTCAGGAAAAACCATACACAGAGTAAAGTTTAGGATAACCGACCAAGATAATCATATGATTTATTTGAATGGAGAAGTTATATCCATCAGAATTCACCTACGTGAAATTTTCCAAAAAATAAGTACGATGGTTATTGTGAGGAAACACGAGTTGAGAAAATATAAAATAATTACAGGGGATGGGATATTCCTTTCCCCATACTACAAGGGTGAAGGTATGTTTCTTGATCGAGGATACTATAAACCTAAGAGACAAAGGGGTGTCGGACATCAATTTAGAGGAGATGGGATAATTGATACTTTAATGGGTATCGGTTCAACTATTCTTAAACATAAAGACCGAATTGGTTCAACTGCTTCTGCTGTGAGAAATGTAGCAGGTGCTGTAAAGAGCATAAAATATGCCCAAAAGGAATCTCATCAATTACAAGCAATAAAAGAAATTAAGAAAGGCAAAACTCAGCTGTCTCCCCAAGAACGACAGAAAATAATTCAAATACTTGGGTCAGGGTTTCAAAAGTTTTAGCATCTTTTTTCCAAAATAAATACAAGTATGGAAGCAATTGATAGTATCTATGATTTGGATGATACTATTATCATCTCAAACTCCACTAAAAAAGAGGATTACTTCGACGTAAGTGCAATAACTGGAACAGACTGGAACGCAAATTGTACAAAACGTTTTGAAATAAATAATCAACAAACCTATTTGAATCTATCCGAAAGTTTCTTGTTGTGTAAATTTAAATTCACTAAGGCTGGGAATAACACAAACGCTACACTCATAAATGATTTCTTCTGGAAAATGTTTGATAGTGTTTGTTTGTACATTGGAACACAAGAAGTTGAAGCGGTTGATTATGTCTCTGCTGTATCTGAAATGATGAAATTTACATGATATACATTCAGTAATAGAATGGGAAAGGTTGCTGTCAAAGGTTTTATTCCTGATATGTCAATGGGAACAACCACAGATCCTGGATATACTCAAAGGAAAGTAGCGTATAATGTTGATACAAAAGCAGTTAATAGTTTTACTGTGGCAGTTCCTCTTAAAGGTATATTTGGATTTTGTGATCATGATAAAGTTCTGTATGGTCTTAAAATTAGGTTTCAACTACAAAGGAATGATAATGAAAATAGATTACTTTTTGGTGTCGCTAGTGCTTTTGGTGATCAGAATAAATTTGTAATTGATGAAATGAGTTGGGATATTCGTGAATATACTCCGAATCTTAAAACAAAAGAGATGTTGAACAGAATACTTAACTCAAAGAAACCACTCATTGTATCATACCTCAAAAGAAGATGTCAACATGTTAAACTAAACCAAACCACTTACATGTGGAATTTGGGTGTTCTGGAAGGAAAGTCACAATATCTGTAGATCATTTTTTAAAAACTAGATGGCGATACTGCTCCTGATAATAATAATGCATTGAGTGATAATGCTAAGGTGAAACAACTCCTTGTTTCTCTCGATGGAACATTTTATCCACGAGATAGATTGGAAATTAATTGGGAAAAAAATGATTTTGCTGAAGCATACAAGTCTTACCAAAAGGTGTGTGAAAATAATGAAAATAAAGAACCTATTTTGGATATGACAGCATTTAAAAGTTTGTATACAATCTATGCGTTTGACCTGAGTTCCCAAAAGGAAACTATAAAGACTAATCGAGTGGATACTTCCCTATACATTGAAAGAGGAGAGAGTGAAGAAGTTGATGCATATTGTTTGCTTTTGGAAGAAAGAGAATTACAGATTAATACACATAATGGTGTTGTGATTAGTCTCACATAATTTTTTGTTAAATAAATGAGTGGCAAAGTACCAACTGCAGTATATGTTAATCAAATCAATCTTAATAAACTCTCATCTTGTCTTCAAAATCAAAAGCCTTGTACGATTAACGTTAATACAATTCAGAGAAAAGGAGCAGTAAGAATTGATGTTTTGCTCACAAGAGAACAGGTTAAAATCTTGAACGATACTGGCTCACTTTAAATTAAAATGACAAAACCAATGTTGAAAAAATATTCAATCAGAGAGACGAGTGGAGGATTTCTCCCATTTCTAATTCCTTTATTTGCTGGTTTAAGTGCGGTTGGAGCATTGACGAGTGGTATTTCAACAGCGGTGAAAACTGCCAACGAAAGGAAAGCTCCACTCCGGGCTCAAAAAGAATTGGAAAGACATATCAAAGAGTTGGAGAAACAAATTAGTGGAAGTGGTGTAATTGTAGATTTTGCTGAAAAGCTTGAAGGTCTGCCTGACAAAGTGAGATTGTTAGTTGGAGATATGCTTTCTTCTATCGCACAAGCAGGTGTAAAATTAACTAAAAGGGGTAATGGATTATATCTTTCTAATAAATAAATGGGCATTGATGAGTGGTTTAAAGAATTTGGAAAGAATACAACATCAAATTTACAACTTGTCAAATATTGTACGAAATTAAAAATTCATAATGTGGTTATTTGTATGAGAGATGAATTAACAAACATGCCTAAACATACAAAGGATAGTATTCTGAACTTAGAAGATAATAATGGCAACGGTTCTCATTGGGTTTGTATTTTTAATAGTCAAGACAAATATTATTTTGATAGTTTTGGTCTTCCACCACCTGTTGAAGTCATAAAATTCTTAAAGAATGGTGTTTATCAAACATTTCAAGTCCAAGAATTAAATTCTAAGTATTCTGGTCAATTATGTCCATATGTGTTATTTCAACTCAACAAAAATAAAAAAATTTATGACATTATTTTTAATCTAATATAAATGACATGTTGGTAAAGATGGTTCTATCTTTGGTTATCCCAAGAACTGGATATTGATTTATCAAATTATTACACAAAGGCACAGGCTGAATGACATAAATATAATATAACAAAAAATATTAATATGAAAAATGCTTATAAATTAAACAATTATCCAAGCCCGACTGACGCTAATGACTTGGTGAGATTAAGTGATTTATCACAATATATATCCTCAAATAAAACGGCCTTGTATTCTAACGATACAGAAGTGTTGATTTTATCTCCAGGTCATACAGAATTCACAGTTCGAATAAAAATAATTTTTTATAAAGAAGGGCGTATCATTTGTCTGAGAATAGAACAATGGGGGTATGATATGAATGATTTAGGGTGTAATTGGTCATTTAAAATTGACCGAGAAGACCTGGAACAATTAAATCAGTTTCGTAAGGAAGAATATTATCCACTTGGTATAGAGAATGAGTTTTGTGGAAGCACGATTAATAAACAACAAATAAAATAATTTAATAAGGGTAAATATAATAATGGTTTTGCCCTAGTTTATATCATCAAAACACAAAAAACAGGATTATATATAATAAGTAAGGAAATACAAAATGATTTAACTATGGGAAGATGGGGAGGTGTTTCGTGTCATCATATTATTCTAATATATATTTCTAATACATAAATGACAGCAAGAAGGCCTCAAGAAAATTATCATTTCTGTGTCCAAGCATACCTTCAAGAAAAGGGTATTTGGTATTTTAATAAATATGTTCTACAACATAAGAATGAGGTATTTTCATTCAAAGATTGGCATTATGCTGATGTTAATACAACAACAACTTTGGATTTAATTAGAATGTTAAATAATGAAAAAATTATAAAGTTAAGAAAACGTAAGGCTCTTTTCGAAATTCAAAAGAAATTTTATTGGTTTCCTGTTGTAAAAAAATTAATTTGGATACAGGAATAACAAGAAATGCTGAGGAATATATTGTTGTGGTTGACCAAATTCGCAAACCACCATTCAGGTCCATTAGGTGAGATATCTCGGTAATAGTAAGTATATGTGTAGTTAGGCCCAAACCCGTTGTCTAGAGGGAATAAATGTCATTCATGAGGGCTGCGACTCTTCAGGATAGCCGTTTTTCTTTTACTATCTTTATTTTGGACCAGCCGCCATTATTACCACCACCAACCACGTCTCAACAGCCATCACAACAACAACCACCAACCACAACGCCGCTTCACCACAACCGCCACGACCTTTACCGTCACAACTTGCCACCATCGCATCACCGTCATCTCGCGCCACTCGTGGGCACCAATGGTGGACTCGTGTAGGGCGCGCACCGAGCAGCGTGTTCAAAAGCATCGCGGACTTTCCGCAGAAAAACGGATCAAAACGACTCACGCCCACTTTTGTTCCGTCCAATCGGTGAGCGAGGGGCGATTTGGCCCCACCTCCAGGGTGTTGGAGGGCGGTCGCTATATGCAAATTAATGGATCAAAAAGCATTCACGTCCACTTTTCCTCGGGCCAATGGGGAGCCAGCAAGAGAGGTGAAGGGTTGGAGGCAGAGGGTCAAGGGTAAAAGAGCGAAGCCACGGGGCTTATAAAAACGACTGCGTTCGTCAGTCGGGGGGGCAGTTGGGAGTTCGCGGAGTCGGAGTGAAGAGGACAGAGCTGTGGAGAGGCGGCGGCGGCGAAGGCGGTTGAGGGGGTGCTCGCGTCGGATTCGGGGAACTGCGGAGGGAGAGGCCGGCGGCGCGACCGAGGTCGTGGTGGAGACGCTCGTCGCGGGACCCAAGATTTTGTGAAATCCTCCTTTCCCCGAGCATCAGCAACCCCCTCCTGTTTCCCCCTGCGCTGAGATAGTGCGACAAAAGGGGGCCCCCTTCCCACCCCCTGCCAGCCACTGTCCGCGAGGCCCGCGGAGTTGAGGCACCACCGCCACTTCGCGTCTCATCATCAGACGGGTAGGCCCGACACGGTCTCGGCCCCAGGCCCGCCTACCCCCTCATCCTGGAGGGTGGTTCTCTTTTCTTTTGCTTTGGGAATATGTGTTGTCGGCGCCGTCTGTGAAGTAAAATTGTATAAGTGTTGCCGAGTGCCCGGTAGTCGGATAGATCTGCATTGTTGCATTTGCTTTTTGTCTTCTTCTTTTACATGTGCTTTTGGTGGAATTGTATATGTGTGCTTTCCGTTCATCGCGAAATAAATGTGCTTATTGTTGAACTGTTTTCCCGCTTCGCTTCGTCATTTCTTTCATTGAATCCCCATCTTGCTTCACGTAAAGGGTTGGTCGTGGGCTAAGACGCCCCATAATTAATCGAACCGTCGAGGCCGACGAATAACACCGCTCGGTTATCCCGATAGTACGGAACGGGTCGCTTAAGTGGCCCGTGTCCGAAGTCGACCTGCGGCGAGGTGTGATCGCCCGGTCTACCCTCCGTGTGGGTACTTAGGTAGGTCGAATTTGGCGAGCAACCCTATCCCACGCGGGGGCCGATTGGCACGATCGCGGTGAGACCGAAAGGTCCACCCGTGACTGGTTCCTGGCGTTAGTCCGAGAGGGTCACGACTGGATTGTCCGTCTGGTGGGCGACGTGCCGCGATTCGAGTTACGTGGCCGTCCGCACGCCGGCGGGCGCGAATCCGCAACAATATGTATGATATTCTATGGGGTGTAAGCTATTCAAGGATAGTACGGGACGAGGAAGGAGTTGAAGAGAGAGAAGAGGAGGACAAGGAGTAGAGAGAGAAGGAGCAGAGTGAGAAGGAGGAAAAGGAGAAGAGAGAGAAGGAGGAGAGGGAGAAGAAAGAGGAGGAAAGGGAGAAGAAAGAGAAGGAGGAGAGGGAGAAGAAAGAGGAGGAGAGGGAGAAGAGAGAGAAGGAGGAGAGGGAGGAAAGAGCGAGACTGAATAAATATGAAAATATGGTAACCAGTGAGATTAAAAAAAGATTGGGGGTATTACAGAAAATAACTCAACCCACCGAGGAGGAAAACAAAGAATTGACAAGTCTAATTGCAATACTTTCGATAAGACTATTGTCATTGGCAAGATATTGATTTTAATTCAAGTTTTTCATTTTTTTTCTTAAATAAATGGAGGAGAGAGTAAAGACTTTTCTAAGGATTCTTTATGTTTTAAAAATTAAGATTCAAATGTGCATGTTGGAAACTAAAAAGGTTTTCGCACTCTGTAGCAATTTTTCTCATAAATAAATGAGTTATTGTCTTAAATATAAAAAGAAAACTAATACTAAAAATATTTCATATTTCAAAAGTAAAAATAACAGGGTTATACAAAAAGGTATATGTTCGGTGTGTGGTTCAAAAGAAAACCAATTTGTCTCCAAACACAAACTCGGAGGAGATATACAAAAGTTTTTATCAGGAAGTAAATTTACAACTACTGGAATACCAGAGGAATTACATCTACTAGGGTATTCTTTCTGTGGTCCAGGCACAAACTTGGATAAAAGATTAGATGAGGCAGACAATCCTAAATCATAGAGTAAGCCCATCATTAGAGTTGATGAAGTGTGCATGAGGCACGATATTGATTATTGGAATACCACAACTTTGGAAGAAAAACATGAAGCCGATAGCAAAATGTTGTGTAATTTATCTCTGATAAGAAATCTAAAGCTAAGAGAAAAAGTTGATCGGTTCATCGTGAAGAAGATGATCAGTGCTTAATTGAAACTTGGACTTGGAAATTCAAAAAACTTATAGGCTCTCATGATGACATTACGACTGAAGAGCAATTAGCTAATGAATTACATAAACCAATATTCACAAAGTTTCATAGAAGGAAGGTTTATTCCAATGAAGTTGATTATATCTGGTCTGCTGATTTGATTGAACTCAATAATGATAAGGGGTACAAGTATGCTTTAACCGTTATTGATTTGAGGAGTAGATACGCATGGGTTGTCCCTTTAAAAAACAAAACAGGTAATACTCTTATGTTTGCCTTTCAACAGATATTTAATAAAAGTAAGAGAAAACCTAAAACATTGTGGACTGGTGAGGGTGGGGAGTTTTATAACAAGACAGTTATGAATTTTCTTAAAAATAACAGCATTACATTATACAGTACCTTTAATGAAGGAAAGGCCGTTGTTGTTGAACGTTTTAATCGTACATTAAAACAGAGACTATATAAAAATTCACACAACTCGGTTCACAACAATGGTCATCTTTTATTCAGGATATTGTGAATAAGTATAATGACATGATTCATACATCAACAAATATGAAACCATCAGAAACATTTACAAAATTAAAATATGAAAAAGAGATTTATGTCAGAAAACCTAAGTTCAAAGTTGGTGATATCGTAAGAATATATACATGGAAATCTCATTTTAAAAAGGGTTATAATAAACGATGGATGAACAAACTTTTTAAAATTGCTGATGTAATAGATACGGTTCCTTGGACTTATAAGATATATGATTTAGAAGGGGAAGAGATTTTAGGTTCATTTTATTCACAGGAATTTCAAAAGACAAAGATAAATTGAAATTTTATGACCCCGCCCCTTTTTGACTCCACCCACACAAGCCCCTCCCACATAAACCCTGCACACAAACCCCATGTCCCAACGTCCCAAAGTCCCAACGTCCCAACGTCCCAATGTCCCCACGTCCCAACGTCCCAACGTCCCAACGTCCCAACGTCCCAACGTCCCCACGTCCCAATGTCCGCACGTCCCCAAGTCCCAACGTCCCAACGTCCCCACGTCCCAACGTCCCCTCTTCCCAATGTCCCAACATCCCCACGTCCCAACGTCCCAACGACCCAACGTCCCAACGTCCCCACAAACCCCTGCCCACACAAACCCCACCCCCCCCTCATCCTACTCCCCACGCTTCCCCACACACAGCATGTTTATTTGATTTAAAAAATTGTCCCTCGGTTAAAAGGGGCGACAAATAAATATACCTTGGGATAAAAAGGGGGTTTATTTTTAAGGAAAAAAATATGAATCGCTGAAAATCCCCCATTCATTTACATGGGGAAAAGTGAGCCAGAATCAGTATATTCACCCTACTCTGCTGCACCGGGTGCGCCTCCACCATGGCCTGCACCCGTTGCGCATCAACCACTGCCTGCACCCGCTGCACCTCCACCACTGCCTGCACCCACTGCAACTCCACCACTGCCTGCATCCACTGCACCTCCACCAAACCTGCTCCCAGTGCACCTCCACCACTGCCTGCACACACTGCATCTCCATCACTGCCTGCACCCGCTACGCTTCCACCACTGCCTGCACCCGCTGCACCTCCACCACTGCCTGCACCTCCACCACCGCCTGAACCCACTGTGCCTCCACCACTGCCTGCACCCGTTGCAACTCCACCACCGCCTGCATCCACTGCACCTCCATCACTGCCTGCCCCCATTGCACCGTCATCACTGCCTTTCTCCGCGACACCTTCACCACTTCCAAGATCTTCAGCAACCTCACTCCAAAACCGTGACCAACTATTCTCTACAAATTTTTCACATTCTGGTACTTGCTGCAAATGATCGATGTGTTCCTTCAACCTAGTAATTGTGATGACTCTTTCACCCGGCCGAGTAGGATGACAGTGTCGAATGAGGATTCTCGAATAATACGGTTTATCTCAGAAGATAGCACAACGCATGCGGAATGTGGTGCAATGGCCCCTTCAGTCAGGAGCCTCCAAACCATATTAAGGTTCTTACTACAAAACTGTCATATATATATATATAATCACACAAAAGCAGAACTGGGTGTGGACTAAAAGTGTGGACTAAGAGATAAAGAAATTAATGTGACAGTGGGCTCTATCCCCCCACCCCCTCCCTAGGGGCCTTGGAGGAAGTTGAATCGGCCAAACCCCAGATCTTGCAACACAACAACTTTCTCTATGCAATTCTAACCCTCCTACACTCAAACGGCTAATCATCCCTGACACATGTTGATAGCAAAGGCAAAACCCTTGCAGGTCTCAGAACTGGAATCTGTGGGATGTCAACATACAATACAGAAACAGTTCACCCAAGGACATGCTGTGGTTAAGCTGAAGAAAACAGGAAGAACCATAAAGGCTTTCTAAAGAAACATTTTTAAAGCAAGGTTCGAATCCTGACAGCTAACTAATATGTAACTACTGACTATTGATTAAATGTTCAACTATGGATCGAATATGACCACAAATATCACTTCTCACAGTCCCTCCTTGGTCTACCATCTACCATTTGACCATGCTCTACCATCCCTGGCTCACCAAACAGGTGGGGCTCCATTTGGTGTCTGCTTTGGCCACTCCTTGGCTCCCGTCCCCTCCAAATGGGATTTGCGAATGCCGTGAATAGCTACTGACATTCACCAAATAAGAAGTCCCTGACTGCTGGTGGCTCAGGTCAACACTTGCCATTTTCACTCCTCTTACTGCCACACTCATCACACCAAGCTTGATTACACAAAATTCTTATTGTTAAAGTATTATTCAAATAATATCAAAAGCAATAACATCACTAATAATAAAATGTGATGCAATGTAAGTGAGCAGCAATGTGAACACGCAAGGCGGGGTGTAAGCTCCTCGTCTTGCGCTAGAAGACAAAAGAAAAACACGCACTCTCTCCTGGGTTAGTCATCCGTTCTTAGAAGGAGGAACTGTTGGAGACCTAGGTCCAGGTTTATGACATCTATTTGTGATCCCGTAGGGAGTCCCTGAGTGCCCCCTCCCCATTATGGGCCAGCTCGCCGTCCTCCGAGATTTCACTGTTAATTATTATAATGGCCTGGGTGAGGGGTGAGGCTGCGTAATATTTCTTTAGGAAAATGGTAAGAAGGAGTTTGATCAGAAATACTCCAAAAATTACGACCACGATGATTAAAAGCGCTGACCCTATTAGGCGTAGCAACCAACCTCCCCAACCCTGGAATATGGATTTCCACCATGCGTAACCCTCTTCACGTTCCATCCTGCCGGAGGTTAGGGCTCCAGACACCGCTTTTAGTCGCTCAATGGCCTTATTTCCGGCATCTCGGGTGTCCGGAATCCAGACAAAACATTCTTCTTCCACCATTCCGCAGACCCCTCCCTTTTCCGCGAGGAGCAAATCTAATGCTACCCGATTTTGCATTACCATCGTCCGCATGGAAACGAGCATGGCAGTCAGCTCAGCGTAGTAGGCAATAGATACATTAGCCACATATTCCAAGGCTAGCGAAAGCTTGTCTCTCCGGTCACTATTCATAATCGTGCCCACCCCTGGTAGGATGGCACCGAAACCATTTTCCCACCATCTATCCTGCAGGACCACCAAATGCCCTTTTATTGTCTCTAATACTATTTCGCGCTTCCTGGGCCGACGGTCTGAGTCATGCAAGTGTGTTTTTTAACCTTGCTTCCAGAAATACCAAGGCGAAATAACAACTCCCAGCCCACCCTTTAGGCAGGTAGGGGTAAGCTTTATCCCCGTAGACTAGGTGGATGCCTTTTGGTGGGATCATCCCTTTGTCGTGATGTAGGGACGCTTTTACCGTGAATGTCACTTGCTCCTCCACCTGGAGGTCCGGGTTAGCGGCGGTGACTTTCTGGTCGGCCGTTCTTGGGAGGGGGAGTTGAATTTCACACTCTTACTTCCCCATGCTGTTCGCTCTCTGTCCTGTAAAACAGACTGCCCCCCTAATGTCTTCTACCCATAGTGGATTTGGCACCACCATTACATCGGCACTTGGATTTTTCTCCTCATAGGCCCGTTGGGTATAACCATGGGCTTCGGTTGTAGCCTCGAGTTCTTCCACTGGTCTGGTTATGTGATTGAAGAAGGTTAATCGTAGCACGGAAAGTGGGAGTCCGGTCATGAGGCCAGGCGGCGGCTTTAGGCACACCCAGCACTCACTCCGGTTCTCAATGTTTGCTATCTCTGTGGTTAGGGCAACAAAGGTATTCGGGGGTCTTGTTGGCGGCCCCTTGAAGTCCATGATAGCTCTCCATCCAGTGTTGTCGTTCCACGAGGCAATCGTATTCCAACAGGGTGTTGTCTGATACTTTCGGTATTCTAGTTATCAAGCTCGCTTGCTGGCCCCACCCGTATCCTGGTATTGTGCCGAACCCGTTTTGGGTGGGCTTCTGCTTCTTTACTTGCCAAGCCACCTCGGTTTCTTCTGCCGCTATCATGTAGTACCATGCGATGCCCATAAGGCCCTTGTGTTGTTCCACCAAGTCATTAGACCCATTTGCCAGGATGCAGGGTATTTCTATGAGTTGTTGAGGTTGGATCAGTGTTGCTTTCCCTCCCAAGGGTCATGGAATCATTGAAGAAAAAGGTTTGCTGGGGTTAGCTGAAAAGACTCTGACCGTATCTAGTTCCTTGTTATGGGTTGTCCCAAACTTTGCGTATTTACTCACTGTCGTTCTCTTTCCAGCCGCTTCCTCCTGTCTCGTTGCAGAGGTGTCGCTAGTTCACTTTCGATTCTTCCTTTCCAGGGAGGTGTGTACAGCTTCTTTGGCTTGGGAGGTGTGTACAGTTTCTTCGGCTGTGGGTTGTTAGTTTGCTGCCTAGTGACCGTCCCCAGCTGCAAAGGAGTAGTGTCAGTGTCAGGAGATGCATGTTGGATCGTCAAAGGTTCTGCTGCTGGCTCCGGCGTTCCAAAGTCCCTGTTGTCTATGCCTTCCGGTTCCACATTCGTCAGGGTGTCTGGCTCCTCCTGCGGTGGGCCTTCCGTTACTATCTCACCCTGTCTTGCCGGGCCGGCTCCCCCCTGGTTCGGTGGTGGCGGAGGATGTCTCTGGAGAGGTATTACGTCTTCCACCTCATCGTCCTCACTGTACTGGTAAAAACACTGAATCGGACACTGCCGGAACCTCTGTTGGGGTTATCTCCTCCAGCTCCCTAATTCCGTCTGCCTCCTCGGGTGCTCTTTTACAGTGTGAGTGGTGTATCCATGCACTCTTACCTCCCACTTTGACGGCGGAGGGCATGGTCAAGGGTACAGTGTAAGGTCCCGTCCACTTGGGTTGCAGGGCGTTTTTCTGCAGGAACTCTTTCACCCAAACCCGATCAGTGGGTTGAAAATCATGCAAAGAAACTCCAGCAGGTATCGGTACCACTTCTTGCACCTGTGATTGAAAAGTTCTAATGGTAGCAGTTGGCACATTACAATAATTCATCATTCCATCAGTCATGCATGACAAATCCCAATCCCCCCATATCCGGGGGAGCCGAGGCTGGTACTTGCATAGGGCGTCGTGTTATTATTTCATGGGGTGAGAGCCCCCTTGTGGCATTATTTGTTGCTCGCATTCTCATGAGCGTAATGTGAAGCGCGTCTGGCCAGGGCATTGACTGGCCATCACAGAGTTTGGCAAGTGTCCGCTTTAGGGTTTGGTTCTCCCTTTCTACTGCCCCTGCCGACTGAGGATGACACGGGCAATGTCGTTTCTGTTTAATGCCTAAGCCCTCGGCTACTTTCATCATTACTTTTGCCGTGAAAGACCCTTCATTGGTCCGATGACAATCGTGTTGGAATCCCAAATCGCGGAATTACTTCCTGTAAAAGCAGTCTGGCCACTGTATCGGCTTCCTGGTTGGTGGTGGCGAAAGCCTCCACCCATTTTGCGAACATATCTACGATTACCAACACATATTGGTGGTGCTTGTATGCCGGCATTTTTACAAAATCCATCTGTAGGTGTTGAAACGGTCCAGACGGGGGTGGGTGTGCTCCCCGTTTCTTGGCGGCATGCTTCTATTATGTTTACCACAGGTTGCACAATTGCTAACCACCTCTGCCGCTGCTGTTGTCACACCTGGAGAATTCTAGGTTTGGCAAATAAATTCCGTCACTCCTTTTGCCCCCATATGGCCCTGCGCATGTGCAGTTATAACGAGCCACAGTAGCAATTTCCGAGGTACAAATGGTCTGCTCTGTTCATCCACCAATACTCCATGTGTGTTCTGCTTTGTACCCTCCTTTACCCTCCATGATTCCTGCTCTTTCATAGTTGCGGAGGCTTGCAAGTCTTTTAGTTGTTCCTATGTTTGAGGACCGTTTACCATTTGTTCCAGGACCGTTTACCATTTGTTCCACATAAATATCGGTTAAAGGTTGTGGATTCGTCTCTTCCTCATCGATCACTGCTTTTGCCGCCAAATCTGCTCTATTATTGCTTTTTGAAACATCGTCTTTCCCTCCTGTGTGAGCTTTGCATTTGATCACTGCAATCTGCTGCGGCTCTTGTGCCACTTGTATTAGTCGTTTGATCAGGTCCCCATGTCTCATAACTTTCCCGGAGGATGTCTTGAAGCCCCGCAAGGCCCAAATGGCGGGAGAGTCATGTAAGATGCCACAGGCATATCTGGAATCTGTGTATATGTTCAATGTTTTTCCGGCGCCCATTTCACATCTGCATATTAGCGCTTCCAGCTCGGCTTGCTGTGCTGAAAATCCCTTTGGCAGAAATTCCTTCCTCATGGTGGCGTTTGCGGTACATACTACAAAGCTTGCGATCGTTTCTCCCCATCGGTTCTTTCTCGCTGCTCTGTCTATGAACAGTTCTAAGTCCGCATTCTCGATCGGGGCTTCCTGTAGGTCACGCCTGGCCTTCGTTTCTTCCACCAGCACTTGTTCATACACATGCGCTTCTCCCTCGTCGCTCGTTGGCATTAGGGAGGCTGGATTCAATGGCAAACATCTTTCGATCGTAATATTAGTTGCCTGCAAAAGTACCAGATCATGTTGAACTGCCCGTGCTGCCGATATCTGTTGTGTTTTGTTTTGCCGTATCAGCGCCGCCACATCATGCCGAACTTTCACTGTCAGCGGAGAACCCAAAACTAAGGTCGCTGTTGCGGTTACTGCATATTGTGTTGCTGCCACCGCCCGAAAGCACCCAGATAGGCAGTGTCGACCAGATCCAAATGGCTACTGTAGTACGCAATCGGCCTATTTTTCCCTCCTTGTTCTTGCGTCAACACTGCCTGGGCGAACCCTCCTCTTTCGTGGACGAATAAGTTGAAGTGAAGATCATAGTTCAGTAACCCCAATGCTGGCACCGAGGACAAAGCCTGCTTCATTGTTTCAAAATCTTTGTCCACATTATCTGTCCAAGAGATCTTATCCACTTCTGCTTCCTTTACCACGTCGTACAGTGATCGCGCCCGAACCACATAATCAGATATCCACTGCCGACAGTACCCCGTCATCCCGAGGAACTGCCATAGTTGTCGCAATGTTGTCGGTCTTGGGTGTTCTAAGATTGTTTCCACACGTTCGTCCCCTAGACTTCTCTGTGCTTGTTCCAGTACGTGTCCCAAATACGTTACCCTTGGCTGTGAGAACTGCAATTTTTCTTTGCTGACCTTGTGGCCCTTTCAGGCGAGAGCTGTTAACAATGCTACAGTGTCCGTTTCACATTTCGTCTGACTCTCCGAGCACACCAATAGATCGTCTACGTATTGGATCATCACCAACCCCTTACCTCCGGGAGCTCTATGTCGTCTATATCTTCCTTCAAAGTCTGCGAGAAAAGCGTCGGACTATCGCAGAATCCCTGTGGCAGCACGTCCAGGTGTATTGTTGCCCATCGTAGCTAAAGGCAAACAAATGCTGCCACTCCTTCGCTAGCGGTATGCTAAAAAATGCCGAGCACAAATCTACCACTGAGAAGTGCGTCACGGTGGACGGCACCCCAGAGAGTACCGTAACAGGGTGTGGCACCACAGGGAAGGACGCTTTCATGCACTTATTCACCGCCCGTAGATCTTGTACAAACCTCCATTTATTTCCGCCGGGCTTCTTTACTGGCAGGATAGGCATGTTACATTAGCTTTTGGTAGGTATTATCACCCCTTGGTCGCACAAAGATGCCAGCACCGGAGCGATCCCCTCCATCGCCTCTCTGCACAAGGGGTATTGAGCCACTCGAGGCAGGGGGATCCCCTCCTTTACCGAGATGGATACGGGCGTTGCGGCCAGCACTCTGCCCACATCATTCGGGTGTCGTGTCCACAGCTCGAGGGGCATTTCCTGTAATCTTTCCTCTGTCCCCATTTCTCTGTTGGCCTGGCGGCAGGGCCTTTCGCTGTTCATCTCATACCTTTCTAGCATACGTGTCAGAATTTGATCAGGCAAGCATACCTTCCATCCATCTCCCTGTCTGATGGCCTGTAAAGTGTTCTGGGTTTCGCTACCCCTTTCTTGTGGTTCCGGGGCGCATCTCAATCTGGTCACCATTTTCCCTAACTCCCCTGCACTATGTTCTTTACTGACCGCCATCGAAACGTGTGGTATAAGTCCTTCTATGTGTTTCATTAGCTCGCGCTCGCTGGCGGTTAGTTCCACTTCAACCGCCACTCCTTCCTTTCCGATCCATATGGTGGTTGTCATCAGAGTGCATGTGGCGGTGTAATCTCCATTTACCTTGTCCGAGTACGAAATCCTGCCCTGTTTCATCATAATAGACAGTACAGTGCAAAGGTAATTCCACTCCTTCCAGATTGATGTCATTGCTAAGCAACCATTCCTCTACATCCCGCAATCCTTTTGCGCTTTCCCAAGCCCTACTCAGTTTATCTCTTCCCTCCTGTGACACAATCTGCAACCAATAAACTACTGGTTCGAGTTCAGTCATCATGAGGGTCATTACCTCGTCATGTGATCCGAGCGGGGCATCGATGAAAACCCCGTCTTCCTTACACGTTATGGTGCACCCCATTCTGCACAGCAAATCTCTTCCTAACAAATTCATCGGAGTGTGTTTAGCTACGAAAAATGCATGTTCTCCCTTCAGGAGACCTACTTCAATTCGTAATTTATCCGAAATCGGGATATCTTCTCTCCGTCCCTTAACCGCCACCAAACTCACCGAATCGCCTGAGAGCGGCAGGTTCTTTATCTCTCCTTGTTTTAGTGTTGACCGTGTGGCTCCTGTGTCTACTAGAAATGTTACCTGTTTCCCTCTACGTTCAGCCTTGTGGTCAGTTCTCTTACGTTCCGCATTTCTCTTTGCGGAGCTACCACGGTGTCCTCATGTCAATAATTTCTCTCTCCTACTTCCCCTCGCCTCACATTTTCTCGAGGGGGCGCTGCTGATCTCTCCCTCTGTTGTGGTGGCCGCGAGCCCCAGCCTCGTTGGCTGGGCGATGCTTTGCAATCCTGGCGCCAGTGTCCGAACTTACCGCAGTTAAAACACTCTCCCTGTTTTTGCGGCTCATTGTCTCAGTTCCAAAGCCTCCACTGGCCCTGGCCAGTTTCATACCAGGGTTCCCAATCTGGGTTATCCCGGCGAGGTCTTTCTTCCCTTTCTTCATATTTACGGCCCTTTCGTTAGAGGTTTCCCATAACTAAGGCTTGTGCGGTTTTCTTGCCCCTCCATTCTTCTTCTTTCAGAGTCTGCCAGGCCTGCCTCGCCCTTTCGAATCCGTCAGCCACTGCAGTCGTTTTCCAAAGTGAAAGGGTCGCTTTTACCGCTTTTCTTACTTCGTCGCACAATTCCTCCACAAACATGGTGTTCAGGAAGTGGAGGGGCGCGTCTGCCAGGTTGGCGTATCCTGAGTGCAGATCAATCTGTTCCTACAGTCGTGCTTTGTAATCACTAGGTGATTCCTTTATATCATGTGTAACCTCCTTTATTGCCTGCCAATCCATTATCCTTGGGGTCATCTCCGCTGGCAATTCATCCATCAGAGTTTGCACACTTTTCCTGTACACTGTCTGTCCTGCTATTTCGGCCTGTTCTACTAGATTGTGTCGATTTCGAGTGTGGTCCTGCTCTCCTTGTACTTTATCTCCCCAGGCTGCCGAACGCGCTGTCCAGATCGAGTTGGGCAGCACAGCTGTGCATATATACCCTATGTCTATCCAAGTTGCCCCCTACATCTTTATCTGATCGTGTAATATTTAATCGCCCTCCTCGGGTTTGTCTTTAAGTATTCCTCCATGCTCACTTTTACTCCCCTGATGTCTTGGGGGGTCCATGATCTCCAGACCCAATCTCGATTTGTCACCTGTATTATGGGGAACTGTTGAATGTCAGCCCCTCCTATTGCTCCTTTCTCCTCCAAGGCGGGGTAAATTCCTTTTGTCGTCTCAGGTTGTGTAGTCGTTTTCTCGTCTGAGTCATCATTGGTCTCCGCTATCTGTGCGAGCGCTTGTTTCAGTTTCTCCTGTCTTTCTTCACTCTGTGTCTTGACCTCCATTAGCTGCTCTAGCGCCTGCTTCAGTTTTCCTTGTCGTTCTTCGTCTTGCATTTTACGTTGCTTCACAGTCCCTTCAAGTCCTAGTCGCTTATGCTCTGTCTCAAATTATGACTCCGTTAGCCACGCAACCAACGCTCTCCAGTGTTTTCCAATTTGTTTTGGGCCTCCTGCTTTGCCCTATGTCAGCACAGTACTCACTGTGTTCAGTATCTTTGGATCTAGGGATCCGGTCAGCGGAAAGGGATCCTTTCTTCCTGCCGTCCATTTCACCCAGTCCTGTAGTCCCTTTACTTTATTGATTCCGTATTTATCACCGATAACTTTCAGTGTTGATCCTTTCGGTAGCTATTTGTTCTTTGAAGAGTTATTTCCCACTTTATGTTCTTACCTTATCAACTGCCAGATAGCTTTAAATCGCTTCTCCTTTTACTTCGAGATCAACATCCCTTTCTTATCAACCGCCTTAAGCCTTAAATCCCAGTGAAGGCCTCTGACCTTCCCTCCTTATGGTACAGGATTCTAACCTGTTTCCTCCTTATATCACATGGATAAGCTGTATCCTCTACCCTTGCCGGTCACTACAATACAGTCTAGTAGCCCCTTGTGCTCTTCAGACAAGCCGCATTCGGATCATCTCATATGTTTTACCGTTACAGTTCTTGATCCGAGCAGACCCTGGAGCTGCGTCTGGTGGGGCGCTGCCGACCGAGTGTACAGTGTTCACCTAACTGGGGCTCCCTGTTTTAGGTGCCCTTCGTGCGATCGTCACGTACCTTTTAGCTGATCCCTCGTGATCGCTGTACACCAAGTGGTGTCCCACCAGTCCACACCGCCAGAGTCAGTCGGATACCATCCTATCACCAACTGTGATGACTCTTTCACCCGGCCGAGTATGATGACAGTGTCGAATGAGGATTCTCGAATAATACGGTTTATTTCAGAAGATAGCACAACGCATGCAGAATGTGGCGCAACGACCCCTTCAGTCAGGAGGCTCCGGACCACATTAAGGTTCTTACTATAAAACTGTCATATATATATAATCACACAAAAGCAGAACTGGGTGTGGACTAAGAGATAAAGAAATAAATGTGAGAGTGTGCTCTTCCCCCGCCCCCCCCCTCCCAAGGGGCCTTGGAGGAAGTTGAATCGGCCAAACCCCAGATCTTGCAACACAACAACTTTCTCTATGCAATTCTAACCCTCCTACACTCAAATGGCTAATCATCCCTGACACATGTTGATAGCAAAGGCAAAACCCTTGCAGTTCTCACAACTGGAATCTGTGGGATGTCAGTATACAATGCAGAAACAGTTCACCCAAGGACATGCTGTGGTTTAGCTAAAGAAAACAGGAAGAACTATAAAGGCTTTCTCAAGAAACATTTTTAAAGCAAGGTTCGAATCCCGACAGCTAACGAATATGTAACCACTGACTATTGATTAAATGTTCAACTATGGACCGAATATGACCACTAATATCACTCCTCACAGTAATAACGATCCTCATGTGGACGATTTCTTCACTCTTCCTTCAACAATAAGAACCCTCTGCTTCCCCCATTGTTGATGTGGCCCACATTGGGCAACTATTACATTTTACCTCCTCCTCTTCCTTTCTCCTTCGGTCTCTATTTATAACCTTTTTATCCCCATACTCCCAAGGCCCCAACTGATTTAACGCTAAACTTATCACTTGGCCTCCCCTTGCTTCTTTCAATAAACTAACTCAATACCCGGTAAAACTGGAATTAACATTAAAAAGTAGTTCCACAGCCCCTGACACAAATAATGATAACAAAATATGCAAAACGCTTGAGAATGACTGGAAACTTAGCTTTAGGACTGGAAGGAGAGCTTGCCACCCCAGCCGTACACGTGCGCGGATCCACGAACCGGAAGTGACCGTCACCGGAAGTGCAGAGATGCCAGAGTTTGTGGATTTATTTCATTTCCGCACATGCCAAAACCTCTATAATCTCTTGATGTCAGCTGAATTTCAAAATTTAAACTTCTTTATTAACTTCACCGGTTGTTGTACTTGCTAAAAAATAAAAGTGTTCATTTGTCCAATTCGGACATCGCTTGATATTCCAGGAGTCTCCGGGTGCACGGTGTTTATATAATCGATCGGCAATTGCTTGCCAAGCCAGCCATTCCTCATCAACTATTTCATTGGAGTGCTTGCTTGAGTGCTTAAGTCACTTTGTAAGCACTCTACATTGTTTGCACTGTCACTGAACATATTTGTCGACTTGAACAAAGTTCAGGGCCCACTCACCTGTGTTTGATGATACGGTGCCTGGAGCGGTGAGTCGGTCTGTGGTTTGCTCGCTGAAAATGTGCAATTCCTTTCTTTTTTCTCTTTTTTTTGTATACAATGTCGAGGCTCATATGAGAGCGAGCACACAGAACATACAACAAGGGGAGCAGGAAACAAGGGGTAAGGGGAAAAAAAAACAGTGTGGAACAGAGACATGAGGCGATCTGTGGAAGGGAGAGGGATGGGAAAGGGTACACAGGGTAAACAAGATGGACACGGCAGGAACTTTCAGGAAGGAAAGCAGGGAATTTGAAGGAGGTGTGTTTGGCGTGGATTAGCTGGGGTAGAAAAGATTGTGGTTTTGAATGGGGGAAGATAAGAGATGGTGGTGAACAGCTGTTTTTGAAGAACTGGAGGGAAGAATGGGATTGAAGAGAGTGTGTGAGTTTGTTCCAAAAGCAGGAATAAAGAGCAATGAAAGATTGAAGGTGAGCAGTGAATTTTTATTTTGGTAGTTTTACTAGAAGGGGCTTGCTGGCGGACCTTGAGCACCCTGCAGATATATGGGGGTGACATATCTCAGACAGAGCACAGGGGGTAAGGCCACAGAGGAGATGTAAGAAGACAGACAGACCACCAACCTGCCTGCAGGGGGGGGGGGGGTGAGTGAGAGAGAGAGAGAGAGAGAGAGAGAGAGACAGAGAGACAGAGAGACAGAGACAGAGACAGAGAGAGATCTCTTCTTCTTCTTTCAGCTGGTCCCGTTCGGGGTCGCCACAGCGGATCATCCGTATGATCCGCATTGTGATTTGGCACATGTTTTACGCCGGATGCCCTTCCTGACGCAACCCTGGTCGCCTCTTACGACACAGGGATATGGTACACCTATTTTAACCGGGGTATACGCCGGCCCAGTACACTGGTACTCATTTCGCCGACCTCGGAAGGATGACAAGCTGAGTGAACCCTCTGGTGTATTAATTCAGTGGCCCAACGGGGATTGAACTCAGGACCTTTTGGATCCCAAGCCGCTGCCCTAACCACTGCGCCAACACCAGGCTTAGAGACAGAGAGAGAGATATAGAGATATAAAGATATAGATAGAGAGATGCAAAGACCGACCCAAAGACTTGGCCACATTGTGGGAGATATCAATGATCCTGAATGCCTTGGTTTCCATTACACCATGTTCCCCCTTTTTGTACCATATTGTTTTATTTTACGACCCATCACTTGAGCACAGATAGATACATTCAAAAAATTAAACGTTTCCTTTTTCAAAGTTTCTTCAACCGTTTTGTTGGAGTGCTTGCTTGAGGGGTTAAGTACTTGGCGATGCTCAAGCTTCGATGGTGATACAGCATCTTGGTTCTCCATGGGGACTTTTCCGGAGTTTGAAGGCAAAATAAATTAGATGACTATGTGGAAGAAATAATTATATAAATGTATTCAAAATTGTAATTGTGCTGGTGTTTTATAAATTTTAAGTTTTATGCTATAAGTCGAATTGGCTGTCAGTTATCCTTCCCTTTGCCAAGAGTGTTTTGCCCTAAATGTTGATAAAAAAAATGTCTTGTTATGGAACGATGTGACCTGGGCTGATAACAGCAAACTTTTGCCATAATTACATCATGTGCTTCTCACCTAGAAGACACATACTGCAGTTAGAGTTAACAGCCCCTTCCCCTCTCCCATGAAAGTATAAATGCCTTGAAATGTAATCTTGTTTTAGTGCAAGAACGTGAGGATGTATACCATCTCAGTGGGTTGCACTCCAAGGGAGTGCATGCACGTGAGGATGTATACCATCTCAGTGGGTTGCACTCCAAGAGAGTGCAAGCACGTGAGGTTGTATACCATCTCAGTGGGTTGCACTCCTTGTTACTTAAGTTGCTACCAAGTGTAATAAAACTCTCTGATGTAATGTACTTTCATGTTGTGGAAAATTAATGAATCAGTGTCATTGATTTAAGTCGGTTAAACGGTTAACTAAAAGTAAGAGAAATAAAATAGAACCAGTTAAAGTTCCACAACATTTTGAGGAATTCTAAACGATCACAACAAAACTTCAGTAGTCAACAATCAGGCCTAAAATTCCACATCAACTACAATGAGTAAAAAATGTTTTCAGTTGTTACAAAGCAATGAATTGCCACATCTTGTCCTGACAGCCGAGAGGTATGCACACTCATTCTAAGTTGTCTAGCCTGGGTTCAAATCTCGACCCAGCTATAAACTGTCATCCCCATATTTAACAGGCAGTGTGATTCATCAATGTGTGTGCACCATCACTCAGAGGGACGTTAAACTGGACGTCACAACTGTCAGAACCCCCCCTCCTCTCCCCCTCCCCACTCACTCCTCTTCCTCTCTCATCCCTCTCTCTCCCTCTCTCACACCTCTCCCTGCTCCCCTACCCATTCCTCTCTGTTAATTGGACTGACAATTTCCTTTTGAATTTGAAACTGCTTCCCCCATAGTGTAACATTTACTCATCAGATTTACCTTCTCTATTCCCTCATGCTGCCTTCCCTTCCCCTCTTGTTGTCTTCCCTTCCCCTCGCACTATCTACCCTTTCCCTCCTGCTGCCTTCCATCACCCTCCCCTCATGCTTTCCTCCTCCCAAACAGTCTCCCCCCTGCACTCCATTTGGATACCTCCCAGTGGTCTCTGCATGCTGTATGAACATGCTGTTTTAAAGTACCCCATTTTGTTCAATCCTGCACTAACCCCCACCCCACCCCCTTTTCTCTACAAGTCCCATGACCAAACGCAAATCGAGAACCCCTCTTATCATCTTTACCTACTCCCAAACACCCTCCACACTTCCCCTCCCTCCTCTCTCCCACTTTCTCCTTCTCCCTTAATATTTCTCCCTCTCTCCCTTCCTCCTCTCTCCCTCCCTCCCCCGTTTAATACTCCAATCAGCAAAGCGACAAGTTATATTTGCTCATCAGTTCACTAAAGCTTAAAAGGTCACAAAATTTGGACACTGATGAAAATTGTTACAATACCTGGGAAGAATTCAACATAAAATGGGTTATTGATATTGTTATGATTTTGGAAAACTTACCCCAGGGGGAGAGCATACATGAACACGTAGGTGACCCAAGGATCAGTTATTTAATTGGTCCATGCTTGGATAGTCCTTGGTCCCTTGTCAAAGAGCTGTTGATGGGGGAATGCATTGCTTGGCTACATTTTTCCAATGTAATGCCTCCCCCCTCCCCATCTGTCACTTTCAATCTTTCTTCTTTCACACCATCATTCTGTTCAATCCCTCTGTTACTTTCAATCTTTCCTCCTTCACATCATCATTCTCTTCAATCCCTCTGTTACTTTCCATCATCCCTCCATAACCCCAGTGGCCCATTTCAACAATCCACCAATAATTTCACCGACATCAAACATATTGGTGCCAATAATTTTTTGAAATATCATGCTCTACTGTATTTTCCGGTGTATAAACTGAAATTCAGCATTGATCATTTTTAAGACTGATTATTTTTTCCATACACGTGTAATAACCGCACCCGCAACTTTTACCCTTTTTCTTTTTTTGCCGAAAACACTGTATATCGTTTTTGGCCGCATCTCTGAATCGTGAGGAATTACTTTTAAAATTCAAACATTATCGCATCCAGACCTGGATTCGGATGTTCACGAAAATCTAATAAATTCGCCATTGTCACACACACAACCTGTCCACCAAGTTTCATCCAAATACATCCACAACCTTTTGAGATATCCTGAACACACACAAACAGACAGACAAATGAAAAATCACTCAAAGAGCGACACTTGGCGAAAAAGAACGGAACTCGTTAGAGAACATACAGTACCTCCATCAGGCTGAACAGTTTACATTTTGTACCCCACTGATAGGCCACATCTGAATTCGGACCTGAAACAGAATTGAAACGGCTTGTTCTTGTTACCTTACCAATTCATCCACCTAGCTTTGTCACAAGTGTCCACAACTTTTAGAGTTATCACCTATATATAATTTTTGGCCCCATCTCTCAATGGTGAAGAATCACTCAAAAAATTCTCAGATCTGGATCTGGATGTAAAACATCGGGGATTTTTTTACAACTAAAATGGCTGCCAGTTAGCCATCTTGGATCTGATCTAAAAAAAAAAAAAAACAGACGTTCTTATGTAATGCATCATTCTTTATCTGTGTGCAAAGTTTAAACAACAACAGTACATGTATGTCCAAGTAATGGTTGAGTGTTTGTTCAACATTGGGTTTTTATAACTAAAATGGCTACCAATCGGCAATATTGGATCTGATGTTGAAAAATATATGTTGTGCATATGTAGGCCACCATTCAGTATCTGTGGGCCAAGTTTGAACATCGGTAAATGCATGTCTCAGAAATGGTTGAGGACGTGTTTAACATCCGGCGTTTTACAACTAAAATGGCGACCGGTTGGCCATCTTCGATCTGATCTTGAAAATAAATTAGGCACATAGGCAAGCCATCATTCCTTATCTCGGTGCCACGTGTCAACAACATTGGTCAATGCATGTCCGAGAAATAGTTGAGGACATGTTAAACATTGGGTTTTTGCAACTAAAATTGCCACCAGTCGGCCATCTTGATTGTGATCTCAAAAATACATGATATGCGTATGCAAGTCTTCAGTCGTTATCCTGATGCCAAGTTTGAACAACATTGGTAAATGCATGTCTCAGAAATGGTTGAGGACATGTTCAATATTGGGTTTTTACAACTAAATTGCCCGCCAGTCGGACATCTTCGATCAGATCTTGAAAAGTAATGATGTGCGAATATAAGCCATCATTCCTTATATGTGTGCCAAATTTGAATAACATTGGTGAATGCATATCCGAGAAACAGTTGAGGACATCTTCAAGATCGGGGTTTTTTTGCAACTAAAATGGTCGTCAGTCGGCCATCTTGGATCTGATCTCGAAAAAATGACATGATTATGTAAGTCATCATTCTTTTTCTGTGTGTCAGGTTTGAACAACATCGGGAAATGCATGTCCGAGAAATGGTTGGATCTGATCACAAAAAAATCATGTTTAACATCAGGTTTTTTTTGGAACTAAACTGGCCACCAGTCAACCATTTTGGGTGTGATCTGGGGGGGGGGGGAATGATGCGCATATGCAAATCATCATTCCTTATCCGGGTGCCAAGTTGGAACAACATCGGTAAATACATGTCTGAGAAATGGTTGAGGATCTGTTCAACATCAGGGGGGGGGGGGTTACCACTAAAATGGTCGTCAGACGGCCATCTTTGATTGAACCACGAAACAAAATAATATACATCTGTAAACCATAATGCTTGTACTTTTGCCAAGTTTGAACAAAATTTGTCCATACATGTCCGAGATGTGGCTGCGGACAGACGCATGGACGGACGGGACCCAATCCATGTCTCTGTTTTGGACAAAGTCCAGCGGGGGCTAATAATATCACCAATATTACAAATATAATTTTTGCAAAAGAAATGCTTGTATTATGATTGATGTAAATCATGACAACACAGCATCTCACATAAAGTCATTATTCTCAGTTTTAAAAAGCCTGTGCCTCAGCAGCAACATGTGGGGAGGCGAGTGTATTGTACCGGTCCACGCCAGTTATTGCAATAAGATACTATACATCGGGTCTGGTTGTCTCCTTTTTTCCTGTGCAGCACAAGGCTGCAAGTAGTGTCAGTGATTGAGGGTGTGGCAGGGCTGCTGATTCTTTAAGTTAGATCAGTAATTTGGCCAGGATACCGGGGAGAGCTCCCCTCTCGTTGCAAAAGACACTGAGAAGGGATCTGTAATGTCCACCAACTAATTCCTGCAGATGTAACGTCCATCTGAGGGATGGCACTCACATTCATTGACCACCCTGCCTGTGAAACACTGGGATGACAGTTTATAGCTGGGTTGAGATTCAAACCCAGGCTCGACAGCTCAGAGCGAGTGTGCGTACCTCTCGGCCGTCCTGCCATGGAATGGGGATGCTTTGCTTTGTAACCTCTGAAAACATTTTTCAATTCTCTCTTGAACTCACAGTTTATTTTACTCATTCTAATCCTCTAATTTATTTGGCCTTCTAAACTCTGGGGATTTCCCCACGGAGAACCGACCTGTGGCCGCTACGCCTCGTGCTCGTGCCGTGGGAGCTTTCACCTGCTTTGAAATTATTTCTGTTGCACTCAATGAAGTTACACTTCCGGCATATTCCTTAATCTTTCTTTCACTCAATGTAATTGTCGTAACTGGCGAAAAAGTTAAGTTTAATGCTTTGGCAATTTCACATGTTCTTGTATAAATTTGGAGAAGGTGGAAGCATATAACCTTCCACAAATGAATATGCGTATATGTTTAGTTATAACAATCTTTAATTTCTTAACATTTTCAGATTTCACTCCAGATTTTGACACTTATTTAGTCCACTACATCCGATCCTCAAATCCGAAATAATATTTTGATAACACACTTAAATATGTCTGTGAGAGTAGATCATGTTGCCAAAGCAAGGCATTTTTAGTTAGCCGAATCAAAATGGTGGCTAAGAGCCCTGTGAGCTGAAGTTGGCTGAAGAAGAATAAGCCTTTCATGATGGTAAGCTGTTATCATCAAAAGGTGTGTATAAATTTACCCAAATACACAGTTTTCATTCATGCACTCTCTTGGAGTTCCCTTAGTGTGCACGGAAAGTTTCAGGCCGCAGGATTCATGGTTTTGGAGTTGTGGAGGAGACACAGATACTGACTATTATTATGGACTAGCAAATATAAACCTGTCACTTCACTGATGGAAAATATTAGGGGGGGGGATAAGGAGAGGAGGGACGGTAGGGTGAGGGGAGTGAGAGGAGGGAGTGAGGAGGAAATGGGAGTGAGGAGGGAGGGAGCGAGTAGGAAGGGAGATTGATGCAGGAGGGAAATGTAGGCGAGGTGGGGAAGTGAGGAAGGAGGTGAGAGTGAGAAATGAGAAGGAGCAAGGAGAGGAGTGACGAGTAGTTCGGAATTGAAAGGCAGCGTGAGGGGAGGGCGGGGGAAGGCAATGGGAGGCGAGGGTCCATCTGGACATGTCCGGATATAACCACTGTTCATATACGTCAAGGGAAAGCAGTGTGAGGGGAGGGTCCCTCCAGACATAACCACCGTCCGTACACGGCCGGAGATGACCACCATCTGGAATGACAGATACACCAAGGGCAGTGGGGGAGGGGCGAGAGACAAAGAGGGGGTGGAAGAGAGGAGTGGAGGAGCGAGGAGGGCGGGAGACCGAGGAGGGGTGGGGGAGCGAAAAAGCAGGGGGAGCGAGAAGGGGCAAAAAAGCAGTAAACAATGCATAAATAAAACACATAACCAATAAAACATTGAAATTCATGACTTTTTAATAAGTGTTATCATGATGGGGATTGTCATATTGCTCATGGCAGGATTACTCATGTATCACTGGCTGTCCAGTTGAGATTGGAGGCTCAGAAGGTGAAATGGAAGCTGATTCGCTTGTGATTTTGCTTGAAGAACTTCATAATGGAGACTTGAGTGGCTGCCATCATTTCTGTTTGTCGACATCTTTGTAACATCTCAGGATATTCTTCATCTCCTGCCACACCTTGGAACTTCTCATGCAGTCGGAATCATGCTGATCATGAACGACTCACTCAGAATGTAGGAGTATGAGCAACTCGCTCAGAATGACGAACACAAACAACTCGCTCAGAATGACGAGCACGAACAACTTGCTCAGAATGACATTGCAGGGCAAAAGCGTCCGCAGTGAGTGAACGATTTGCTCAGATTGACGAAGCACGGTTGTTGTTGTAGTTGAATTAAATCCACACTGAAGCGAAAAGTGTTATCAGAACACGCTCTACCTTGTAGCAATTGCTGACTGCATATCCAGATCAGGACATGCACTGCACCGCACCGCATCAACTGGAGGACACTTGAAGGCGGCCTAAGTACTCAAGCAAGCACTCCAATTAAGTGGTGGATAAGGACGGTTGCCATTGCAAGCGATAGCCACGTCCGAAAATGCAAACTGTCCAAATTTGACAAATGTACTTATTTAGGAATCGGAACTGTTGCTATGTTCAACTCCGGAACCCATTTGTAATTTTGCTAAGTTTAAGAGATTCTCGAGGTTATGCCATGTGCAGAAATGAAATAAAGCCACCAATGCTTGTGTCTCCGGGCGTTTAGAAGCATTGCAATGTTCCCAGCGATTTGTAGCGATGATGAATAGGCATTCGATAATGAGTGAGGAAAGTGAGAAAAAAATCATTAAGAAATAGTTGCGGCCTGTTCCATGTCAAGGCGTAGTTGAGCAGGCCAAAAAACATGGCGGCTTCAGACCCCAGCGAGGTAACCCAGTATACGCTTTAAGACCCCAGAGAGCAAGGTGGCCGAGGATTGCCTGATAAGGGGTATAATTAAATAAGGCTGTTAATTATCTTCATAGAGGTGTTTTAATTAGCCCAAACATCCAATTTTCAGTTCGACCTTCTTTGGCATTCCCTTATTATGCATGCAAAGTTTTAGGCTGCTCGGTTTCATTATTTGAAGTTATGGAGGAGACACACTGATGCATGCGTGCGCGTGCGCGCGCGCGCGCACACACACACACACACACACACACACACACACACACACACACACACACTGGAATCGATGCCCAAATCGTAGGCAGAGTGAGCAGCAGAGAGAATGTGCATGTCTGCTGCAGGCAAGGTGATTAATCAATGTATGTGTGGTCCCTCGGATGGACGTAAAACTGGACATCCCATCACACACTCGCCTCCAAGCTGTCTAGCCTGGGTTTGAATCCTGACACAAGTATAAATTGCCATCCTGGTGTTCCACAATCAGGGTGATTAATCAGTGTGTGTGCTGTGCCTCGGATGGATGTTAAACTGGAGTCCCAACGTTGGCTGACCCAACGAGGTGGGAGTCATGGTTGCCATGAATATAAATACACTCGTTCGTCCTCCCTCGTTAATCCCCCCCCCCGTAAAAAAGCAATGGGACCGCGAGTCCTTCAAGCTCCACCTGGATCAGGAGCAACAGTCATTCAAACCCCCAGCAGACGCCCCCAAACCCCCAACAGACGCCCCCAAACCCAAGCAGACGCCCCCAAAGCAACAGACGCCCCGAAACCCCCAGCAGACGCCCCCAAACCCCCAACAGGCGCCCCAAACCAAGAGACTCACCCAAACCCCCAGCAGACGCCCCCAAACCCCCAACAGATGCCCCCAAACCCCTAGCAGACACCCCGAAACCCCCGCAGATGCCCCCAAACTCCCAGCAGGCACCTCCAAACCCCCAACAGATGCCCCCAAACCCCAGCAGACGCCTCCAAAAACCCCAACAGATGCCCCCAAACCCCCAACAGACGCCCCAACCCCCAACAGATGCCCCCAAACCCCCAACAGACACCCGCAAACCCCCAGCAGACCTCCCCAAACCCCCAACAGACGCCCCCAAACCCCCAGCAGACGCCCCCAAACCCCCCAACAGACGCCGCCAACACTGATTAGTTTTTAATTTCGTGAACAAACTTTGCTGCATCACGGGTGCTGAAGGTTGTGGTAAAGATTCATCGAAATGACAGCAGGTAAAGGGGTAAAGGACACCAAGTTCGTGTCCGTGACGAGTTAAGTATTCTGTTTGGGTGTTTCAAAGAATGATCAGATCAGAGGAGGACGACGGAACGCACGAGAGGCGAGTTGCGGCATGAAGGAAAGTGTTCTCACGTTCACTCATTCACGAGGTCAATGGAAGGGATTGTTTGTCCCTCCAACCATCTCGTCAGTGAATGATTGAACAGTAACAGAACGAAAGGTAATCCTAAAGAGGTATCACTCGTGCACCATGAATATTGAATGGGAGTGGTAAAATGGCCGATCTGTCGCTTCAGTAGTGGTCACGTGACACCAATGAGCAGATCAGTGATTGAAAGGACAATTAAAGTGATTACGAGGAGGAAGAAGAATCACGTGTTTTTAGCGGAAGTACGATGAAGGACTTCCGGGTTGATCTTCCTGTGACCCTTGGTCAGCAACAACAACGTGCTCATTGTGGTCGGGCCGGAATTAACTGATCGGAAGAAACATTTTCGGAATTCTTATTTAATTCTGAGAAAGATATTTAAATATTAAATAAATAATTTTCTGTTCCTTGATGACGTCGATGAAGGTAAGTTAAAGGAGTTTTTATTCAATGTTTGTTGAGGGATTTGATTGTTGATTGTATGACGAGGTGTTTTTCACTCCCTTTGTTTTATTCACTCCATTGTTTTATATCGGATCATGACTAAACTTACAACGACGATGAAACCTCATTCTTCCTTTTAACTACAAAACGATCAGAAACCTTTTATCATTCACTTGTACATCTCATTTGATCTCGAAATGACGACGTGTAACAAGGGTACGAGGAACCATTGTAAACCGCTCCTTCCCACTTCCACACACAGGCCATGCATGACGTCATCGCCGGGCGCTGAAGGGAGGGAGGGCTTCGTTTAAACTCCGTTTGTTTGTTTTATTGTTTGTTTGTTAATTGCTGGAATCCTTCGGATTTCAGCAATTATGTTGGTTGGTTGTTTGTGTCATTCTGTGTGTCTGTATATCTGTTGGGTGGTCGCTGGAGTACCCTTATTCTCAGGTTTTCCATCTGTCTGTATGTCTGTCTGTTTGTTTGTATGTAATGGATAGCTCTGGAGGCCAATGGAGTAAACCGATTTTGATGAAACATGACAGGTAGGTTCATAGCACGATATAGTTGTTTGCTTTTGAGCACCGTTGCTGTGGACGCCACCGTTGCCTAGCAACGGGACTTTGAAATTTTTGAAAAAATCAGAAAAAAATTTTTTTTTCGAAAATCAAAAATCGGCTTCCACGCTTTTATACGCACTATAATCAACCTCTTTGTCAAACGTTTTCAGCCCGATCCGTCAAAAACTGTATGACTAGTATGCAATAGTCTAGCGACCACCCATGTCGCCTTCCGGCTTGTCTGTTTATTTGTGTGTTTGTTTACCCTGTAGCAGCCACACCGTTTCAGCGATCATGATCAAACTGTGTACAGACGTCAGCCATGGTCCAACTTAGACACTTGTCGATTTTGGTGAATCTAGGTCAAAGGTCAAGGTCACCAAAAAACCGAAATTCTTATTTTCGCAATAACGTCCGCTAAGATGGTCGTATCGACTTCTAACCAAATCCAAAATGTGCATCTTCCAATTCTGCATCCAACCATATGTCTCATTGGTGTCACATAAACACCATTCTTAGCGGTCGGGGGTCGAATGTCAGGGGGATCGGGTCAAAAATTTCAAATTGTGATTAAAAACGCCATTTCAAGTCCGATTGACTCCCAAGTTATGATCATGACCAAATTTAGTGCTATGAACAGTAGCAATATCGACTTATACGAACCAAATTGATTTCCAGGTTTTTGTTTTTTTCAGAGATCATGGAGATATGACAAAGTTATTCCGGCAATTCCTTGCTCAACGAGCAATTTCATTTTTTTATTGTTTGTTTGTTTGTCCGGGCGCTGAAGGGAGGGAGTCAGGGAGTACTTCGTTTTCATTCCTTGCAAGATTGAAGATTTTTCAAGTGTATTAGTCAGTCGATTTTCTTATTCTCTCTGTCTGTCTGTTTGTTTGTCATCTACAAGTCACAATTTTAAACCGAACTTCATGAAACTTCATCACATGGTAGAGTTTGTCCTGAGGAAGAAGCCTGTTGTTGTTGAGGTCAAAAGGTCAACAACTTCGGTGGGATTTCTAAATTCCTTTGTTTTCATCTCATTGACTTGAAATTTGAAGAGGATTTATCTTTCATGCCAATTAATTCAAACAATAAATTCTTCTTAAGGTCAACTTCGACCAAAAGGTCAATATATGCCCAAGGTCAACAACTAAGGTGGGTTTTCTAAAATCCTTAATTTTCATCCATTTGACTTGAAATTTGAAGAGGATTTATACTCCAGGCCACTGAATTCAACCACCAATTATTTTTGAGGTCAAATTTGTTTTATGGATTTTGCAAATATCGTGCTCAGCACGACGACTTCTTCTTGTCTGTCTGTCTGTATTTTTCTTTGTTTGTCCGCAGAGAACTTTCGTGTTTTTATCCACAACCGCTTATCGGATTGCGATGACATTTTCACCATTGGTGCGACTACTCACATGGGATGTGTTAATGGTAATTATTACATCGAATGTCACGTGGTGTGGAAGCCATGTTGGAAAAACAGAAAAACTTTGAACCTCAATCTCTGAAACCACACCAATGAAAAAATTGAAACTTGGCCCATATAATAGGAAAGTCCTTCTCATGGGGAATGAGTGATTTTATTTTATTTTATTATTCTTTTCAATGACGTCATCAGTGCCTTCGTTATGATGTCATAATTGCATATGTAGAACGCTACATCCGTTCAGGATGAAAATCTTTGAGGGTCATTCTTGGGATAAAATGGTCCACAAATATTCTTTGATGCCATCATCGGTAGCGTCATTTGGCAGCCAGATTGTTTTTTTGTTTGTTTGTTTTTAAACCTTCAAAAATCTTCTTCTTTGAAATGGCTTAACAGATTGTGTTGAAACTTCACACACATGACTGCCTATCAATGAGGAATAATAGGTTCACACATATGACATCATAGGTCACATGGTTTGGCAACCATATTGTATCTTCCCTGGAACATAAAAAATCATCTTCTCCAGAACAGCTGGACAGATCGAGGGGAAACTTCAAATAAATGTTCCCCAAGACGTGGGTATACAAGGTTTTAAAGGAATATTTGATGTCACATGGTTTGGCTGCCATATTGGATTGAAGAAAATATTAAATGCTTTCTCTGGAACTGCTGAATCAATCGATGTGAAACTTCACAATTGTGATCTCGAAGTTATGGGAATATAGGTTTAAAATTTCAACTTGATCGGACACATGGTCTGGGAGGCAGAATTATTTAATTTTTTGGATGTTGGGTTTTTTGTTTTTTTGTTCATCTGTCTATAATTCCAGCAATCTGTGTGTGTGTGTGTGTGTGTGTGTGTGTGTGTGTGTGTGTGTGTGTGTGTGTGTGTGTGTGTGTCTGCGACCGCCGTTTCTCCACAACCACTGGTCCTATCTAATTGAAACTTGCCAGGAATATTGTGGGGGACACGCGGATGTGCCTTTTCAAGGTTTGATATTAATCGGACAAGCAGTTCCTAAGTTACGGCCATTTATTTGCCAACCAATGACAGGACATGGTGCTATAACATCACGAATGACGTCACAATTGTTCCTTTTTTTTCTTTTTTTTTTGCACGTACGGCCACGCACCTATGGGCACGCACATACGGGCCCACACCTACGGGCACACACCTACGGGCACGCACCTACGGCCCGCACTAGTTATTCTAATTTTTTTAAAATAAGGCTCACTTGGCTGTTCCTAGATTGGTTTGATGGAAGAGGAGTAGCAGCTGAAATGTGAATCCTATCCAGGTTCCTCCTGATGACTTCATCTTTTTATTTTTGCTTGTTTGGGTTCCTTCTGATTTCTCCAGTGCTGGGCTGTACCTATTTGGTCTTCCATTTGAATTGAATTGAATTTATTTTCATCCCATTCTAAATTCAGTTGATTAATATTAAACATCATGGGTCAGGATCAGGTGTCCGATCAAAGCAGGGTTGCATCAAAGCGAGACCTCTTGGTACCCGGTCATCACTGCCAGCAGTTATAAAGTGGCAGTTCTAATTATGTCTGTCATTAATTACATAACACACCAGTACAAAAACACCACACAAAACTACACCATCACCACACAACACACGACACAATACAAGTTCTGGCGAGGGTCTGCAATCTGATTGCTCTTTTTCTTGTACATTTTTGGTTCTTCCATTTTGTTTGTAGTGTCTCCTGGTTGCATTATTGCTGTGAGTGTTGCTGTGCCACTGATGTAGTGCTTCCAGTAAATTAGAGAAGAACTTTGGGATTTGCCAGCGTGCCAGTGATAGCACGCACCTCCTCTTTGTGAAAGATGCCGTGGGATCTCTAATGTCCACCAAATACTGTGTGAGGGGATGCCCAATTGAACGTTCATCTGAAGGACGGCACACACATTGATCCCTTTCCCTATCTGTGAAACACCACGGTGACAGTTTATAGCCAAGTCGGGATTCAAACCCAAGCTAGCTAAACAACTCGTGGGCAAGTATGCCTACCTCAAGGCTATCCTATCAGCCCACGTGGGGTGAGCAAACTGGCTTCAAAACCCGGTATTGATTGGATAAAATACAGAGTGAAGAAAATAACATGTATATCCTTTCCTTTATTAACATAAGCATTGTGTCCTTGCCAGGTCATTGGTGAAATGGACAACTTCTTGGAATGGCTCCAATCACAAGGTCTGAGAGCAGAAACGGCCCAAGCAGTGATCAGTGTACTTGGAATTGAGAATCGGAAGGTTCTTCGAGCTTGTACAGACTCAGATTCATTGCGAACAGAGCTCCTCTCTCTCGCCAAAGATAAATTGAAATTTGCAATGTATGCTGACTTCTGTAAATTTGTGAAATCTTTTTTGAAGCTACAGGTTGTCCAGCTTGCAGGGTCTTCTCTGTTGGGAAGTCTGTTCGTCAACTTAGAGAATGTTATTCGGGAACTTTCCAGTTTCTGTGAAAAGTTTATTGGATTCCAAAATGTGCAGCTGGAAAACGTTCCTGGTTTCCGGGGAATCAGTTTCAGTGATGTCTGCAAACTCTACAATCCAGATGATGGATTAACACCTAAGTCTGGTAGGTCACTATTTTGTACATCTGAGAATGTCAAGAAATACGTTGATGTTCAACCATTAATGTTTTTTTTTTTTCTGTAACTTATGGAATCTCTTTTGGAACAATTTTTTGTTGGCAAAAACGTTTATATTCTCGATTATACAAAGTCAATGTTTTTTTTTTTCTTCTGAATCATTAAATTCCAAAGTTTGCCATGTTTAACAGCACATTTAAGTTGTCCGCATGTGGGAAGTAGTTTGTTTACCCTTCATATAGGCATGGAGAGTGTGAGGGACATCCTATGGGAGAAAGGATTCTGTTAAACAGATAATGTCTTGGCTGCAAGCTTCAGCCTGGATTGAGAGGTCTGTCAGGATGGAGCGGAGGCCTCAGATGTTTGAGGGACAGGTGAGATGGTGTTGGGAGGCTTGGCGGGTGAAGGACTGGGTTGGGTGAGGGGGGGGGGTGGTCGGCTGAGAAGGTGCGGGTGGGAGGAGGTGGAATGTGTGGAATGTTGGAGGGGTGAGATGAGGGTTAACCTGAGAGGGGCAGGATGAGTGGGTAGATGAGGATGGGGTGAGAGGGATATTGAAGAGGGAGACATGTGGAAGGATGTGGGCTTGTAGTCAATGTTTGAAAGGGCACTGACATGGAGGGGTTTGACACTGCAAAATATGGTGAATGATATTGGATTGTTATGTGCAGACAACCTATGCAAACAATTTCCCAAGATTCCCACATTTAACTTTCTGAGATAAACATTGTAGCATGTGTGGATGAAATTTTTGTTCAAGGTACGGAGAAAGGTTGAGCTGTAGCAACCAGAGGATGGATGACAGAACCAGCGTTTCCGTGAGATATGTTTGCAAAATATAGCATTGCTGAAGAAGAAGAGGAGGAATAAAAGATCATGATGTAGAACACGTGGATTGCTGATGTCAAAAAAGGGAAGATAAGCATTTCAAAAGCTTTTAAAGAAACAAGCGTTTTCTTTAATGGGTGTAACACTTGAGGGTTGTGGGGGGTGGGTAGAGTGTTGGGGGGTGTTTATCCAAATGTTGCAGAGTGTTGTCGAGGTGTGTGGGTGTGGGTATTTCCAATAGAGTGCCGAAATGCAAGGAGTCGCGACAGTTTTCAGTTGGAAGCCATTTTGTATCCACCGAGTGCGGCGCACCGAACCTGTGCCAATTTCACATGAAGCGGAATGTGTTCGTTTTCTAATCAAGCTGTCTTTCTGTGCACGCGAAACTTATTAGCCGTTTTTACAGCCATTTTTCCCTGCTGTGCAGGGGTTAGCTTTTCTTGAGGCAATGTTTTTATAGCCGGATGCCCTTCCTGATGCCAACCCTGGTCGCCTCTTTCGACACACAGGGATATGGTACACCTATTCTAACCGGGGCATACACCAGGACCAGTACACTGGTACTCATTTCGCCGACCTCGGAAGGATGACAGGCTGAGTCAACCCCCTGGTGTTAATTCAGCAGCCAACGGGGCTTGAACTCAGGACCTTAGAATCCCAAGCCAGCCACCCTAACCACTAAGCCAACACCAGGCTCGCTGTGCACGCAAAACGAAGATTTATATTACTTATGCTTTTTTTTGTTCATCCAACATGTCAGAATAACCATATACAATTAAGCAGAATTGATTTAACCTTAAAACATATCACAGAAACCGAAGCAAAATGAAGTGTAGTGCCCGAGTAAAGGTTCATATTGATTTCCTGATTAGCGGTAGACAGACTGTAAAAGTAGAATAAACACATCTGTATTGACAGATGGAATGGAAAAATTTGAAATGCAGAAGAAAAAAGTGAAAATAGAAATGGGGGCATGCCGTCCATGCCAAAATTTCATACCATCACGGAAGTCGAGAATTTGAGAAGATAACAACAGAGTGAAAAATAAAGAGTGAAAGCTTGAGCTGATTAATTGATTGATTGTATACTCTCCCAGAAGGCAGGTCCTTGGCTACTTGGCAAGGCTGATACTGGGTGGTTTGCCATTACTTTCCCTGCTCTTCATTTCTTTTATCATACTGTCAACTTCTCATTAAGTGCTGTGCCACTGAAAACATCCATGCAGTGATTGTAATCCTTTATTGTTTTCTATTTTCATTTAGTCTCATCTTTCATAATTTCCCTTTTCAAAAAGCTCGTTACCTCTGTCACTGAATGTGAAGGAGGTTATGTTTTCACCCCTCTCTGTCTGTTTGTCTGTCTGTCTGTCTGTCTGACTGTGTGCAAGATATCTCAAAAAGTTGTGGACGGATCCAGATTAAATTTGGTTGGCAGGTTCGTTCTCTGACAAAGATGAACTGATTAGATTTTGGTGAAGATCTGGATTCAGATCCGACTACTGGAATTTTTAAAAGTGATTCTTCACCATTGATGGATCTGACCAAAAATGATATATTTCACGACATCTCAAAAAGTTGTGTACGGATTCGGATGAAACTCGGTGGACACATTGGGTGTGTGATGAGGAAGAAATGTTTCGATTTTGGTGAAGATCCAAGTCCGGATCTGGATATGAGAATTATTTAATTTTTATTTTTAAATGGATTCTTCACCATTGAGAGACATGGCCAAAAGCGATTATAAAGCATGATATTTCAAAAATGTATTGGGCCTGATATGTTCTCCTGGATCAGGCATGATGTTGCAGAGGTATGCGCTGTTCCGAGTGCCCTTCTAATTAATACATGCTTAAACATGATCATCTAATTCCATTGCATCCACACTAGTAGGGTAAGAATACTGGTTCTGGCTCACTTTTCCCCATGTAAATGAATGGGGGATTTTCAGCCATGAAATTTTTCTTTTTTTTCCCCTAAAAAATAAATCCCCTTTTTAGCCCAAGGTATATTTATTTGTCTCCCCTTTTAACCTGGAGCCTGGTGTTGGCTTAGTGGTTAGGGTGGCGGCTTGGGATCCCAGGGTCCTGAGTTCAAATCCCGTTGGCTGCTGAATTAACACCAGGGGGTTGACTCAGCCTGCCATCCTTCCGAGGTCGGCGAAATGAGTGCCAGTGTACTGGTCCCGGTGTATGCCCCGGTTAGAATAGGTGTACCATATCCCTGTGTGTCGTAAGAGGCGACCAGGGTTGGTGTCAGGAAGGGCATCCGGCCATAAAACATTGCCTCAAGAAAAAGCCAAACCCCTGCACAGCAGGGAAAAATGGCTGTAAAAATGGCCATTTTTTTTATTTCCCCTTTTAACCTAGGCGCTCTCTATTCAAATAGCCCATACAACAAGATAAAGATTTGTTAAAGGTGATTCTAAAGAAATATCTGAAACGCCTAAGCCCCGGGACACTCTTTATCAAATAACCCATACAACAAGATAAAGATTTGTTAAAGGTGATTCGAAAGAAATATCTGAAACGTCTAAGCCTCGGGGCACTCTTTATCAAATAACCAATGCATATTGTTTAGCTCACTCATTGAACCTATAAACATTTGTTCATTCTCAAATTCCTTCAATAGTTTAATTTTCTTTGCACAATAATCCCCATCTAAAATATTGAAAAACAAAACATTTGAATCTTTATATTTTTTAAGATACCCCTTTTGTGCCATTACGAAATGATAAACTTCTCTTAATGATCTCATCTGGCCACCGCCCGAGTTGCAAATCATTTTTGTACATAAACCATGCCAGCAAAAAGTTTTGTTTCAAATGTTTTCAGTTCATGCCGTGAAAATGAGGAAGTGTTTTTGACACGGCCGTGCTGTGTGAATGAGGAAGTGGTTTTGGACTGTCATGCTGTGAAAAAATAGGAACTATTCTGTGAGACAAGGTCTCGTGTTTATATTTTATCTCAGAACACGAACTGAAAACATTTGAATCAAAACTTTTATGGCGTGGTTTATGTCCAAAAATGATTTGCAACTCGGGCGGTGGCCAGATGAGATCATTAAGAGAAGCTTGTCATTTCCTGTGCCCACACCCAATGATTAAGCAATCTCCTCATCGTTGCTTTATAAGCGGTTCGCCAGACAAAGTTTCTGCCAGACGGGATTTTCATTTTTACAACTGAGGCATGGACGATATTTCTTCCGATGAAGCCAACAGCCCACTACAGAGTTGGTAAGTTTGTGTATGCTTTTCTCTTTGAACGATGAAGCAAATGATTATTAATTAAATCATGATAATTCTGATATATATATATATATATATATATATATATATATATATATATATATATATATATATATATATATATATATTTTTTTTTCCCTGACAGGGCATTGGAAGAAATTGAGTTTACATATCACGACGTGGTTCATGAAATTAATACTCTTATTGAAGAGATCAATGATTTTAGAAGAGAATTGAAAGACATTTACAATGAGTGGCATGAAGTCTTATCACGTCCTCTCATCTCGAAGGAATTAAACCAATGGTGAGACACGTGTGTGTGCCTCTCTATCTGTCTGTCTTTCTACCTACCTCTCTCTGCTCTTATTGAAGAGGCCAATGATTTATAATGACTGGTCTCTGATCTCGAATGAATTAAACCAATGGTGAGGCACGTGTGTGTGTGTCTATGTGTGTGTGTATGTGTGTGTGTGTGCGTGTGTGTGTGTGTGTGTTGCTTTCCCTGTCTGTCTCTTCATCTATACCCTTGACTTATTTTTTTTTTTTTTCAGCACTATCGCACAACATCAGCTGTTGAAGCAATCTTGTACAACACATGATTTTCTGGAGGTAAATATTTCTGAATTATTATTAATATCACTCGTACAACACATGATTTTCTGGAGGTAGATATTTCTGAATTATTATTAATATCACTCTCTCTTTAGAATGTCGCCTTATGTTGGTTGCATCATTAGTTTGGACGTGGTTTTGTCAGTACACTGGAATTCATTTTATTGACCTTGAAAGGATGACAGGCTCCTGGTGTGTTAATTCAGTGGTCAACGAGGCTTATTCATATTACCATGTAATTATCTTTATAGAACCTAATTATTATCCACTTTTTGTTTCAAAACAGAATATGGTGTCTGAGTTTCGAAATCACAAGACATCTGAAGAAGATTGCTGGGAAAGATTGTACATTCTCGCAAATGAATATTTAATATTTTCAATATTAATAAATGATATTTGTTTTGTTTACAATTACTTGATTCTGAATTACAAGAAAAGAATAAAAGAGATGTAGAGGAGGGGGGGGTTGGGGGGAGGGGGGAAGGTGCGCTCCCCCAATGACCCATCACCCCTCATCCCATCCCTCCCCTCCCCATGTGTGTGTGTGGGGAAGGGTGGGGGTGGGATGAGGGAGGTGGTGGGTCAAAGGTGGGGGCGCACAGGGGGACGGGGGGTGGGGCTTGTGTGGGCGGGGCTTGTGTGGGCGGGGCTTCGGTGGGGGCTTGTGTGGGTGGGGTGTGTGTGGGTGGGGCTTGTGTGCGTGGGGCTTGTGTGGGAGGGGATTTATGTGGGTGGTGCTTGTGTGGGATGGGTTTATGTGTGTGGAGTTTTTGTGTGGAGCTTGTGTAGGCAGGGCTTATGTGGGAGGGGTTTATGTGGGCAGGGTTTATATGGGCAGGGGTTTATGTGGGTGGAGCTTGTGTGGGAGGGGTGAATGTGGATGAGGCTTATGTGGATGAGGTTTGTGTGGATAAATGGATGGGTGGAGAGATGGGGGGATGGGTGGATGAGTGGAGCTTGTGTGGATGGGTGGATAATTTTTTAATTAAATAAACATGTTGTGTGTGTGGGGAACTAATTAACTAATCACTAATTATGTGAATATGATGAATATGGGTGGAGCTTGTGTGGGGTTTGTGTGTGTGGAGCTTTTGTGTGGAGTTTTTGTGTGGAGGTTGTGTGGAGCTTGTGTGGGGTTTGTGTGGGGTTTGTGTGGGCGGGGCTTCGGTGGGAGGGGCGTGTGTGGGCGGAGTCAAAAAGGGGCGGAGTCAAAAATTTCAATTTATTGGAGCTTGTGCCGGGGTGTGTGGTGGGGTTTGTGTGGGGTTTGTGTGGGCGGGGCTTGTGTGGGCGGGGGCTTGTGTGGGTGGAGCCAAAAAGGGGCGGAGTCAAAAAATTTCAATTTATCTTTGTCTTTTGTAATTCCTGTGAATAAAATGAACCTAAAATCTCTTCCCCTTCCAAATCATATATCTTATAAGTCCAAGGAACCGTATCTATTACATCAACAATTTTAAAAAGCTCGTTGGTCCATCTTTTCGTATAACCTTTTTCAAAATGAGATTTCCACCTATATATTCTTACGATATCACCAACTTTGAACTTAGGTTTTCTGACATTAATCTCTTTTTCATATTTTAATTTTGTAAATGTTTCTGATGGTTTCATATTTGTTGCCGTGTGAATCGTGTCATTATACTTATCCACAATATCCTGAATAAAAGATGACCATTGTTGTGAACCGAGTTGTGTGAATTTTTTATATAGTCTCTCTTTTAAGGTACGATTAAAATGTTCAACAACAACTGCCTTCCCTTCATTAAAGGTACTGTATAATGTAATGCTGTTATTTTTTAGAAAATTCATAAATATCTTGTTATAAAACTCTCTACCCTCATCAGTCCACAATTTTTTAGGTTTTCTCTTACTTTTATTAAATATCTGTTGAAAAGCTAACATAAGAGTATTACCTGTTTTGTTTTTTAAAGGGACAACCCACACATATCTACTCCTCAAATCAATAACGGTTAAAGCATACTTGTACCACTTATCATTATTGAGTTCAATCAAATCAGCAGACCAGATATAATCTACTTCCTTGGAATAAACTTTCCTTCTCTGAAACTTTGTGAATATTGGTTTATGTAATTCATCAGCTAATTGCTCTTCAATCTTAATGACATCATTCGAGCTTACAAGTTTTTTGAATTTCCAAGTCCAAGTTTCAATTTAGCACTGATCATCTTCTTCACAATGAACCGATCAACTTTTTCTCTCAAGGTTGGATTTTGTATCAGAGACAAATTATACAACATTTCTCTATCGGCTTCATGCTTTTCTTCCAACGTTGTGGTATTCCCATAATCAATATCGTGTCTCATGCACACTTCATCAACTCTATTGATAGGCTTACTCCAGGATTTAGGATTGTCTGCCTCATCTAATCTTTTATCCAAGTTTGTGCCTGGACCACAGAAAGAATACCCTGGAAGATGTAATTCCCCTGGTATTCCAGTAGTTGTAAATTTACTTCCTGATAAAAACTTTTGTATATCTCCTCCTAGTTTGTGTTGGGAGATAAATTGATTTTTTTTTGAACCACACACCGAACATATACCTTTTTGTATAACCCTGTTATTTTTACTTTTAATATATGAAATATTTTTAGTATTAGTTTTCTTTTTACATTTGAGACAATAACTCATTTATTTATGAGAAAAATTCCTGCAGAGTGCAAAAACCTTTTTAGTTTCCAACATGCACATTTGAATCTTAATTTTTAAAACATAAAGAATCCTGAGAAATGCCTTCACTCTCTCCCCCATTTATTTAAGAAAAAAAATAAAAATGAAAAACTTGAATTAAAATACATGTCTTCTCGATGTCAATAGTCTTGTCGAAAGTATTGTAAATAGACTTATCAATTCTTTGTTTTCCTCCTCGGTGGGTTGAGTTATTTTCTGTAATACCCCTATTCTTTTTTGAATCTCACTGGTTTCCATATTTTGATATTTATTCATTCACTCTCTTTCCTCCCTCTCCTCCCTCTCTCTCTTCTCTCTTTCCTCCCTCTCTCTCTTCTCCCTTTCATCCCTCTCTCTCTCTTCTCTCTTTCCTCCTTCTCTTTCTTCTCCCTCTCCTCCTTCTCTCTCTTCTCCTTTTCCTCCTCTTCCCTCTCTTCTTCAACTCCTTCCTCATCCCTTACTATCCTTGAATCGCTTACACCCCATAGAATATTATACATATATTCATCAGGATTTCTTGTTATTCCTGTATCCAAAATAATTTTTTTTACAACAGGAAACCAATAAAATTTCTTTTGAATTTCTAAAAGAGCCTTACCTTTTCTTAACTTTATAATTTTTTCATTATTTAACATTCTAATTAAATCTAAAGTTGTCGGTTTATCAACATCAGCATAATGCCAATCTTTTATTGAAAATACCTCATTCTTATGTTGTAGAACTTATTTATTAAAATACCGAATACCCTTTTCTTGAAGGTATGCTTGAACACAGAAATGATAATTTTCTTGAAGCCTTCTTGCTGTCATTTATGTATTAGAAATATATGTTAGAATAATATTATGGCACGAAACACCTCCCCATCTTCCCATAGTTAAATCATTTTGTATTTCCTTACTTATTATATATAATCCTGTTTTTTCTGTTTTCATGAGATAAACAAGGGCAAAACCATTATTATATTTACCCTTATTAAATTCTTTTATTTGTTGTTTACTAATCGTAGCCCCACAAAACTCATTCTCGATACCAAGTGGATAATATTCTTCCTTACGAGACTGATTTAATTGTTCCAGGTCTTCGAGGTTAATTTTAAATGACCAATTATACCCTAAATCATTCATATCATACCCCCATTGTTCTATTCTCATACAAACGATACGCCCTTCTTTATAAAAATTTATTTTAATTCGAACTGTGAATTCTGTATGACCTGGAGATAATATCAACACTTCTGTATCTTTGGAATACACAGCCGTTTTATTTAAGTATATATATTGTGATAAATCACTTAATCTCACCAAGTCATTCGCTTCAGTTGGGATTGGATAATTTTTTAATTTATAAGCATTTTTCATGTTAATATTTTTGGTTATATTATATTTATGTCGTTCAGCCTGTGCCTTTGTGTAATAATTTGATAAATCAATATCCAGTTCTTGAGATACACCAAAGATAGAACCATCTTTACCAACATAAGTCATTTATATTAGATTAAAAATAATATCATAAATTTTTTTATTTTTGTTGAGTTGAAATAACACATATAGGCATAATTGACCACAACACTTGGATTTTAATTCTTGGACTTGAAATGTTTGATAAACACCATTCTGTAAGAATTTTATGACTTCAACAGGTGGCGGAAGACCAAAACTATCAAAATAATATTTGTCTTGACTATTAAAAATACAAACCCAATGAGAACCGTTCCCATTATTATCTTCTAAGTTCATAATAATATTCTTTGTATGTTTTGGCACATTTGTTAATTCATCTCTCATACAAATAACCACATTATGAATTTTTAATTTCTTACAATATTTGACAAGTTGTAAATTTGATGTTGTATTCTTTCCAAATTCTTTCAACCACTCATCAATGCCCATTTATTTATTAGAAAGATATAATCCATTACCCCTTTTAGTTAATTTTACTTTTAGTTAATTTTTCTCCAACTCTTTGTTATGTCTTTCCAATTCTTTTTGAGCCTGGAGTTGAGCCTTCCTTTCGTTGGCAGTTTTCACCGCTGTTGAAATACCACCCGTCAATGCTCCAACCGCACTTAAACCAGCAAATAAAGGAATTAGAAATGGGAGAAATCCTCCACTCGTCTCTCTTATTGAATATTTTTTCAACATTGGTTTTGTCATTTTAATTTTAAGTGAGCCAGTGTCATTCAAGATTTTAACCTGTTCTCTTGTGAGAAAAACATCAATTCTTACTGCTCCTTTTCTCTGAATTGTATTAACGTTAATCGTACAAGGCTTTTGATTTTGAACACAAGATGATAGTTTATGAAGATTGATTTGATTAACATATACCCCAGTTGGTACTTTGCCACTCATTTATTTAACAAAAAATTATGTGAGACTAATCATCACACCATTATCTGTATTAATCTGCAATTCTGTTTCTTCCAAAAGCAAACAATATGTATCAACTTCTTCACTCTCTCCTCTTTCAATGTATAGGGAAGTATCCACTCGATTAGACTTTATAGTTTCCTTTTGAGCGCTCAGGTCAAACGCATAGATTGTATACAAACTTTTAAATGCTGTCATATCCAAAATAGGTTCTTTATTTCCATTACTTTCACACACCTTTTGGTAAGACTTGTATGCTTCAGCAAAATCATTTTTTCCCAATTAATTTCCAATCTATCTCGTGGGTAAAATGTTCCATCTAGAGAAACGCGAAGTTGTTTCACCTTAGCATTATCACTCAATGCATTATTCTTATCAGTCGCAGTATCACCATCTGGCTTTTTAAAAATGATCCACAGATATCGTGGCTTTCCTTCCAGAACACCCAAATTCCACGTGTAAGTAGTTTGATTGAGTTTAACGTGTTGACATCTTCTTTTGAGGTATGATACACTGAGTGGTTTCTTTGAGTTAAGTCTTCGATTCAACATCTCTTCTGTTTTAAGATTAGGAGTATATTCACTGATATACCAACTCATCTCCTCAATTACAAATTTATTCTGTTCACCAAAAGCACTACCAACACCAAAAAGCAATCGATTTTCATTATCATTCCTCTGTAGTTGAAATCTAATTTTAAGACCATACAGAACTTTATCATGATCACAAAATCCAAATATACCTTTAAGAGGAACTGCCACAGTAAAACTATTTTCTGCTTTTGTATCATCATTATACATTCCTTTCCTTTGAGTATATCCAGGGTCTGTGTTTGTTCCCGTTGACATATCAGGAATAAAACCTTCGGCAGACCCCTTTCCCATTCTATCACTGAATGTATAGAGTGTAAATTTTATCATTTCAGATACAGCAGAGACATAATCAACCGCTTCAACTTCTTGTGTCCCAATATACAAACGCACACTATCAAACATTTTCCAGAAGAAATCATTTACAAGTGTAGCGTTTGTATTATTCCCAGCTTTAGTGAATTTAAATTTACACAACAAGAAACTTTCGGAGAGATTCAAATAGGTTTGTTGATTATTTATTTCAAAACTTTTTGTACCATTCGTATTCCAGTCTGTTCCAGTTATTGCATTTACCTTGAAGTAATCTTCTTTTTTAGTGGAGTTTGAGATGATAATAGTATCATCCAAATCATAGATACTATCAATTGCTTCCATACTTGTATTTATTTAGGAAAAAAGATGTTAAAACTTTTGAAACCCTGATCCAAGTATTTGAATTATTTTCTGTCGTTCTTGGGGGACAACTGAGTTTTGCCTTTCTTAATTTCTTTTATTGCTTGTAATTTATGAGATTCCTTCTGAGCATCTTTTATACTCTTTACGGCACCTGCTACATTTCCCACAGCAGAAGCAGTTGAACCAATTAGATCTTTATGTTTAAGAATAGTTGAACCAATACCCATGAGAGTATCAATTATCCCATCTCCTCTAAATTGATGTCCAACACCCCTTTGTCTCTTAGGTTTATAGTATCCTCTACCAAGATACATACCTTCACCCTTGTAGTATGGGGAAAGGAACATCCCATCCCCTGTAATTATTTTATATTTTCCCAACTCGTGTTTCCTCACAATAACCATCGTATTTATTTATTGGAAAACTTCACGTAGGTGAATTCTGATGGATATAACTTCTGCATTAAAAGAAATCACACGATTATCTTGGTCGGTTATCCTAAAATTTACTCTGTGTATGGTTTTTCCTGACACAGGTAGATAAACCAAATTTTTGGGTTCCATATTGAATTTATAACCAATTGGGGTTGAGTATGCGCTGAATGAAAATATTGTATTTGTTTTTTCCCATCATTATAAGCACCATCAATCAAATCACAGTGAATTAACACCGAATTTATTCCTGAGGATATTTGAATGACATTATCACTGTAAAACGTCCCATTAGTTTCAATCTTTTTTGAGGAGAAACCCAATAACTCTCTAAATGAATTATCAATTGTGAAATCAACCTTGTAGTTATTTTTAACTTTAATCGTTGATTTTGAAGTATGTTTTTGAATGTTTATAACAATATTTTTTGGTTCATCACCCTGTTCTTTCATAAGACGAGCAATTTCGGAAGATATTTGAGAAATCTCATATGCTCCGGGTGAGACTGTTATCGTTTTGTATCCACTTCCCGGATTATAACTAAACTTGTCATTTTTCTCGGTTATATTAAATAAGGTATTATAAGTTTCCATGGACAATAAAGATGCCTCATATTCTTTTGTTGTGTCAAGTTGTAGTGGGTATGGGAATGAAGATGTGTGGTCGCTTGTTGTGAAATTGAAACTAAGGATTGTGCTTCTCATCTTATTTAATACGAGATAAAATGTCTTTATATTGATATTTATTAATTATTTTCATGTTCATCAACTGGTCTAAAATGGCTGATGCTTCATTAAAACAATTGTTATTTCCAGCCTTCTTACTGCCTAACAACAATAACAGTCTATTAACTAATTGCGATGGGTCATTTGGAAGAAAACTAACACCTGAACCAAGGATACTTAAAGCCTGAATAATGTGTTTCTCCTTCTCATTCTTCCTACTTTTACCAGAAAGAATAACCTTATAATTTAGAGTGTTCAGCAGATCAATATATACTCTATCATCATTATTTTCCATATCCAATGGTTTATCAATATACTTTGATTCATCCCTCACAGTTGAACCTTGTCTTCCATCTTTTGTGAGAAGAAATATTAATCTCGGAGTTAGTTTAACAGGGGGTTGAGCAGAACCCAAGAACCTTAATTCATCATTAAATATCAATACCTTTTCTTCAACAAGATGAAATATTGCTGATTGTTCTGTTGGAATGAGTCCTGCTTTGGTTTTTGAATCCGCTGAATATTCATTGTTTTGAAGAGCATTCACAATATAATCAGGGGGTCGATTAATCTCTTCCAGTTGTTGAAATAATTCTTCATCATGATATTCTAATTCTCCAATATGCTCTAATTCTTCCTCTGTCATTTGACTGAAATCTTTTAACATTTGAAGTTTTTTAGGAGTATATTCTACTGTGGGAACTGTGGAAACATCTTTCATTTTTTCTTGGGAAGTTTTTAAAAGTGGTTTAAAAAATTTCTCTTGTTTTCTTTCAAATGCTTCTTTGCCCGTTAGTTTCTGTCTGCGTTTCTTCTTTATGTCTTCCTGCTGTTTTACAACTTTTGAAACCAACTCTTGATGTTCCCTAAATCTTCTTGCTCTTTCTTTCGCATCCATTTATTTATTGAAAAATATCATTTAATATCTCATCTTGTTTCACAACAATATATTTATATTTTTCAGTCGTGTGTTTCATGTAATCCCCAAATTCCTTTTAACTACATAATGTAGAACAATTGTCTCTCCAAAAATTGTTTATATCTATTGAATTTAACTTGAATAAAATAAAAGTATTAGCATTGTTTCTGATGGAACGACGAGGAAGCTGAAAGTACGATTGACTAAGATAAATACAATTACAAGAAGAATGTCTCCCTCTTGTGTAGTAGCTGTCCATTACCGTTTGGTTTCTCTCATTAACACAATCATCAAAGATAACGAGGTTCTTTTTGGATTTATCCAAATCTTGGGGAGACGGTATATCATCCGTATTATCACTCAGAATACAAGTTATCGGTTTTGATTTCTTTTTACATCTCTGTGTATCACAAAATAGTTGTATTATATCTTCAATGTTAAAATCATTTAGGTTTTTTTGAAGTTTAAATAAACCGATTATATCTTCTTTTTGAAGACCAGCATTAAAACCTTGTGAGAGTAGTTGATACTCTGGTTGAAAACTCGACTTTGTGAAAATTATTAAATTATCATAATCTAAAAAGTTGGGAGTGAGGAGCATCTTTAAAAGTAAGCAGGTTTTTCCACATCCACTTGAACCAACTATGAGGCATCTTAATGAATTTGGGAGATAATTATGGTTGTCAAATTTTATCTTATTTTCCCCAATAGGTAAAAAATCATTCATTTATATATTTGGAAAACAGGTTATTTAATTTATTATTGGCTTTTTTCGAAATTCTATATTTTATCCTAAGTTCAGGTTTAATTTCAAGATAATCCATTATTTTATTTATGCAATATCTTGTGTTGATATTTCCCTGAAAATCACATCCATGAATAAGATATAACAACAATCCTTTGAACATTTCTCTAATACGTTCAGTTTCTTCCCTTGTAATGAAAGGTGTGTTCTCACCCTCGTACTTTACATTCATTTCTCGAATCAATCTTGTAAAGTAATTCATTTTTGGTGTAAATCTAAAAGAATTATTTTCCTTTTTATATTTTTGATTATCATTAATTAGAAGATAATCACAGAATATACATTGTTTATAGGCTTTTGACTCTTTGTTTAATCCCCGTCTTTCACACGCAGGACAATTCTCAAATTTGTCATATGGAGAATCATGGAATTCAAGAGGCTCAAAATCGAGTAAACTATTCATATTTATAAAGTAAAACTTTACTTAAACTGAAATTCATCTTCGATATCATCTTCGATACTTTCAGAATCCTCTATACTTTCATAACTATCATTTGAACACAAACTCTCGGTGCCATAACTATCGTTTGAATGCAAACTCTCGGTATCATAATCACTCTCATAATCTTCAAAATCTTCAGTTGAATATTGGCTCATTTAATTAGTAGAAAAAACATTACCATCGATATCGATATACATTTTTTCATTAACAGATTCAACTGCTACATTTTTTATATTAAAGGTAATTTTAAAATGATCCTTAACTACAATTGAACGAAATGTCATTTCACCTGATATATTAACATCCTTTATTTCATCAGGATTTATATCTTTAGGGTTGTTGAAAAAAATACAAATTTCTCCTTGCATATTACAGATGGTCTTATCTTTTCTTTCTAAAGCTTCATCCATAAGGTTTTTATTTTTTGATACCTTTTCTTGTTTCATTGCTTTTTCTAGTTTTGAATATATTGCCAGAAGGAGAGGAGAAACTTTTGTTAGAGATACCTTAATTGATGTTCTTCCAGGTATACTAAAAGCCCTTCCACTGAAGTAAATTGAAGAACTCATCATATCCACCATAATTGTTTTTATCCAATGGTTGTTATATTTATCTTTGTTCAATTTTACATCCTTGACATATTTCTCAGCATCTTTAACAAATGAAGAGATTGATTGAAACTTGTCTTTTGTGTCTTGAAACATTGTATTTATTAAGTGAAAAAGTTGGAGGATAAAATGGTTTTAAGCACAGATTCACCTGTAAAATAAACGAAATTTTCATCAAGAAAATTTTAGTTTAAGCACAGATTCACCTGTAAAATAAACGAAATTTTCATCAAGAAAATTTTAGTTTAAGCACAGATTCACCTGTAAAATAAACGAAATTTTCATCAAGAAAATTTTAGTTTAAGCACAGATTCACCTGTAAAATAAACGAAATTTTCATCAAGAAAATTTTAGTTTAAGCACAGATTCACCTGTAAAATAAACGAAATTTTCACCAAGAAAATTTTAGTTTAAGCACAGATTCACCTGGAAAATAAACGAAATTTTCATCAAGAAAATTTTAGTTTAAGCACAGACACACCTGTAAAATAAACGAAATTTTCATCAAGGAAATTTTAGTTTAAGCAAAGTTTTATTATATAAATATGGTGAATACAACATACTGCGATGTTTGTAATCACGAATATAAACATTATAGAAAACACCTCCGAACCAACAAACACACATTTAATCTATTTCACAAAATATCCCCTCTTGAGTTGGAAAGAAAACATTGTGATACCTGCTCAAAGGATGTTTTGAAGAGTAGTTATAATAGGCATCTTCAATCACAAAAACACAAGAAAAATGAGTTTAAAGTAAAGGGAGACTATTATATTGAAAACACTGATGGGGCATTTAAAGGGCATATAAAAATAAGGATTTTTCAATTTGGAGAACCCGGTCCATCATCAATAGTTGAATCAATTGAAATAGTGAAACCTGATGTTGAAAAATTTATTAAAAAGACATTAAAAGAAATGAAAACTTTAAAGTTTTATATGGGAGTGAAAATGAATATGAAAAGACAAGATGAAGAACAAACTCCTTATATGAGGACAGATCTTCATTTTATAACATCATTTCAAGATTTTTTGAATAGTGGGGTTTATGAAGAACTATCAAGACAAGAGGAGGATGTTGATAATACAGTGGTAGGAAGTGGATTCAATATTAAAAAATCATCTTTTTAGATATACACATTCTAAAATCAAACCCTCTTAAAGCTTCTTCTTATATTGAATTACCAAAAGAAATAAAACGAAAGAAGGCAGTTGTTAATATTAAGAATAATGATAATAAATGTTTTCTCTGGTCTGTTCTTGCTCACTTACATCCACCAAAATGTAATTCAGAAAGAGTAAAACAATATATGAAATATGAGAATACCTTGGACATTAAAGATTTTAATTTCCCAATGCCACTAACAGATATTCCTAAATTTGAGAAAAAGAATAATCTTTCTATTAATGTATATGGATTAACAGATACAAACAAAGTTCAAATATTAAAAATTTCAAACAACTATAAAAATGAAGAAACACACATTGATCTTTTATATTTTAGTGTTGGAAAGAATTCACATTACACATACATCAATAATTTATCAAGATTAATCTCTTCTCAGGTATTCAGAACAGCAAACAAAATATATCCTTGTAAGCGATGTCTTAATTCATTTCATACAAAAGAACGATTAGAACAACATTCAAAATATTGTAGTAATCATAAATCAGCTGTAATTACAATGCCTAAACCTGGTGAAAAGATTTCTTTTGAAGATTATAATAAATCTATCATGCACCCATTTGTGATATACGCTGATTTTGAATGTATCCTTAAAAAGATAAATACTGCTTCTCCTAATCCAAAAGAACCATATACAAATAAATATCAAAAACATATTCCTTGTGGTTTCTGTTATTATATCAAATCATCTGTTGGAGAAAAGTATAATAAACTTGAACAGTATAGTGGAAAAAATGCTTCACAAGAGTTTGTAAAACGATTAGAAAAGGATTGTATAAGACTAACTAAATTAATGAAAGAAACAAATGAACCGATGAAATTAACCATAGAAGAAAAATTAGAATTTAGAAAGAACAATATCTGTCATATTTGTGAGGAGGAAATTGAGGAGTCTAAAGTTAGGGATCATTGTCATCTTACTGGTAAATATAGAGGTCCCGCTCATTCCTGTTGTAATCTTAATTATAAATTACCTTCTTTTATTCCAGTCTTTCTTCACAACAGCGCCAACTATGATACACATCTATTTATAAATGAACTTTCAAAAACACCAGGGAATATTTCTGCCATAACAAACACAAGTCAAAAGTATATTTCATTTACAAAAATGATATTCACAAAACCTATAACTCGTATAAGGTTTCTTGATTCTTACAAGTTTATGGGAACACCACTAGCCAACCTCGCATCAAATCTAAGCTCCACGGGCTATTTTCCAAATCTTAATTCATTCTTTCCAAAAGAGGAAATTCTAACTAAAGAGGAAATTCAGATTAAAGAGAGAATTCAAAGTAAAGAGGAAATTCTAATTAATGAGGAAATGAATGAAGAAATTCTTACTGAAGATGAAATTCTAATTATACAGAAAATTCGAACAAAGAATGAAATCGAACAAAGTGAAAAAGATAGTAATTATTTGATGTACTTTGATGCTAATAATTTGTATGGATGGGCAATGTCTCAATCTCTGCCTTATGGTAAATTAGAGTGGGTGGAAGAAAAGGATTATGAAAAGGCTTTGATGAATATTGTTATTTCTTCTCAAGAGAAATTGAATGACAAAGAAGAAGGTTATTATTTTGAAGTTGATTTGAAGTACCCGAGTGATCTTCATAATAAGCATAAAGACCTTCCTTTTGCATGTGAGAAAGAAACCCCAAAGAAAGAATGGTTCAGTGATTATCATAAAAGTTTTAATATTAAAGGCAAATCAACAGAAAAGTTATTAACAACATTCTATGATAAAGAGGGATATGTTTTGCATCAAAGGAACTTGAGACAATATTTATCTGCTGGGTTGAGAGTAGCTAAAATTCATAGAGTTTTAAAATTTAAACAAAGTCCTTGGATGAAAAAGTATATTAAATTCAATACAGAAATGAGAACAAATACAAAAGTAAAATTTGAAGGGGAATTCTATAAATTGATGAATAATGCTGTCTTTGGAAAGACAATGGAGAATGTTAGAAACAGGCAAAACATTAGATTTGCAACATCTTGGAAAGAAGCTTCTAGATTGATAAATAAACCAAGTTTTGAGAGAGAAGAGGTTTTTTCAGAGAACTTTTCTGCTATTCATATGAAAAAGGAAAGTATTGTCATGGATAAACCAATTTATATTGGAACAGCAGTTCTTGATTTATCAAAGATATTGATGTATGATTATTTGTATAATGATTTAAAGAAAGAGTATGGTGAAAATGCTTCATTGTTGTATATGGACACCGATAGTTTTATTCTAGATATAAAAACTGACGATGTTTATAAGGATATGAAGAAAAACATTGGAGTATATGATACAAGTAATTTTAGTAAGAAGAGTGAGTTATTTTCAAAAAAGAATGAAAAGGTTATTGGCAAGTTTAAGGATGAGTTGGGTGGAAAAGTAATGAGTGAGTTTATTGGATTGAGAGCAAAGGCATATGCTTATAAGTATGGTGATCAGATTGATAAAAGGTTAAAGGGAATAAAGAAATATGTAATAAAGAAATCAATAACTTTTAGAAATTATTATAATTGTTTGATGAATAAGAAAGAAGAATATAGGAAAATGAATACAATAAGAAGTTATAAACATAAGATATATAGTGAAGAAGTAAATAAAAAGGCATTAGGAGCCTTTGATGATAAGAGATTTATTTTAGATAATGGAATAGATTGTGTTCCATATGGATATTGTATGATAGAGTGTATAAAATAGATTGTGTTCCATATGGGTATTGTATGATAGAGTGAATAGAATAGATTGTGTTCCATATGGACACAAGTTTTAACGATGGGAAGATGGGTTAGGGTTTTTAAGGGCTTCCGCCGCGTTTTTCACAATATATAAATGGTCGAACCAAGTATTAGTCAAACTAAAGAGTGGAGAAAATCTCAGTCTTGGTATATAAATGGAAAACATAATGAATGTGAAAAATATCAAATAAGTCTTATTTAAAAAATATCTAAAACAAAGGTAAATAAAACAAATATGCGAATCAATTTAAAAACCAATAAGTTAGAGGATGTAAAGAAAATAATAAATATGTTTGAATGGACTGAAAAATTTGATAGTTATCAATTGAACAATGGAAAAATAATTTACTACAATATCAAAATGATATGCAACTCAGGAGGTGGTCAGATGAGATCATTAAGAGAAGTTTATCATTTCGTAATGGCACAAAAGGGGTATCTTAAAAAATATAAAGATTCAAATGTTTTGTTTTTCAATATTTTAGATGGGGATTATTGTGCAAAGAAAATTAAACTATTGAAGGAATTTGAGAATGAACAAATGTTTATAGGTTCAATGAGTGAGCTAAACAATATGCATTGGTTATTTGATAAAGAGTGCCCCGAGGCTTAGACGTTTCAGATATTTCTTTCGAATCACCTTTAACAAATCTTTATCTTGTTGTATGGGTTATTTGATAAAGAGTGTCCCGGGGCTTAGGCGTTTCAGATATTTCTTTAGAATCACCTTTAACAAATCTTTATCTTGTTGTATGGGCTATTTGAATAGAGAGCCCCTAGGTTAAAAGGGGAAATAAAAAAAATGGCCATTTTTACAGCCATTTTTCCCTGCTGTGCAGGGGTTTGGCTTTTTCTTGAGGCAATGTTTTATGGCCGGATGCCCTTCCTGACACCAACCCTGGTCGCCTCTTACGACACACAGGGATATGGTACACCTATTCTAACCGGGGCATACACCGGGACCAGTACACTGGCACTCATTTCGCCGACCTCGGAAGGATGGCAGGCTGAGTCAACCCCCTGGTGTTAATTCAGCAGCCAACGGGATTTGAACTCAGGACCCTGGGATCCCAAGCCGCCACCCTAACCACTAAGCCAACACCAGGCTCCAGGTTAAAAGGGGAGACAAATAAATATACCTTGGGCTAAAAAGGGGATTTATTTTTTAGGGGAAAAAAAAAGAAAAATTTCATGGCTGAAAATCCCCCATTCATTTACATGGGGAAAAGTGAGCCAGAACCAGTATTCTTACCCTACTCACACTGCTCGGGGTACTCGATTCAGCTTTGCTAAGTTGCGAAGCAACTGCTTTGATATTTTCCAATTTTTCATATCGGACTGGTGAACAGTCATGATTTCCACATCCAACAACCTCACCTCAGTTCACCATTTGGTTTCAGACCAGGTCACTCCACCTTGGACATGCTGCTTCTACTCACTCAGCAATGGATGCAGGCCCTCAATGTCAGGCAAGAGATTAGAGTCCTCTCTCTGAACATATCTCAAACTTTTGATACAGTCTGGCATCCTGCCTTACTCTCCAAACTCTGCCTCTGGCATCCAAGGCCGAGTCCACACATGGCTTACTGACTTCTCTACTCTAGAAGTCAACTTGTGGCACTCAGCAGAATCCTTTTATCTCCACTCCCACCTGATGTTGGCTTAAAGGTCCCCTGACATGCAAAACTTTATGGTTATTTATATATTAACTTGACCTTCCGAGTGAAGAAATCACCCATGTTTTTTTTTATCAAAAATGGGATAATTAGAGCAATATTTCGATCATTTCTGGTGCCTTTCACAACTTGCTATGCCCCACCCCTAAAAAAAGTTGATTTCAGCGAATCGCAGCGTTGACGTCACATACAGAAACTCGCACAGAGTGGATTGACTCCAGATCTCTAGAGTCTACACCAGTGGTTCCCAACCTTTTTTCTGTCATTTCCCCCTGCACACAATTCAACCATCCAGATTTCCCCCTTCATGTGTATGAGAGAAAGAACAGTTAAAACACACTGAGACTATTTACTAATTTATTTTTCAAATGCACTAACACAGCTAACATTAAATTGTATTGAATAATAACACAGCATTTTAGTGTGACTTCTGGCATTGTTTGCCGTTCTCGAGTCCTTCAATGTCTGGGGGAGTTATGGAGAGCGCACAGCGAAGATCCACCTCCAACTCGTTGCGTGCCTTTGTTTTGAGGTGTACCAGTGCTGAAAATCCTGTCTCACACAGGTAGGTGGAAGAAAACTGGACCAATATCCGCAGAGCATTGGTCGCAAGAAGCGGGTAGGTTCCTCGGACTTGGGTCCAAAACTCTTCCAGTTCCATATTCTGGAAGGCATCCTTCGCTGTAGAGTCGTTTTTCAAGTCCAGGAACTCTTCCTGCCACGCTTCTGGCACATCATCAACGTTCCTCTGAAATGGGTCTCTGATAAGCTTGTTCTCGTTGCTCTCGTTTGTGGTCCCCGGGAAGTAATACTTGAATTCTTCCTCCAAGCCTTCGAGGTGTTGTTTGATATCCTCGGCTATTGGATCAGGCAGACCATCCTCCATATCCTCCACACATTCGTTCAGACCGAGGAATGAGGAAAAACTTCCACTCCCCGCTCTTTTCTTCCACAGTTCCAGTTTAGCCACGAAAGCTCTGATCTTGTCCGACTGAAAAAGAATGTTGGTCCCTTTGCCCTGCAGTTTCCTGTTGAGCTCGTTCAATGCACTGAAAATATCGGACAAGTAGGACAGCCGCACACGGAAAAACTCACCCTTCAACGCCTCCAGAAGCACAACATTCTCTTGGGCCCGAAGGAAGGCTACCACCTCATCAAACAATCCCAGGACTCGCTGCAACATGTTTCCCTTTGAGAGCCACCTCACCTGAGTATGAAACAGCAACGACTCGTGGTCGGCTTCCATGCCTTCACAGAGCCGACGGAACAGCCGAGTGTTCAGAGCGGAACCCTTGATAAAGTTGACGACTTTGATGACAGTCTCGAGATGCTGCTTGAAGTTCTTGGGGAGAGTTCTCGAAGCAAGCGCCTCTTTGTGGATCAGACAGTGTCGATTCCACTGCCGGATTCTTTTGCTTGACGAGCGTGACGAACCCCGATCGAGAGCCGAGCATGGCTGGGGCACCATCCGTGCACACCCCAACCAGAGACTCCCAGCTGATGTTGCTGTCTTCGAAAAAGTCATTGATAAGGTCCATCACATCCTGAGCTTTGGTCGTGGTCTGGAGAGGTTTGCAGAAGAGGAATTCTTCTGCAATTCCTTTTTCGGTGGTATAACGAACAAAGACCAACAGCTGGGACAGATTCGCAACATCTGTCGATTCGTCGAGTTGAATCGAAAAAAACTGTGACCCTCGAACCTTCTGAACAACTTGGTTCTTGATGCTCTCAGCCATATCATTGATCCGTGACCGAATGGTGTTGTTTGAAAGGGAAATCTGGGTCATCTTGTTGTGGGCAGCCTCACCAAGGACCAACTTCACGCACTGCAGCATACAGGGCTTCACCAATGTTTCACCAATTGTGTGTGGTTTCTTCTCCCTCGCAATCTTGTACGAGACTTCGTATGACACTTTCACAATAGCGTCCGTTTGCTGACGAAACGTTCCAGTTGAGTCCAGTCTCATCTTCTTCAGATAATTTTGTTTCAGCTTGAAGTATTCACGATCCTTGTTCTGTAGTTCGGGGTGGCATCCTTGAAGGTGTTGCTTCATCTGGAATGGCTTCATGCTACCATTCCCAAAGGTCTTTGTGCAGATGACACATTGTGGCAGATGTTCCCCGTTATTCACAACGAACGTAAAACCGAAGTCTAGATATGCTTCTGAATATATCCGTTTTTTCGACATGATCACTTGCGGACCTGAAAAGAACAAGAGAGATCATATTAAGACATGTAATCGAAAAGAACAAACTAAAAAAGAAGAAAGAAAATAAAACATAAGAATGAAAGCGGGTAAGGTTCAGGAAACGGGTACTCCTGAGAAGAGAAGAACAGATGGCTTTTACTGGAAATTATTTTCTAATTATTTTCTGAGAATTTCCAGAATTTTAATTCCAGACTAGAATTTACCCCTGAAACACCCAAATTTCCCCCCTGGGGGAAATTTCCCCCCGGTTGGGAACCCGTGGTCTAGACTCTAGACTAGTCCGATAAATCCGTCGTCAGTCCGACTCGTCCGATAAATTCGTCGTCAGTCCGACTAGTCCGATAAATCCGTCGTCAGTCCGACTAGTCTGATAAATCCGTCCTCCGTCCGACTCGGCCGATAAATCCGTCGTCCGTCCGACTCGGCCGATAAATCTGACATGCTGCAGCTTTCTTTTATTATTCTCTTTTCTTCATTGTTTTCTACTTTCTCTCGCTATTGAGTGCAGCCTGTGGCTGCTGGTTGCATCATTGGTTGGGACGTGGCTATGCCGCTGATGCAGTGTCCGCCTCACCAGTACACTGGTGCTCATTTTGCCGACCTCGGAAGGATGACAGGCTGAGTCAACCTCCTGGTGTATTTTAATTCAGCGGCCAACGAGGCTTGAACTCAGGACCCTTGGATCCCAAGCCGCCACGCTAACCACAAAGCCAACACCAGGCTTATTGTTTTCTACTGGCGCTACATGACGACAGTAGGAATAAAATAAATAAAAATCCAACAGAACGTCAGATTTATCGGACTACTCGAGACAATTGTGTCACAAGGTGTGTTCTGCACACAAGTTTTCATCGTATCCGAACAGCGAGATTGCTTTGTTTTATGCGCGGAGAGATACAGCCGATGACATGGGCTGGCCTTGCTTGGGATTCATTCGAGGCGGAGAAACATGTCCGCTAAGCTGCGCTGTTCACGTCACCTCACTAAAATATTTCTGATATCGAGCAGTATGCAAGTCGAATTTGCATTATTGAATTACGAATACGATTTAGTCTAACCAGTTGTTATTGCTAAGTCTTCCTTCGATGTCCTCCTGATCATAATGAACGCCGGGAATTTCATCGCCATTTTCCTCTGCTTTTCCTGCTTCGGGCTCGAACTGCTAAGGCGGTATTTCATTTCCAGCTGCCTGAACTTCACCTCCCGCGACTATGTTATCCGACAATTCTTCATGTGATTCAGACCGAAATCCTTCATTTCTCTCACACTCACTGTCGTTACCAGATAAATGAAAGTCCATGTCATCCATTATTCAAAACCAAATGTTCGATTTTTTTTAAAAGCAGAAATGAACGAAGCGATTGAGTCGATCAATCGAATGTGGAAACACACAGAAAGCCAATAGAATCACGTCGACCACCAACCCGAGTAATTTACGTGCAGTCTTTGTAATCCTGTAGTTGACGTCATGTGGGTTACACCCCTTTCAGGAGAATTTTTAGGGGCATTCCCGAAGAGGTTTGTTTTTTTAATTTTACATTTTACAGAATGAGTATTGTGAAAAAACATTGTCACATCTGAAATCACGATAAAAAACTCCTCTAGGACATATATAAATGAAATTTCAGTACTTTTGCATGTCAGGGGACCTTTAATATTTCTGGTAATAGCTAAAGATCATCGGGTCTTGAGTTCAAGCTCCTGTTGTGCCACTCCAGCTGCTGTTGAAATGGGTTTACTCGACCTGTCATCCTTCGATGGTTGGCAGAATGCGTACCAGCTTACTGGTAACATGGGCACTCCATTAGCGGCACAGCCATACTTGTAGAAAAATGATGTCACCAGTAGCCACAGGCTGCATGCGAAACATCAACTCCTCTCCCTGTGAAGGCTCGAGTGCCCCAAAGCAGTTTTTGAGGTCCACTCCTATTCCTGATCTTCTTCAATGATCCCTGACTCTTGAAAATCCTCTTTATGTATTTGCTGATGACTTCACCCTGTGCTGTGACATCCCTCGTCCTTCAGACAGGCAGCTTCAGCCTCTTCCCTTTCCACAGACCTTGACACAATCATAAGATGGCAAAACACGTGGAATATGTTTTTAAATCCTGACAAATCTTGGACTCTCATAACCTCTCTCCAAAAGAATTGTCTGGTAACCTCCTCCTCTCCTCTCCCCTTTCGAAATTCTCATATCCAGATCTGGATCTTCACCAAAATCGAATCTATTTGTACTTCTCAAACAACCAGCCTGTCCACTAAGTTTCATCTGAATCCGTTTGTAAGATATTCTGCTCACAGACAGAGAAACATAGATGAAAACATAATTCATTGGATTGACTCGAGCTGTTAGGATGTCCGATCTCTGACTAGACAATTGTCTGACGAGACATCTTCTTACCTTCCACCTTCTGTGGTGGAGGTAAATATAACAATATCAATCTTGTACTCTTGTGTTCATTAGCTTTTCATGAACATGTGCCAAAGATAAATCATCTTTTCATGAACATATACCTTTCAACAGCCTTTCTTGAACACGTGTGGTGATCCAAAACAATTACACAAAAGGGAAATTAGGGAAACCATGAGGTGGTTTTGCATCGTACTTCACTGGCCAATGCAAACTCCAGTGGTGCAGCCTTTCGCTGCAAACTCCACACTTGATTACCAACATCATTCATTACCGACTTGTCTCTCCCATGTGAACATTACTATATCCACTATTATTATCACTCCTCAGAAAGTTGGGAAAATCATTCAAGGGCTGGACATTTCAAAAGCTCCTAGACCAGATTGTATCCCTGCAATCAAACTGAAGATGTGCTTGCCAGAATTGTCCCCTGTTCTTTCAAACCTGTACAACCTATATCTGTCAAAGTCGGTTTTCTCATCTTTCTGTAAGTTGGCTTCAGTTGTACCTGCCTTTAAAATCTCTGGGGAGAAATCTGATCCATCCAAATGTCAGCAGGTTATCACTTTCCTGGAAGACCACCATCTCCGAACTAATGCTCAGGATGGATTCCTGAACTTCCGATCCACTGGTGATGTTCTTTTCCTCAACTGAAGTCTTGAACCAGGCCCGAGACCAGTGTGGTGAGGCCAGACTTGTAGTCCTTGACATCTCCAAGACTTTTGATAGTTTGTCATAAGGGTCTCATTCACAAGCTGCAGTCGCATGGTATTCCTGGGCATCTGCATGCAATAATCTCAGAATTCTCACAGATAGCCAAATATTTGTGGCATGAGGGTCAATCTTCTCCATTCCATATCATTAAGGCAGGTGCATGGGCCTTCTATGTTTCTGCTTTGCATAAACGACGTGCCTGACAACATTTCATCTCGGCTTGCTATGTATGCTGATGACTCAACCCGATACAGAACTTATCCTTGCTGCCTGCCTGCTTCACTCTGCCTTCAAGCCAGCATCACTCTAAATCAGGGCCTTGTGAATGTTAGTAACTGGGGAAAAGACTGGTTCATCAACATCAATCAAAAGAAGAACCACCTAATATCCATGTTCAAGTCAAGATACTCCTCTTTTCACAACCTGGTTACGGACCAAACACCATTACAACAAAACAAGAATTGATTTGCAATTCATGTCCCCAACTAATGTGATATTTTCTAAGTTCAAAAAGGGCATAACTCTGAAAAAGTCACAAAACACCCAAAAACTCAAACTGGTTCTGTAACTTGTCATAACAGCCATGTACCAAGTTTCTGTTGAATATGTTGAAGGGTATGGAAAAAAGTGTGGAAAAAAATCCCCACAAGTGTGACAAATGGATTGGTAGAAAACCTATCGTCCCTTCTATTGAAACCAGTGGAGGATGAATAACTCAATGGCATCTGTATTCTTGGTATGTACATCACTTCTTACCTTGGTTGTGGAAAGTACATTTCTGGCAATACCAAAATGTACTGACCACCGAGCCTCCTAGTGACTTGGCTACTTGTATCGAGCTGCCTATTTCCCTCCTGAGGCCTCGCTCCACCTGTGCAAGATCACCATACGTTCCGTTATGGAATACTGTAGTCACATCTGGGAAGATGCTTTGACTCACCTTCTGTCCCTTCTTGACAATTCAACGAGGAGTTGTTAACCTGGTAGGCCATGAACAGAAATCATCTCTGAAACTTCTCTTGCTTTGACGCTCTATAAACTCCTTATGTCTCTACTGCAGGTACTATAATGGAAGATACTCAGAGGGCCTTTCACTACTTGTATCACCTTTGCATTCTTTCACACGCTCTATTCGTTTGGCAGCCTCTGCACACTCCCACAATGTCTGTTTCTAAGGTCAACACAGTATGAAATTCCTCGGTTTTTTTATCTTTATTTTTATTTTTTTATTTTTCCCCATGCACTGCCAAACTCTGTAATTCCCTCCATGCATCCTGTTTCCCAGCAATATAAACCTTTCCCAGTTTAAGAGAGATGTGAATGGGTGTTACTTTTCCCAGTGATTTTCCCCTTCCCACAATTTATTTTTGTGGACCCCACCTTCGAGTGGTTTTAAGGCCTTGTGATGGGTGAACTCCCTATAAAATACACATTGATAAATGTGACTGTGCAGATCTGCCATGAATCTGCATTCACATAATTCTGAGTGACCAAAATTAGGTCAATAATTGGCAGGATTCATCTGCTCAGATAAGCAGGGCTGTGAGGAATTTCATTCAGTGAGGTATCCAAGTGATTGAGTAGACATCATTGTACACAATCTGAGGGAGAGAAAATGGAAAACGAGAACGGTGTGAATCGTTCCAGGATTCCTCAGGCTGGCTTCTCATTCAGAAATGTTATCCGCTGCTGAGGTTTGTGAAGAGGTGCCGAGCCCCACACGGCTTATTCCTGAGGTCGGGCAGGATGTGCAGGTGGTAGGCATACCATACTCACCCCGACCGTTCACCAGATGGATATGAAAAACTGTAAAACACCAAAGCCTAATTTGAGTCAGACAGACCTTCACAACTTGCCAATGCAGGGCCCAATCGAGTACTCTCGAATACCCTGAGCAATCAGTGCAAGAACAGTGAGAGATTAAATTATTTATGTGAAGTGCAACTCCACCGTAGGGGTGGGGTTCAGGCCAATCAAATTAGTTGAAACAATAGCCAGGGTGAGACACTAAAGAGTCAGGGACATGCTGTGGGGGGAAGGATTCTGTGAAATGGATGATGTCTGGTTCGTTGTCAGTGGCCTGGATGGAGAGATCTATCATGTTAGATCAGAGACCTTGGATGTTTGAGGTCCACAAAGTTAGGAACAGGGGAGGTGGCATTGGAAGGGTGCAGGGTGGGGGAGGGATGTGGGCATTGCAGGGGCAAAGTTTGAGGGGGTGCGTTATGTGCAAAGTTTGAGTTTGTCAGGTGCAGGGGAAGCATTAAGGTGGTGGGTGTGAGGGGAAGCATTGAGAGGGTAGGGTGAGGAGGGATGTAGAAAGAGGAGATATGAAGTGGAGGAATGCTGATTCCAAATTCCAAATTTGGACAAAGATAATCTTAATCAGGAGAAGAAGAAGAGGAATAGATGATTGTGAAGGTGGGGTACTCTTATGGAAAAAATAAGGAAAGTGAAGCATTTTAAAATGCTTTTAAAGGAAGAAGCATTTTTATTCAATGAAGAGTTTGAAGTGGTTGAGAAAAGGGGGAAAAAGAATGGAGAACAAAAAGTGCAGTCAGAAGGAAATTCAATTGTAATGACATTTCTATGTTGTGGAATTATTTTTTTTTCTTTTGAAGTGAGCAGAAGAAATAGGACAATTTTGAGGTTGAAGTTAAATATATGGAAAGAAAGAAGTAAAACAAGGAATACGGAGACAGGGGACACAGAAATGTTACAGTAGCCGGCTAAAGTATGCTGTGATCAACGCAAAGAACTAATTTGACAAATGCAGCACAAGAATGTACGATTTAATACAGACAACCCGCGACTTTTGAAATGTATATGTAATCCGCCATAGATTGTTCAGCATGCATCTGCAGAAACCCCTTGTGACAAGTCATTGGGTCACCTGGATGTATTGTTGTGGGCCGGGTATCGGCTGCGAGAATGACCGCTAAGTGGAGCAGTGGGGTCGACCCCACCGAACACCCGGAATCTCGATCATACCTTTCGGAAAACTCCGAGGGTACGGGTCCCTTAGGCCAAAGTCACATTTGCTCTACGGCCAGGATACGGCGGCCGTACCCCCCCCCCCTGAATTGACAGAAACGTGCAGCGGCCGCAGAGTTTCTGAGGTGGCCTTAGGGTGGCCCTACACCGTATGGCTATATTTTACAGGCCGTAGGGGTCGCCGTGGAGTTATAATTTTTTTCATTTCTACGTTGGCCGTAGCAATTCGACAAGCCGAAAAAAAAAAAAAAAGAACTGGTAAAAAAAGAAAAAAAAAAGAAAAGGAAAAAAAGAACCCACTCATTACCCTCCATCTGGCCGCACATTCGCCTTAGGGCCCCCCTGCGGTCACCTTGCGGGCACCTTGAGACTACCTTGCGTCTGCCTTGAAAATTATATGGCCGCCGCAGGGATGCCCTAAGGTCACCGTGCGACATCAAATCAAAGACCGTACGGCACCCCCACGTTTTCGGTCTCCACAATTTCTAAATACCCCGTGCGGCTACCCGAAAAATAAAAACATATGTGACTGCTACATTGTGTGACCGTGGAAATACTGCAGCCGCCCTATAATTGCTAGTGGCCGTAGATTTTGTAGACCCGACGACCGCCGTGCCAAATGTGACTTCGGCCTTACCGGACCATGAATCGTCAATAATTTGACCACGTGGGGTAGGGTTAATTGCCAAACTTCAACATACTGTACCTAATCACCCACGCGGACAAAGCTACCGAGTATTCACACCCTCGACGGCACTCGTCGAGTCGAGCTGTTAGCGTGCCCGACCCGTGCGCAACCCGAGCGGATGGTTGCCGAAGTCCCTTCGGTCCAAATGTGCATTTACAGTGGGAACAGTCTTTGGAATTCACGAACACGCGCCACGCTAAGTCAATGGAAGAAACACAGCAACGAACTGATACATTTAACAAATGTATTTATTTATAATGTGGAAAAGGGGGGAGCACGCAAGAAGCAGAGTTATCCGACTATAGAGATGCAAGTATGTACAGCAAAGAGCACTTAAACAATTCCGACTTACAGACGGGCCCACTGACAGACACACACACACACACACACACACACACACACACACACACACACACACACACACACACACACACACACACACACATAGAAGGACATGGACCTGTCCACCTCGTGTGGTTCGGCTGACACGGGCAAACCAGGCCAGCGTCAAGATGCGATGATAGAATCCAGAGCTCCCTTCAGTGCTCGTACCGGCAAATAAAACTCTCCTCTGTATCCCAAACTGTCCAGAAGGCAGGGGGTTTCTCTGCCACTTCTCCAAGTCTTTGAGTTGAATGTAAAAGCAAGAGCTGATAACTCCACACTCGTTCAACCTGCCCATCAGATTGACCACAACATTCCCTGCTCGATGGTCATCAACTATCTTAAAAGCTCTCTAGTTCACCGACAGAGAGACGGCGCGCAACCGACTTGCGGTTCTTGTGGAGGAAGGATCTCTCCTCCCGGTCCGATCGTGCCGCAACCTTATTCACCCTTGTCCGGGGGGGCGGAGGGGGGGCGGGGACGCCTCCTCCCTCCCCGCACGCAAAATGCACTCGTCACCCTGTCATTGGCTAAAACGGGTGCCAAGGCCGTTGATTGGACCGGGGGGGGCGTGATGGGGCGTCTCAACTCCCCGCCCCCCGAAGTGAACTCCGCCCACGTAGGCAATGGCGTCGGTGTGAGGAAGCGAGGTGAAGGCGTGTTGTTGTAGTTAATTGTTGATGTAAAAATAAAAGAAAACCCTAACTATCAAAATAACTCACAGCGCATGTACATTTATTCACCCATTAAACGAGGGACGGGGACCCTAACTAAAAACACATACTTACCGATATAACTGTTCTATAGGACCTGTATGTTGAGTGCTCATGGCTTCCAGATTCGCAACAGTATATCATGCCTGCAATATAAGGATTGAACCTTGAAACGACTCAGTAAGTTTTTAAAGAAGCCAAAAATACTTGGAAATGTACCGGTGAGAAAGGGGTGTACCTCTGCACAATGAAAGATTTGGAGAATCTTCTGAAAAAATCGATGCTTTCTGATCAAAAGTTAATATAATGCAGCCTGTACCACAAAAACTCTCAATGATTTGGGCCCATGAAAAGCTTGAGGGTTCATAAACATGCTCGTTTCTTCTTCAACCTTCGTACTTCTTAACACTGATGTGGGTAGGTCATATCTGAGGCTTGCAGTTGCTTAGGGTAAGTTTTTAAAGTGATGACATTTATGATAAATTGTGTTTGGGAGAAGTGGGTGGGGAGGGGTGAGAGTTGTGGGCTTTGAGTACATACAGACATACAGACATTTGAGTACATACATTTTTTGTTTGTTTGGTTCTGGAGCCACAAGATAAATTATACCCGATTTTGCATCTGTTGGTGAGAGGAGGATTGTCCGTATGTGTACTAACAGCAAATGGTATAGTACTGTATTATAGCTCATTGTACTAACAGCAAATGGTAAGAACCTGGTACCTCTCATCCATTGATATTTCTCATATTCCTGTTTTTGTGAGTCCGCTTTTAATGAAGGAACAGAACATTTATAGTTAACCTTTTTGAAATAGCCACTTTCTCATATAATTGCTGAAAATAATGTTTTTGGTTTTTTTTGTGTGCGTGTGCGTAGTTGAGGCTCATGGAATAAAAGACTATTTGAATTGTGGTTTAGCACTAGCATCGGCAGGTTAAAAGTGTCTGGTGAGTAGAATAAAGTCACTAAAAACACATACACAGCAGTTGTGTCAAAAGGGAGGGTTTGACGCAGTAATGTGTCCCATTTCTCAGTCGCAATATTCGCTCGCCCATGCTCACTCATATTTCTCCTCTTCAAACTGCAACACATTACTTCGTTAAACACCTCACTTTTGACACTACTCCTGTGCCGGGGACTGGGGCTTCGCCTTCCTTTCACGTGATCATTTCTTCAACCAAATTGAGTCATCAAATCGACATCATACAAATATTTGTGTTATACTTTTGGAAATTACTTAATTTATATCAATTTTAACAAATGGTGGCGGTAGCCCATTAAAAACCCCCAACCACATTTTTATGAATACTTGTACTTCAAACCCTTAAGGTAATGGATTTATTCCCCCACTCATTATATATATTTTGTCATATAATGCTGTTAGAGCTTTATTACTAACAGTCTCTGAGAATATTTTGAGTTTATAATTTCTAAGGAGAGTAATCTCTCTATAAACATCTTTTCTCTTCCATATACTTTCAAGGTAATGTTGAAAGTTCATGGTCTCTTTTAATGCACTCTTCTTCAGACCTTTTAAGTTTCTTTTCACATTTGAATTAATTTAACCCTCCAGCTAAGTATTTATAAGCATATGCCTTCGATCGAACACCTACAAATTCACTGAGTATCTTTTCACCTAATTCTTCTTTAAATTTACCAATAACCTTTTTATTATTATCCCCCGCCAACCAACGAAGTTGGCGGGGGATATATAAATGGGTTTCGTCCGTCACATTTCGTTTCCGGAGCTTAACTACAAATCCCCTCAAGATATATTTAAGAAATTAGTACACATATCAAGCAAGAGGTGAACTGGTGCCTTTTGATATTTTTTAATTGATAGGTCACATGGTTTGGCAGCCATGTTGGATTCAAGAAAAATATTAAATAATGTTTTCTCTGGAATCACATAACCTAACGCACAAAAATTTGCAACTATCATCTTCCATCTTGTCTGCATACAGAGTAAAAATTATGATGTCACAAGTCACATGGTTTGGCGGCCATCTTAGATAGAAAAACACACCTCATCCGATTAACACGAAACTTCACACTTGTATTCCACTGGAAGAATGGCGGCAGAATGTAAATTTATGATGTCGTAGGTCACATGGTTCGTCAGCAATCTTGGATTGAAAATTAATAAATTTTAAAAATCTTCTTCTCCAGAACGGCTGAACAGATCAAGGGGAAACTTCACATACCTATTGCACACGCTTAGGGAATATAAGTTTGTTAATCCTCATTTACTATGCTGGGGGATATCGAAGACTTTGTCTTCAACAGATGCTAGTTATCCTTTGTTCTCATCCTTGTATTATAATAAATATACATACCTAACCAATGTTTTTGACTCAACTTTAGTGCCTTATGTACCTTTTTAACTTGTAGTCCTGCTTTTATAAATTGCTTTAGATTTTTTTGATGTAAAACATACTTGTCTTTATCAAACAATGTTGTGAGTAATTTAGTTGTAGGAATATGTTTAAACTCATTTGAATAACTAAAGAAATGTTGATAACCACCGAATAACTCTTGATTGGGGATCTCTTTTTCAGCTCCATAATGAAGGTCTTTGTTTGTTCTGAAGTTTTCGAGGATAGTTTAAATGTACTTCAAAATAATACCCATAATCTCGTTTATCTAAATCTTCTTGAATTGTGGAGATTATATCATCAAAGGTAGATTTGTACTCGTATTCTTTCGCCCCTTTAAAATTACCTTCGGTTTGAGATTTAGACATTGTCCCGCCATACAAGTTATTAGCATCAAAGTACATTAAGTAAGATGTGGGGTCATCAGGTGAGAAGTCTGGAAGATATTTATTATTTGTCTTAGCATATATCTTTCTGAACAAACTTGTGAAAATCCTCCTCTTTTAGCCTTCTCAATCATCAAGAGCTTTTCACCATCACTTAGAGTCTTAGAAGATGAAGGGGTTGTTTTGTCTTTTTTGACATGGCGCTCCAGGCTAGTTCAGGAGATGTATAATACTGGACAGGATCAAGTTCATCGGAATCTTCATTATAACAAACTTCCCTCAATGTCTCAAACACATCAGGGACATTCCATGTCAAGTGTACACACCCTCCCGACACTAATACCTCATTTTCTCCTCATATGTTGGTCATTTACTCACTTGGGTGAAAAAACTCAAAATACCAACTTTTAGACCTGTGGGCCCATCGGGGCCCATTTTAGGGGACCCCAAATTTTGGCGCCCCCGGCTGCCCCACAATTAGTGCTGCAGAATGGTGCCACATAACAGACCAATTGTGCATTTTGGGTGATGAGCATGAAAATTGGCACAGATGTAGCTTTTAATGTGCTGAACATTTCTAGATATGGGGCCATTTCAGTTTCTTTCCAAGATGGCCACCAAATTCAAAATGGCCACCACTGAGTAAAAAACTGCTTTCTGACTTGTTTGTAATATTCAAATGTACTAATTTCATATTTTTCATGCTCTTTAACCGTGATATTGCATAGTTAGTTTCCTTACTGATGTTTGCATATTTCAACAATGCAACAATTTAAAAAATGGTACAGAAATCCAACATGGCCGCCATGCTGAAGCAGTTGAGGAGATGTACCTCTCTGAAAAGGAGGTAAAAAGGGTCGTTTTTGCTGAATAACATCCATGCTACTTGATATATTCTTTTCATGCTTTGAGTCGCATATTGCCTCATATATTTAAACCAAATTACATCGTTAAACCAAATTGTTGCTTATCTCATTTGCATCATAAAAGGGGAATGCAAACTCTCCCTTCCTATAATAAAGCACATTAGTTCTGCAGTTGGCAAAACGTTCTTATGACTTCTAGCTTTCATCTACGCAATGCGTCCTTAAGTTTTGGAATATTATCATGTGTAAATACAAAGTAATTGGACAAAAATAACCGTTTTTAACCTCCATTTCTCGAGAGGTGGATCTCCCCAACTGTTAAGTGGATAACTGTAAAAGCTAATGTATCCTTAATGAAGTCAGGTTTTCTTCAAATTATAATTCTTTTATTACTATCACATGTAGGCATGGCCTTTACTATGATTTGATTTTCAAGAGAAACGTCTATCAATATGGTGCACATTTTCTAAGTCATCGCATCTCTAAGTCATCGCATTGCAACAACATTCAGCAATGGTTTTTTAGCAGTCCATTGTTAGTTATATATAGAAACAGCAATCTACCTCTCGGCACAAAATGATGCTGAATATTGCTTCATCATGTTATTGATGCTCACAATCTCTGTGACACTTGCAATATGTTGTACATGCCATCTCTGCCTTCACACACTTGCACTGGCGCAGGCATCCAAGTTCCACTTTGCAGCCGCACTTAAGAAGTTCTTTGCACGATTTGGATGCTTTTGGCAGTGTTATCCACAGAGGTTCCCACAACTGTGAGGCCCCTTTAAACCATCCCCAGTCAGCGGGATCTGGTAACTATGGACCTCGCAGTAATGCCTGCCCCCAGCAATGCCCTGCCTGATATGCTGCTCGCTTTGTGTGTTGACACAGTGCAGCTGAAGTAGGTGGAATGAACTCGATGGATCTCCCCTTTTGAGCAAATAACTCTGTTCGGGCATTGTCAACACTGTTACAGCAGCTTGTCCGGTCATACATGACGACAACAAACTTGTTCAATTGTTTGCATTTGTTCTTTCAATGTCTCATCTGAAGGAGGTACTCTCCCAAGAGTCACAAAGACTTCTACGACATCTGTGAAAACCTTCATCGTGTTCCATGCTGTTTTCTTTCCTAGGTTCAGAAAGAATGACGTCTGATCACAGCTGGTGAAGGCGTGGAACATTAGCAGAGACAAAGATTTATCTGGACCTAGGGTATGGGCAATGGTGTGTGCTGGTATGAGTCTGCAATTCTTTCCTGTGCCAAATAATACCCATATTTCACTCAGGTACATTTGGTTGAACAATGATATTGCCAAGACAAGCACGTCAGTGTCCACAGTACGCAACATGACTTTCTGGTATCCATTCGCAGCAGCATGTGCTGCATGGAGTAGTAGCCGAGTGTCGGTTTTTTTGTGTGCACATGGAGAAAGGCGACTGATGTCTTCTCTTGGGGAATTCAGCAATATCGATTTGCCAAACGTAGAGATGACCTTCTTTTCAGCTTGGATTGTCACCGATTGTTGTGCCAAGAATGCAAAGAGTTCTTTCTTGTTTTCACTGACTTTGAGGAATCCTTCCCAGTTTCCTGGGATCTTGCTATTTGGTTGAACACGTCTTCGTGTACCTGTTCCACGCTTCTTCCTCGTCATTGCTTTGAGACTATTTGGAATATATTCATCCCAGACAATGTCTACTCTGCTGGCTTTCGTAAGCTGGGTCTGAATATAGGGCAGGAAAATGCACTTGGAGTATTCATGGAAGGTTTTGGCAGGGCCTGGTTTCAACATGTTAATCATAGCGGCGCCATCTAGGAGAATGACATCAACCTCAGGAACCTGTTCCAGTGGAGTAGGGTAAGTTTACTCAAAGCACTTGACTAGGTCAGCCTTTGTCCCTGACCGCAACTCTCCAAATTTGGACAATGATGGTGGATAACATTGATTTTCATGGCAAAAGAACTCCTCAATGTCTCCATCAAAGACTTGCCAGGACACACAACTGTGAGAAGAGGGCACATGTTTTCTTCAGCGATGTAATCTGCTGCTGATCATTGGACTTCAATTTAGACTGAGGGAAGCTGAACAATGGCAGTTTGTTTCTCTTCAGTGGGCTGAACAGAGACTTAGATCTATCGCCCAGGCGCTCTTTTACAAAGGTAGCATACTGCTCCTTTCCAAGCATTTGTATGTAGCGAACTGTTGTCACTACTTCGTCTCCCACAATATCTCTTGTGTCAAGAACCAACGGATCACTGGCTTGTTCTTTAAATGGGTTAGCCATTTCCTGGATTGTATGACAGAGAGCACGCACTTGTTTGGCAAATGGGCTCTGCACAGACTTCATTTGTTCATGGTGTTTGATATCCGGCCCCTTGCTCTGTTTCTCCCTGATGCTTTCTACAGAGTCGTTAAATTCTCCGATCACTCGTGCCATTTCTGGTCCTGCCACTATCTACCGCATTAGTTGTGATATGTTTTCTGTAAGTACTATAGCCCCTCCGTCGCCTTTCACGATACAATTATTTTGCTCGTGAGCTTGATCAATGGCTATGGAAGAAAATGACCGGTGGGTCTTCTTTACGACAAATTTGCCACTTTGAAATTGTGTTGCGACGTCAGGGTACATCCTCCCAAGATTAATCATGTCACGCAAATGAATTGGTAGCCAACGGCTGTAGTGCAGGTGATCAAGGGTGAAGAACCAGGGCATAAGCTGATCCAGAGCTTCAATGTAGAGCTTGAAGTTGCCCTCTCGCAGAGATCTTACAAAGCTCAAAAAGTCAGCTCAAATTCCAATGTTGTAGACCAGTAATTAAACTGTGGACTTTCAGCTATACGCTTGTTACGCCAGGCCTCAAATGCTTGTGGCATTTCATCAGCCGCCAAGCTCCTGCCATATTCATCATATGCTCTGTGCATCAGGATGGATAGACTACTAGCCGTAATCTGATGGGCATGTCTTGTCCTTGTCAAGTGGGATGCCTTGAGGAAAGGGTCAGCTGTGCCTGGAGAAGCTACACCAGCCTCTGCTAAAGCACTGGTCCATCCACTTTCATCTAGCCAGTCATCGATGGTTTTGAATGCAGCCATTTCTATATGAAGGCCCCCAAGCACTACTACAATCTTGCCTTCTCCGTAAGTTGTTGGCCAGTTCCATTGGATCTGCTTTGCGAGTGCAAACAATGGCTGGTCAAAAGCAATGACAGGAGTCTGACCAGGATTTAGAAATTCAACATTCTGCTTGATTATATTCATAGCGTGACGTATCACAGCAGGAGAATTTGATTTCTCTGCGAAGAGTGGAAGCAGTGAGCTGATATCTGTTGGGTTTGCTGAATCGTTTTCTATGTTGCTGGCATGAAATGCTGCCCAGGAGACCTCCGTATCTTGCGCAATGTTATCATGAGACTCAACTATGTCTTTCACATGACTGAGCCATCTATAAAGCAACAAGAAATAAGCATATAGGCACAAACAGTGCGACAGCTCAGTGTTCACATTCACAATAATCTACTAATATTCGAAATATAAATAAATATAAGTGTTGGAAGATGCACAATAAGCGAGGTCCTACTACTAGAACATATTGAACTCACCTGGAATTGTCCTGCAGTGCTGCATACATTCCTTCATATGAAGCAGGCGGGAGAACCGAAACTTCTGGTACTGTTGGTTCTTTTGTATGTAGAGAAGCCGGTGGTATGCTGGTGTATTCCTCTGGCAATTCTGATAAGGTCTTCTCTTTAGACTCACTTTGCCGAAGGATCTCTGTGTCTCTCTCTACTCCATGGACATCGTTGTTCGGGTGCTGAAAGAGGGATTCCTGTGCCATGATATGCCCCTTGAGCAGTCGTGGAAGTAGGATTGTGGTCTATGTTATCAACTGCACTTGTGGTGAATAGACCATGGCGTAAGTTTGCAGGACAAACAACATGTTCTGCTTCATATCTTGCACAAACTTCATTACCAAAATCCTTTGAAATGGTAAGTACTCTGTCATATGATACGGAGAGCCCAAGGTCATACATGCTGTCAATTAACTCATGCTTTCTTGTCCTGGCATGGATGAGGAGTCTGACGTAAGTAGGCAGGGGTGTCTCACGATCCACACTGTGGTCGTGAGAGGTGGATCCTTCACGACGTCGAATTATGACATTTTGGCATATAAACTGCGAGACAGTTAGTATCGCCTGGGTATCAGTGGCATTGCTTGATTGCTGCACTATGTCTGATCCACCCATTATCATCCCAACGAGGGTCGTCAGAGACTTAGAAACGGATTGGTGCTGACACTCCTGGGAGAATTCCCCCATAAATACAGACTTTTCAAGCTTCAGAATGTCCTTACGAACGATTTCAGCTGCCTTTGTCAAGACGATAGCCTCCTCGTCAAAGTCACTTTCAAATGCCCTCTTTAGTGCCAGTCCGATGTCATCCTGAAAAGCAATAAGAACGTTCCTGCCTTGCTTTTGTGGGCTTGTAAGTCTGGTATGTTCGCTAATATTCGTACTTTCAGTCTGGTCGAGTGTTCTCGAGTAGATGTGTCTGCTCCCAGGTCATTTAGTCTTGAAGTGTACATCTGATTTAAATCTGCTAGTTTGAACACCGGTGCCACGTCATTCTCCATGCTTTCTGCACGACAGTCTTCAATATACGAAAGCAGCTCCGCCAGGACAATGCCGTGCAGTTGTTTATCAGAAGAACTTTCTCCGCTGTCAGAGCAATTCACTGACTCTGCTTTCTTGTGGAGTGTTTTTAAGCAATTGCTGTGGTACATTGCATATTGGGACATCATATCTCCAGCGCTCAATTTGGCAACTAACATATGGTCTCGCACAATTTCTGCACATCGCCGAACATTTCTGTCTAGTTTCTCCGTCGATGCCTTTTGGAGTTCATCTGATTTTTCACCACAAAAGAAGCAAGTGTCTTGCGATATCCTGGCTGCACCACCACTGCTGTAGCGAGTGACTTTTTTTTGGCGAGTCACTGTTGGTTTCACACTCATCTCTTTTCCTGTTTTCTACCTGTTGAAGTTTGGTATTGTTGTACTTATCCTTGCATTTTTTGTGCCATTTAGCTGCATTCAACTTTAGAATTGAAGCAACTCCTGTTCCATTCTCCAACCTTGATAAGTTTATATTATCTGAAAGACTCTGAAGCTCTTTGAATCTTATCAAATTACCTGCAAGATTTTCATAAAGTGTACCAATGTCAATATCAGTCCTCTTTGAATCAGCTGGGCATCGCAGTGGTTCTTTTGATATCTCTTGACACAAAATGCATTTTGTCCAATCTATCGGCGACGATGATGATTCAGATATTGAAGGAGTTTCTGGACGTTGTCTGGGGTCTAAATTCTTGAAAGATTTAGCCATTGTTGGTATTTTGATTACGACACCACCACCACAGCTTCAACAACTAACAACAGCATGCACTGTGATATGGAGATACTGATATGAAGGATGAATGAATGGATGAATGCGTGCGATATACACAGATTAACTGGAAGAACGTTAACTGTGATGCATGGTACAATTACCACATTACACGTTCATATTTTTGTCACCATTTTATCATGTAGCAGCCATTTTGAATTTGAAAGGCATCTTGGTTAAGAAATGAAGAACATGTGAACCGTAAGGGAAAAGTTAGTGACATTTCACATTTCTGGTCAATTTTACAACCAATCATAGGAAATATATTCATTTATATGGTTGTATCAGTAATTTCGCCCATGGTGGCGGTCATTTTCAAAATGACCGCCATTTTGGAAAAAATTCAGTTGGCCCCATATCTAATATTGTTCAGTAGGTAAAACACTACAACTGTGCAAAGTTTCATGCTTATCACCAAAAGTGCACAATACTTCCACCATTCTGCAGCACTACATCTTCCAAAGGCCATATCACAGGTTGTAGTGGTCCGATTTGGCTGATCTTGGTATCAAAATGCTCGTAAAAGCGAGATCTTCTGAATCGCGTAAAGTAAAATCACTCCGAAACAGTAATTCAAAAAGTTATAGTTTTGGGTGCCCTTTGACCTTGGGCCCCTGCTCCCCAGCCAAACCGATGGTCCTGATTTTTTTTTGTGTGAGAATACCCCCATTCAAATACTCCAACACCTCAGCATAAAGGAAAATGGGATCTCAATGGGTTCAAGTGTGATGATGGTTTTATTGTTCGGGGACTCGGGTGCTGGACACACAATACGCCACAATACATAGCACAATATTTGAACACAAGATTTCCAATACACTATATCAGTATATTGCACATGAATTTTCCACATGCACATGCAGGAACTGGAAGCGATACTAGTGATGTGGATTTTTCTCCTTGAACCTCGTACTGATCGTTGTAGAATTATTGCTTTGTTGTGGAATGCTATTTAACTTGCAGGGCTTAACGTCTAGCCGACTTGGTTTTAAATGTATCCCTCGTACACTTCACACAATGAACTTGAGAACCCCCGTGTGTTGCAATATTATTTGGTTCTATTTTATTTTCTTACTTTTTCAGACACCGATTAATTCATTTCCCACAACGTGAAAGTACATTACATCAGAGAGTTTTATTTATTACTTGGTACTTGGTCAGTCCCAAGGAGTACAACGCACTGAGATGCTATTCATCCACAATGATTGCACTAAAACAAGATTACATTTCAAGGCATTTATACTTTCATGGGAGAGTGGTGGGGGTTGTTAACTCTAACTGCAGTACGTGTCTTCTAGGTGAGAAGCACATGATGTAATTATGGCAAAAGTTTGCTGTTATCAGCCCACGTCACACCGCTCCACAACAAGCCATTTTTTTTTATCAACATTTAGGGCAAAAGACTCTTGGCCAAAGGGAAGGAACACGGACAGCCAATTTGACTTATAGCATACATTTATATTTTTAAAACACCATCACAATTACAATTTAGAATACATTAATATAATTATTTCCTCCACACTAGTATGAGTAAGAGTTTTTCCTAGAAAAAAAGAAAAATTTCCTAGAAAAAAAATATTATGGTCAAGATTTTTTGCCAACCAATGTTTTATTTGACAGTTGTGTTTCATTTTCAGCTCGCCTGTTCGAAGAACAGAGTTCTATAGCGATACCCCTGGTGTGAGCGTCAGTAGTGTGAGCGTCAGCGTGAGCGTGAGCGTCAGCGTGAAAATGTTAAAGTTTTTGGTGCAAGTTATTTTTTCCTTTCTTATGTTTTTATCTACCACACTATTTTTTATACGCCTGATATATATATATATATATATATATATATATATATATATATATATATATATATATATATATATATATATATATATATATATATATATATATATATATGTAGGATGAATATATTGATTCTGGCTCACTTTTCCCCATGTAAATGAATGGGGGATTTTCAGCGATTCATATTTTTTCCCCTAAAAATAAACCCCCTTTTTATCCCAAGGTATATTTATTTGTCTTTTAACCTCGGGAAACATTTTTAAATTAAATAAACATGTTGTGTGTGGGGAAGGGTGGGGAGTGGGATGAGGGGGAGGTGGGGTTTGTGTTGGCAGGGGGTTTGTGGGGACGTGGGGACGTTGGGACGTTGGGAGGGGTTTATGTGGATGAGGTTTGATGTGGATGGGTGAATAGATGGGTGGATGGGTGAATGTGCGGGTGGAGCTTTTAGGGATGGGTGGACAATTTTATTAATTAACCAATGCATATTGTTTAGCTCACTCATTGAACATTACAAGATTTGTTCATTCTCAAATTCCTTCAATAGTTTAATTTTCTTTGCACAATAATCCCCATCTAAAATATTTAAAAATAAAACATTTGAATCTTTATATTTTTTAAGATACCCCTTTTGTGCCATTATCAAATGAGAAACTTCTCTTAATGCTCTTGTTTGACCACCTCCTGAGCCACATATCATTTTGAGATTATCGTAAATTGTTTTTCCATTGTTCAGTTGATAACCATCAAAGTTTTCAGTCCATTCACGGATATTTATTTTTTTCTTTACATCCTCAAACTTACTAGTTTTTAAATTGATTCGCTTATTTGTTTTATTTACCTTTGTTTTAGTGATTTTTTCAATAAGACTTATTTGATATTTTTCACATTCATTATGTTTTCCATTTATATACCAAGACTGAGATTTTCTCCACTCTTTAGTTTGATTAATACTTGGTTTGACCATTTATATATAGTGAAAAAACTCGGCGGTAACCCTTAAAAACCCCAACCCATCTTCCCATCGTCAACACACAATCTATTCAATACACTCTATCAAACAATATCCACATGGAACACAATCTATTCCATTATCTAAAATAAATCTCTTATCATCAAAGGCTCCTAATGCCTTTTTATTTACTTCTTCACTATATATCTCTTGTTTATAACTTCTTATTGTATTCATTTTCCTGCATTGTTCTTTCTTATTCACCAAACAATTATAATAATTTCTAAAAGTTATTGATTTCTTTATTATATATTTTTTATTCCCTTTAACCTCTTATCAATCTGATCACCATACTTATAAGCATATGCCTTTGCTCTCATTCCAATAAACTCACTCATTACTTTTCCACCCAACTCATTCTAAAACTTACCAATAACCTTTTCATTCTTTATTGAAAATAACTCACTCTTCTTACTAAAATTACTTGTATCATATACTCCAATATTTTTCTTCATATCTTCATAAACATCATCAGTTTTTATATCTAGGATAAAACTATCAGTGTCCATATACAACAATGAAACATTTTCACCATTATCTTTCTTTAAGCCATTATACAAATAATCATACATCAATATCTTTGATAAATCAAGAACTGCTGTTCCAATAATAATTGGTTTATCCATTACAATACTTTCCTTTTCCATATGAATAGCAGAAAAGTTCTCTGAAAAAACCTCTTCTCTCTTAAAACTTGGTTTATTTATCAATCTGGAAGCTTCTTTCCAAGATATTGCAAATCTAATGTTTTGCCTGTTTCTAACATTCTCCATTGTCTTTCCAAAGACAGCATTTTTCATCAATTTATAGAATTCCCCTTAAAACTTTACTTTTGTATTTGTTCTCATATCTGTATTGAATTTAATATACTTTTTCATCCAAGGACTTTGTTTCAATTTTAAAACTCTGAATTTTGCCTACTCTCAATCCTTCTCTCAAAAACTGTTTCAACCTTCTCTGATGCAAAACATATCCCTCTTTATCATAGAATGTTGTTAATAACTTTTCTGTTTATTTGCCTTTAATATTAAAACTTTTATGATAATCACTTAACCATTCTTTCTTTGGGGTTTCTTTCTCACATGCAGAAGGAAGGTCTTTATGCTTATTATGAAGATGACTCGGGTACCTCAAATCAACTTCAAAATAATAACCTTCTTCTTCCTCATTCAATTCCTCTTGAGAAGAAATAACAATATTCATCAAAGCCTTTTCATAATCCTTTTCTTCCACCCACTCTAATTTACCATAAGGCAGAGATTGAGACATTGCCCATCCATACAAATTATTAGCATCAAAATACATCAAATAATTACAATCTTTTTCACTATCATAATTTGGAAGATATTTATTATTTGCTTAAGCATATCTTTTTGAACATACTTGTGATATTCCACCTCTCTTAGACTTCTCAATCATCAAAACCATATCTACATCACTGATTAAATCTATATCTTTTTTTGTCATTTTTAACATTGCACTCCAAGCTAAACCAGGAACTGTGAAATAGTGGGCAGGATCCAATCCATAACAATTTTTATTATGACAGTGATCTAAAAGCTTCAAACACATCAGCTAACAATAAAACCTCTGTTTTTAGATACAAATCATGATATTCTCCAAGGTTCTTTATCTTAAATATTTCCCAAATTTATTGTGCCTGTTTATATTCCTTTTCACTTATCTCTTCTTCATAAAGATTATTCTAGAAACTTTCTTTTGAAGGAAGTCGTGTTTCTTTAAATCTCATAAATGAATCCATTTAAGCATAAGGATAAATTCCCTTACTTGTAAGAATTTTCTTTTTACTTTGAATTTTATTCCTTGTTAGAATTCCCTCTTTAATCAGAATTTCATCTTTAATCAGAATTTCCTCTTTAGTTAGAATTTCATTCATTGTTTGAATTTTCTTTATAATTAGAATTTCATCCTTAGTTAGAATTTCTTCATTAATTTCCTCATTAATTAGAATTTCCTCTTTGCTTTGAGTTATCTCTTTAATCTGAATTTCCTCTTTAGTTAGAATTTCCTCTTTTGGAAAGAATGAATTAAGATTTGGAAAAGAGCCCGTGGAGCTTAGATTTAATGCTAGGTCGGCTAGTGGTGTTCCCATAAACTTGAAAGAATCTAGAAACCTAATGAGTTAAAGGTTTTGTGAATATCATTTTTGGAAATGAAATGTGCTTTTGACTTGTGTTTGTTATGGCAGAAATATTCCCTCGTGTTTTTGAAAGTTCATTTATAAATACATGTGTATCATAGTTGGCGCTGTTGTGAAGAAAGACTGGAATTAAAGAAGGAAATTTATAATTAAGATTACAACAGGAATGAGCGGGACCTCTATATTTACCAGTAAGATGACAATGATCCCAAAGTTTAGACTCCTCAATTTCCTCCTCACAAATATGACAGATATTGTTCTTTCTAAATTCTAATTTTTCTTCTTTGGTTAATTTCATCGGTTCATTTGTTTCTTTCATTAATTTAGTTAGTCGTATACAATCCTTTTCTAATCGTTTTACAAATTCTTATGAAGCTTTTTTCCACTATAATGTTCAAGTTTATTATACTTTTCTCCAACAGATGATTTGATATTTTAACAGAAACCACAAGGAATATGTTTTTGATATTTATTTGTATATTATTCTTTTGGATTAGGAGAAGCAGTGTTTATCTTTTTAAGGATACATTCAAAATCAGCGTATATCACAAATGGGTGCATGATAGATTTATTATAATCTTCAAAATAAATCTTTTCACCAGGTTTTGGCATTGTAATTACAGCTGATTTATGATTACTACAATATTTTGAATGTTGTTCTAATCGTTCTTTTGTATGAAATGAATTAAGGCATCGCTTACAAGGAGATATTTTGTTTGCTGTTTTGAATACCTGAGAAAAGATTTATCTTGATAAATTATTGATGTATGTATAATGTGAATTGTTTCCAACACTAAAATATAAAAGATCAATGTGTGTTTCTTCATTTTATAGATGTTTGAAATTTTTAATACCTGAACTTTATTCTCTCTAGTTAATCCATATACATTAATAGAAAGGTTATTCTTTTTCTCAAATTTTGGAATATCTGTTAGTGGCATTGGGAATTTAAAATCTTTAATGTCCAAGGTATTTTCGTATTTCATATTGTGACGTCCACGGGACTTGAACAGTCCCGCCAATGTAGAAGAGCCGAAACGATTGAGGCGGTTTAATTTTTATAACCCAAAGATGGCGGTTTTAATCGCTCTCCAGCAAACGGGACGAGAAAGGTGGCACGAGTCGCTTTTCACTGAGTTAATAATGTTTATTTCTCTAACCAGAACGATAATAAGACTCGGCAAGAGGAGGGATCGGGGGGGCGATTCGACGGGAGGTGGTGTGGGTTCGGGCGTGGGGGAAACACAAACAATTCCAATGGATATACAAATCTCAAACCCTCTAAGTGGCCAGGTACACACACACACACATACACACACACACACACACACACACACACACACACACACACACACACACACACACACACAAAACGTAGCTAGTGGTCAGGCTTGCCCGTGGAATCGACGTAACAGTCACTGGATTGGTGCCGGACGAGCTGTCGTTGCGCTCGTCAGGGGCAGGAGACACGGTGGTGCCGAGGTTCCGTCAGCCCTTCCGTGCAGAGCCGCGGTTTCTGGCCTGTGAGCTCCAACCTTCCACCGTAGTGCTGTTCCTGGTGGTGTCGACCTCCTGGTGTAAGCCCAAGTCCGCTCACAGCCACCAGGGAGCCAGTTCTAGCGCCAAGATGCGAGCAGGAGAGGGAGGCAGGTCCGCCCACCGTTCGGTCCCGTACTCCGAGCCAGCAGAACTCCAGAGCCAACCGAGGTTTGGCACGAGGCACAGCAAGGCCACGAGACACGACGAATCAAGGAACGAACCAGCGCAACGAGAGAGCGCGCTCCGAAACAAACAGCCTCGACCAGACGCTTTCTTTTTTATGACTCACTCTCTTCTTCTCCTGAACAGAACCTTTTTATACTCGAGTCCTCGTCACTTCCAAACGAGCCCTTTTATTGGCCCTCTGCCATCGCCTTCTGCCAATCGTGATCAAGAGGCGGAGCCATCCGCAGCACTGTCCTGTTATGTCACAGCAAGTCTGCAGGGAATACTAAAAGGGGATATGCATACACACTTACCCTAACCCGTCTCCCTATCTAATTACGTGACAATTATCATTTCCCCCTTAAAGAAATGGACATTTACTAGACAACTAATCACCACTGAATTGCTACTAATTACATCGAGATCCTGGTACAGCTCGAACAGCGTGGCATACCTAATTAAACATCCTAATTACCCTTTGAATGCATACCCCTCCCCTCAGACGTAACAATGTATTGTTTTACTCTTTCTGAATTACAATTTGGAGGATGTAAGTGAGCAAGAACAGACCAGAGAAAACATTTATTATCATTGTTCTTAATATTAACAACTGCCTTCTTTACTTTTATTTCTTTTGGAAATTCAATATAAGAAGAAGCTTTTAGACTGTTTGATTTTAGAATGTGTATATCTAAAAAGACGGTTTTTTTCAATATTAAATCCACTTCCTACCACTGTATTATCAACATCCTCCTCTTGTATTGATAATTCTTCATAAACCCCACTATTCAAAAAATCTTGAAATTATGTTATAGAATGAAGATCTGTTCTCATATAAGGAGTTTGTTCTTCATCTTGTCTTTTCATATTCATTTTCACTCCCATATAAAACTTTAAAGTTTTTATTTCTTTTAATAAATTTTCAACATCAGGTTTCACTATTTCAATTGATTCAGCTATTGATGATGGAACGGGTTCTCCAAATTGAAAAATCCTTATTTTTATATGCCCTTTAAATGCCCCATCAGTATTTTCAATATAATAGTCTCCCTTTACTTTAAACTCATTTTTCTTGTGTGTTTTTGTGATTTCTCTCATAAACACAACCATCAAAGATAACGAGGTTCTTTTTTGATTTAATTTTTATATGCCCTTTAAATGCCCCATCAGTGTTTTCAATATAATAGTCTCCCTTTACTCTAAACTCATTTTTCTTGTGTTTTTGTGATTGAAGGTGATTCTTATAACTACTCTTCAAAACATCCTTTGAGCAGATATCACAATGTTTTCTTTCCAACTCAAGAGGAGATATTTGCTGAAATAGATTAAATGTGTGTATGTTGGTTCGAAGGTGTTTTTTATAATGTTTATATTCGTGATTACAAACATCGCAGTACGTTGTATTCACCATATTTATATAATAAAACTTTGCTTAAACTAAAATTTTCTTCATGAAAATTTCGTTTATTTTACAGGTGAATCTGTGCTTAAAACAATTTTATCCTCCAACTTTTTTCACTTAATAAATACAATGTTTCAAGACACAAAAGACAAGTTTCAATCAATCTCTTCATTTGTAAAAGATACTGAGAAATATGTCAAGGATGTAAAATTGAACAAAGATAAATATAACAACGATTGGATAAAAACAATTATGGTAAATTAATCTGAGTTCATTAAATTCCTTCAGTGGAAGGGCTTTTACTATACCTGGAAGAACATCAATTAAAATATCTCAAACAAAAGTTTCTCCTCTCCTTCTGGTAATATATTCAAAACTAGAAAAAGCAATGAAACAAGAAAAACTATCAGAAAATAAAAACCTTATGGTTGAAGCTTAAGAAAGAAAAGATAAGACCATCTGTAATATGCTAGGAGAAATTTGTATTTTTTTTCAACAACCCTAAAGATGTAAATCCTGATGAAATAAAAGATGTTAATATATCAGGTGAAATGACATTTCGTTCAATAGTAGTTAAGGATCATTTTAAAATTACGTTTTTTTTTTTTGTATACCTTGTTGAGGTTCATATGAGAGCTAACACACAACTCACAGCAAGGGGGCATGAGACAAGAGGGGTGGGAGTGGAAGGGACAAAACAGTGGGGAACAGACACATTAGGTGAAATCTGGAAGGGAGAGGGATGGGGATGGGATGGGGAACATGGCGAAGAGAAGATGGACATTACAGGGACTTTCAGGAAGGAAAGCAGGGGAATTGAAGGAAGTGGGCTTGGGTGGATTATCGGGGGTAGAAAAGATCGAGGATTTGGATGGTGGAAGATAAGAGGTGGTGGTGAACAGCTGTTTTGAAAGCCTGGAGGGAAGAATGGGAAAGAATAGAGTGAGGAAGTTTATTCCAAAGGCGGGAAAAAAGAGGAATGAAAAATATAAAAAAATACCTTTAATATGAAAAATGTTGTAGTTGAATCTGTTAATGAAAAAAAGTTAGCGATGAAAAAAAAAAAAAAAAAAGTTAATGAAAAAAAGTTATTTAGATATCGATGGTAATATTATTAAAGATGAGTCAATACTCAACTGAAAGTATAGATGAATTTAAGTTTAAGAAAAGTTTTACTTTGTAAATATGCTAGACTTCCCTGATTCTCCATATGAGAAATTTGAGAATTGTTCTGCGTGTGATTGAGTGGGATTAAACACAGAGTCAAAAGCCTATAAACAATGTATATTCTGTGATTATCTTCTAATTAATGATAATAAATAATTTAAAAAGGAAAATAATTATTTTAGATTTACACCAAAAATGAATTACTTTACAAGATTGATTAGAGAAATGAATGTAAAGTATGATGGTGATAACACACCTTTCCTTACAAGGGAAGAAACAGAATGTATTAGGGAAATGTTCAAAGGATTGTTGTTATATATTATTCATGATTGTCATTTTCAGGGAAATATCAACACAAGATATTGCATAAATAAAATAATGGATTATCTTGAAATTAAACCTGAACTTCGGATAAAATATCGAGTTTCTAAAAAAAACCAATAATAAATTAAATAACCTGTTTTCCAAATATATAAATGAATGATTTTTTACCCATTTGGGAAAATAAGATAAAATTTAACAATCATAAAAATCTTCCAAATTCATTAAGATGTCTCATAGTTGGTTCAAGCGGATGCGGAAAAACCTGCTTACTTTTGAAGATGCTCCTGACTCCCAACTTTTTAGATTATGATAATTTAATAATTTTCACAAAGTCGAGTTTTCAACCAGAGTATCAACTACTCTCACAACGTTTTAATGCTGGTCTTCAAAAAGAAGACATAATCGGTTTATTTAAACTTCAAAAAAACCGAAATGATTATAACATTGAAGATATAATACAACTATTTTGTGATACACAGAGATGTAAAAAGAAATCAATACCGATAACTTGTATTCTTAGTGATAATACGGATGATATACCGTCTCCCCAAGATTTGGATAAATCAAAAAAGAACCTCGTTATCTTTGATGATTGTGTTTATGAGAGAAACCAAACGGTAATGGACAGCTACTACACAAGAGGGAGACATTTTTCTTGTAATTGTATTTATCTTCGTCAATCATACTTTCAACTTTCTCGTCGTTCTATCAGAAACAATGCTAATACTTTTATTTTATTCAAGTTAAATGCAAGATATAAATAATTTTTGGATAGATAATTGTTCTACATTATGCAATAAAAATGAATTTGGGGATTACATGAAGCACACGACTGAAAAATATACTTTCATTATAGACATTCAAAAACAGATTAATACAGATAATGGTGTTCTGATTAGTCTCACATAATTTTTTGATAAATAAATGAGCAGTAAAGTGCCAACTGGGGTATATGTTAATCAAATCAATCTTCATAAACTATCATCTTGTCTTCAAAATCAAAAGCCTTGTATGATTAACGTTAATACAATTCAGAGAAAAGGATCAGTAAGAATTGATGTTTTGCTTACAAGAGAACAGGTGAAAATCTTGAACGATACTGCCTCACTTAAAATTAAAATGTCAAAACCAATGTTGAAGAAATATTCAATAAGAGAGATGAGTGGAGGATTTCTCCCATTTCTAATTCCTTTATTTGCTAGTTTAATGGAGCTGGAGCATTGACGGGTGGTATTTCAGCAGCAGTGAAAACTGCCAATGAAAGAAAAGCTCAACTACGGGCTCAAAAAGAGTTGGAAAGACATAACAAAGAGTTGGAGAAACAAATTAGTGGAAGTGGTGTAATTGTAGATTTTGCTGAAAAATTTGAGTCTACCTGATAAAGCGAAATTATTAGTTGGAGATATTGTTAAAGGGGCCGGGTATCGGCTGGGAGCACGGCCGCTAGATGGAGCTGCAGGGTCGACTCCACCGATCACGCAGAATGTATAGGTCGTCACCCCGGATAACTCCGGAGCCGACGGGTCCTTTATCGGACCGAAGTTCGCCAATAGATCGACCACGTGGGGTAGGGTCGATTGCCAATTTCAATTTACCTAAATACCCACGTGGTCCAAACTACCGAGGAAATTCACCCTCGACGATGCTCGTACGGAATTAGCCGCTAGCATACTCAAACCGTGTGCGACCAGAGTGGGTGGTCGTTGAACTTCCGTCGGTCCAAATGTCCTTTTTACAGCGGCGACAGCCTGGCTATTTCTCCAACATGCACCGTGTTAAACCAATAAAAGAAAGCCAAAAACGAACCGATACATTTAACAAATAGGGAATTTATTAACAGTTATCGGGGAAATGAGGGGAGCGCATAAGGAGCAGAGTTATCTGACTATAAGAGGCATGTATGTACAGCAAGGCACTTATACAATTTCTACTTACTGGACTGGCGCCACACACACACACACACACACACACACACACACACACACACACACACACACACACACACACACACACACACACACACACATGAAAATGACACAAAGTGGTCTTTATTGAGGCCTCCATCTCGGAGGGAAATGGCGAGCTGAAGACCAGATTCTGCCTCGGACCTGTCCACCTCGTGTGGTCTTTGTGCTGAGTCGAGTGACCAGACCAGCGTCGCGATGTGGTCCGCAGAACTAGGTGCCAGCGAGATGCCTCAGATCCGCCCGATGCAGTCGGCCCCAGACCCGGCCAGAGACGCGCACTCCATCAGACTGGACGTGCACTCGACAGACTGGATGTAAGCGTGCGATGCACTCAGTGCCAAAAACCAGACTGAAGCGCTTCGAGCCGACGGACGCAAGCATTCGTTGCTCCTTCGTCGTTTTCGGGCGTGCCGTCGCTCCAGCGTGGCCTGCGCATATTCGTCGACTGTCGGCAACCTCCTCACATTCCCCGGATTGGGTGAGAGACGCGTCAGGTCCTCGTGGCTCCGCCCACGTACGTGTTGACATGCACGCGGGCAATGGTGCCGGTCGAGGATGGTGGGAGGAAGCGAGGTGAAGGCGTGTTGTTGTTATAAGGGGTGTAAAAATCCTAACTATTAAAATAATAGTTTTAATAGTTAGTTAATAGCACAGCACACGTACATTTAATTCCCATTAGACTAGAGACAGGACCCTAACTAGAAACACATACTTACCGAAATAACTGAGCTATAGGACCTGTATGTTGTGTGCGATAGGTTCCAGATTCGTAACAATATGCTTTCTTCTATCGCACAAGCAGGTCTAAAATTAACTAAAAGGGGTAATGGATTATATCTTTCTAATAAATAAATGAGCATTGATGAGTGGTTTAAATAATTTGGAAAGAATACAACATCAAATTTAGAACTTGTCAAATATTGTAAGAAATTAAAAATTGATAATGTGGTTATATGTATGAGAGATGAACTAACAAATGTGTCTAAACATACAAATAATATTATTATGAACTGAGAAGATAATAATGGGAACAGTTCTCTTTGGGTTTGTATTTTTAATAGTCAAGACAAATATTATTAACCTCCGCCATCGAAGATGGACGGAGGTTACTGTTTTCACCCCTGTCTGTTTGTTTGTTTGTTTGTGAACAGTATTACGGAAAAACTCCTGGACACATTTTGATGAAACTTGGTGGGGGGGTTAGGTATGGTCCCAGGATCATGCGATTAGATTTTGGACTTGGTCCAAAGTCCAATATGGCCGCTATGGCGGCCATTTTGAAAAAATATTTTAATTTTTGTTTTTGCTTTTCTACATTTTTTCAGTGATTTCCAACAACAAAAAATGAATTTGTTAGAGAAAAAAGAAACAAAATTTTGCAACTTTTTTTTCAAAATAAATTTCGATATTATTTGAAAAATATTTGAATTTTTTTCTTGCATTTCTACATCTTATAAGTGATTTTTAACCCCCCCCCAAAAAAAAAAATTTGTTAGAGAAAAAAACCCAGAAATTTTGCACCTTCTTTATCAAAAAAATTTCGATTTTTTTTTTGGGGGGGGGCATTTCTACATGCGCGTCGATCTAGTTTAGTTTATTCAATCGTGGTTCAGTCGAGTCTGCTCTGTTTTGACCTACAATGAATAGGATATCAAGTTCACTTAATTGACCCAGCAGTATTGGCGGCGGAGGTTTTGCACTCTACCGAGTGCTCCCCCTCTAGTTTTGATAATTATTGTCTTCCAACCTCTGTTGAAGTAATAAAATTCTTACAGAATGGTGTTTATCAAACATTTCAAGTCCAATAATTAAATTCCAAATGTTGTGGTCAATTATGTCTGTATGTGTTATTTCAACTCAACAAAAATAAAAAAAATTATGATATTATTTTTCATCTAATATAAATGACTTGTGTTGGAAAAGATGGTTCTATCTTTGGTGTATCCCAAGAACTGGATATTCAGTTATCAAATTATTACACAAAGGCACAGGCTGAACGACAGAAATATAGTATAGCAAAAAATATTAATATGAAAAATGCTTGTAAATTAATAAATTATCCAAGCCCGACTGACGCGAATGACTTGGTGAGATTAAGTGATTTATCACAATATATATCCTTAAATAAAACAGCATATTTTTTTCAACAAGTAGAATTTACAACCACAACACCTGGTTCAACAAACCATACACCTCTTCTTATTAAATTCAATTATCTGCTTAGTATTGAATTTTATAAGGAAGAAAGTATCGATAATATGAGAATAGAGAAATGGAGGTATAATATGTGTTATTTAGGATATAATTGGTCTTTTTCATTCAACCTAGAAGACCTACACGATTTTAATCAGTCTCGTAAAGAAGAATATTACCCTCTTGGTAAGAATCAGGAGGGATGATGGTGAAGCAATCGTTTATATTACAAAGAAGGAAGGAAATTGGATAATTATACAAAGCCGAGGAAAACAAGCTGATTTAACAACAGGAAGATGGGGTGGTATTACGTGTCATAATATAAATCTATTATATATTTCTGATACATAAATAACAGCAAGAAGGCTTCAATAAAGTTATAATTTTTGCATTCTAGGATACCTACAAGAAAAGGGTGTTAGATTTTACATTCCTTATGAATTGGAACTTAGACACAGGCATTTTCAATTAATAACTGGCCTTATACTGATATTTAAAAAAAACCCACAAAGAGAGATTTGATTAAAATATTAAATATAAATGAACTTCTCAAGGTGAGGAAATATAAAACGCTTTTAGAAATCATCAACAAATCTTATTAGTTTCCTATTATGAGAAAAATAATTATGGATACAAGAGTATCACAGAATCCAGATGAATACATGTATGATATTCTTTCGAGTGAAAGTGGTTCTAGGATAGTAAGGGATGAGGAAGGAGTTGATGAAGAAACTGAGGCAAGAGAGGAGGAGGAGGAGAGAGAGAAGAGAGAGAAGGAGGAGAGGGAGAAGAGAGAAGGAGGAGAGGGAGAAGGAGGAAAGAGAGAGAATGAATAAATATAAAAATATGGAAACCATTGAGATTAAAAAAGATTGGAGGTATTACAGAAAATAAATCACTCTCAACGCACCGAGGAGGAAAACAAAGAATTGACAAGTCTTGTAAAAAATATATATCTGCGTCAAGAGTATTAACATCGATTTCAGTAATTTCAGGGAGAAGATTTAAACGAGAAAGTGGAGATAAAGAAGGAAAAGATTATATTATTGATGATGCTGTAATTGACTTTGATTAAAGATTTACATTTTGTTTGTTAAATAAATGGACGAGAGAGAGTGAAGATATTTCTAAGGATTCTTTATGTTTTAAAAATTAAGATTCAAATGTGCATGTTGGAAACTAAAAAGGTTTTAGCACTCTGTCGGAATTTTTCACATAAATAAATGAGTTGTTGTCTCAAATGTAAAAAGAAAACCAAGAGTGAAAATATCTTGTATGTTAAAAGTAAAAATAATAGGGTTATACAAAAAGGCACATGTTCGGTGTGTGCTCTAAAAAGAGTAAATTCATCACCAAACACAAACGAGGGGGAGATATACCCAAGTTTTTATCAGGAAGTAAATTTACAACAACTGGAGTACCAGGGGAATTACATCTCCCAGGGTATTCTTTCTGTGGTCCAGGAACAAACTTGAATAAAATATTAGATGAAGCTGACAATCCCAAACCGTGGAGCAAACCTCTCAATAGGGTTGATGAAGTGTGCATGAGCCACAATATTGATTATGGAAATAGCACGACATTGGAAGAAAAACACGAAGCGGATTGAGAAATGTTGTATTAATTTATCTTTAATCAAAAATCCAACCTTGAGAGAAAAACTTGATAGGTTCATCATGAAGAAGATGATCAGTGCTTAATTAAAACTTGGGCTTGGAAATTCAAAAGATTTATCGGCTCTCATGATGTCATTAAGATTGAAGAGCAATTAGCTGATGAATTACATTAACCAATAATCACAAAATTTAATAGAAGGAAGATTTATTCCAAGGAAATTGATTATATTTGGTCCGCTGATTTGAATTAACTCAATAATGATAAGGGGTACAAGTATGTTTTAACTGTTATTGATTTGAGGAGTAGATATGCATGGGTTGTCCCTTTTGAAAAACAAAACAGGTAAATATTCTTATGTTAGCCTTTCAACGGATATTTAATAAAAGCAAGAGAAAACCTAAAAAATTGTGGACTGATGAGGGTACAGATTTCTACAACAAAACATTTATTAATTTTCTTTAAAATAACAGCATTACATTGTACATCACATTTAATGAAGGAAAAGCGGTTGATATTGAGTGATTAAATCACACTTTAAAAGAGACTATATAAAAAGTTCACTCAACTCGGTTCTCAAGAATGGTTATCTCTAATTCATGACATCAAAGATAAGTACAATGATACGATCCATACCTCAATGAAAATGAAACCTTTGGAAACATTTACAAAGTTAAAATATGAAAGAGATTAATGACATAAAGTCCAAGTTCAAAGTTGGTGATATAGTAAGAATATACAGGTGGAAATCTCATTTTGAAAAAGGTTATGCTAAGCGATAGACAAATGAACTTTTTACAATTGTTGATGTAGTCATTACAGTTCCTTGGACTTACAAATTATGTGATTTGGAGGGGGAAGAGATTTTAGGTTCATTTTATTCACAGGAATTACAAAAGACAAAACTAAGCAGATAATACTCATGGGAGCAATAGGTTTTCACAATCCTCCACTTATACACCTCTTTCGAGTATAGTCGAGGGTATCTGCTGAGGTATAAAATTAAAAATAATAACAAATAAACAATACTATGTATAATGTGTGTGAGTGTAAAGGAGGATGTTCTGAGATCTGTGAACCCCAAACACAGAATCCTCAACTGAATAGTCAGTCAAGGCTTAACTTTTGTTTGTTGGTGTGTGTGCATAATAGGGGATGTTCTTAGATCTGTGAACCCCAAACACAGAATCCTCAATTACATAGTCAAGGCTTAACGTGTGTGTGTGTGTGTGTGTGTGTGTGTGTGTGTGTGTGTGTGTGTGTGTGTGTGTGTGTGTGTGTGTGTGTGTGAGAGAGAGAGAGAGAGAGTGAGAGAGAGAGAGAGAGGGAGAGACAGGGAGAGAGAGAGAGAGAGAGAGAGAGAGAGAGAGAGAGAGAGAGAGAATGAGAATATAACAGGGAGCATAATCAACCTTAACGCTTACATAAACCTAAAACCCTAATCCAACTCCAACCCAACCCTTCCCTATCCCACCCTCACCCTCACATTCAAAATCCCAACCCAACCCAACCCTAACCCAACCTAACCCTCACATTCAAAATCCAAACCCAACCCTAACCCACCCTAACCCTCACATTCAAAATCCAAACCCAACCCTAACCCACCCTAACCCTCACATTCAAAATCCCAAACCAAACCCACCCTAACTCTCATATTCAAAATCCCAACCCAACCCTAACCCACCCTAACCCTCATATTCAAAATCCCAACCCAAACCATCCTTAACCCACCGAGCGCAAACCCAACCCTAACCCACCCTAACCTTAAAATTCAAAATCCCAACCCAACCCAACCCTAACCCACCCTAACCCTCACATTCAAAATCCCAACCCTAGCCCAACATTTTTTTTTTAATGTGTATTTCAACAATTTTTTTAATGTTTTTTTTCTTCTCTTCTTCCAATTCTGTCTTTTAAGGCTTACAGGTTTGATGAAGTAGAGAGGGGAAGTAAGAACTTTCCAGCACTTTCTTCCCAGAACTTTCTTGATATTGCTCTCATCAAGCACCATCCAACAAAGAACCACATCGATAGGTTTAGATCCCCAATATGTATCACATTGTGAGTTATCAAGGCAGAACCCACATTTCAAGTCTCCAAAATAAAACCAACTTACAAAGTCTCCAAGGGATAACTCATTTCCTGATTTTTTTTCAAAATTTGTGAGTCTCCAAGGTAGGTTCCATATTTAGAACCATCTTGGCAGAACCCTTTTCCCGAGTCTCCAAGGTAGTTATTTAAACCATCAAGGCAGAACTCATTTACTGATTTTTAAAAAAATTATGAGTCTTCGAGGTAAAACTTATATTCTGGCTCATCAAGGTATAACTTGTACAGTGGGTATTGCCTTGATAACTCACAATGAGTATCATCGATGTAAAACTATTTTTCAGGATTTTGCGGGTCTCCAAGGTATAACTCTTTGGCTGGGTCATCAAGGTAGAGCTCGTTCTGTGGGTCTTCGTCGCTCATAAGGTCTTCAACCAAACCAACAATTTCACCCCAAGTTGTGCCAAAATCAGTATTTTCATTTTGTGTCTCAGATACAATTTCCTGTGATTGAAATAACAATGTATTAATTAAATGTAAGATTATTATATGTATAAATTAATCTTTAAATATTATAAGAAAATCTTACCTCAATGGATAAGAGGTTTGAATCCAGTTCATCAACTTGAAGGTTGAGTTCCATACAAGTAGTAGAACTCCAAGGAACTCCAAAGTCATCCCAATCAAGCTCAGCACAGCAGTCCATTCTCAGGAAAAGTAAAAACAAGCCGGTGGGCGACATGGGTGGTCGCTATATAATTGCATAGTAGTCATACAGTTTTTAATGGATCGGGCTGAAATTTTTTGACAAAGAGGTTGATTATAGTGCGCATAAAAGCGATGCAGCCGATTTTTGATTTTCAAAAAAATATATTTTTTAGGATTTTTCAAAAATTTCAAAGTCCCGTTGCGAGGCAACGGTGGCGTCCATAGCAACGGTGCTCAAAAGCGTTCAACTAGATCCTGGTCTTAACCTACCTGTCAAGTTTCATCAAAATCAGTTGACTCCTCTGGCCTCCAGAGCTGTCCATTACACACAAACATACAGACAGACGGAAAACCTGAGAATAACGTTAGTCTAGCGACTACCCAACAGACAAAAAACCTGTTAATAACGGTAGTCTAGCGACCACCCAATATGTTTAAATTCAGTCTGGGTTTCAAGCCTTTATATAAGAATGGCTGGGTGTGGTTTCCTTTGGAAATTCCCTGGGCAATCCTGGGAAAGCCTTGTGAGTCACAGCTTAACTGGAAATGATGTAAGAGGAGGTGGTCCTTACAAAAGTGGGTGGGGCTTAGGGAAAGTGGGTTCGAGGCTTATAAAAAGTGCACATGGTTTGTGGGAAGTGGGCGTGGCCTAGGAAAAGTGGGCGTGGCTTGGGGAAGTGGACGTGTCTTGTGTAAAAGTGGGCGGGCTTGTGGGAAAGTGGGCACGGCTTATGAAAAGTGGGCGTGGTTTATGAAAAATGATATGTGGCTCAGGAGATGGTCAGATAAGAGAATTAAGAGAAGTTTATCATTTCATCTCTGCTCAACAAAGATACTTAAACCAAGAACCAAGTTCCAAGTTATTATTTGTGAATATACTCAATGGAAATGAATGTTAAAAGAAAATTAAGTTATGCCCTAAAGTAGAACATGAAAAACTATTCGTTGGTTCACTCTTTGAGTATAAAGAAAATATGAAAGGATTGATTATGTTGGGGGGGGGTGGGGGGAAGAAGTGCTTTAATCAGTAAGTCTCAATTTTTAATTTGCTTGTATGGGAGGAGGAGGAAGTGAGTCTCCCATTTTGAGCTTTTAGGGCTTGGTTGAGATAGTTTTTCCCTTTTTCCCCATTCATTTGAATGGGCGTCCCAGAAGCAACATTTATCATCAACTAGTGTGGCTGAGAAAATCAGGAAAACGAACAATGCTGACTGTCTTACTCAACTTGGTAATTTTCCCAGATGATGATTCAACTTAGAAATTTTCCCACTAAGTCCAAATTGACATACTCAGACAAGAGATTTAATACAGCTATGTCATTTTTCATCTCTGCTCAACAGAATATATTTAAAGCATGAACCAAGTTCAGGTAATACTTGATGGTAATGTGTTCGAAGAAAATTAAGTTATTCCCGAAAATAAAACACAAATATTTGTATGATCTCTATTTGATTACTCCATTTGGTTTCAAGAAATGATCATGTAAAAGGAAGGTGAAGCGCCAGCCCCAGGCAGGGGAGTAGTGTCAAAAGGGAGGTGTTTAACGAGGTAATGTATTCCTGTTTGAAAATGAGAAATATGAGTGAGCGTAAGCGAGCGACTATTGCGACTTTGAGAAATGGGACACATTACTGCATCAAACCCTCCCTTTTGAAACTACACACAGCATGGGCGCAAAAGGCCTTTTTAGCATTCATGCATCATTATACAAGGATTACATTTTTGATAGGATATAACAGAAAAACACAAACAATCCAGTTTGGATAACTTGGCTTTAATGAGATTGATGCAACATTTGGCAGTGACAACTTCGATCAGCAAGTGTAAAGTCTCCAAACCATAAGTCAACACGAGGGTTCGCAAATTTATCGTGCAGCTTATATACACCAATTTATGGTAATAACGAGTCAATCATGGGGAAATACTTCTGAAATGGTTGCCACACACCAGTTTGTCTGTATATTTTTCATTGTAAACACCTTGATTCATCCCCCATAATGCTTTAGCATTATGGAGCCTCGTTCGAACAGCAGAATTGACGTCGATTGCATACTACCTATTGAGCGGATTTCTATTTATTTGGCAGTGTTTTAAACTTCTTGTCCTTCATTGTATTCAGGTGAAGTCTATCCTGTAAATGTGGAATCCAGACGACACGATTCATCTGTTTCAGAAACTTTAAGACATGCATCTGCAAAAGAAGATTCAGATGTTCATTTGACAAATTTCTGTACTGTCTGTTCTGCAACAGGTGAACAGAAACCGACAAAATGAACATTCAATCTTTTGAATTCAGTGTTTATAAAAAATTTGAAATCGTTAAATAGTTTTCAATTTGAGTTTGACAAAAAAAACATGAAAAATAACTTGTTCTTTGTTTTTGTAGAACAATCAAGAAGTCCATTTGGGCAGATAAGGTCCAGGTGCAGTGTTACAGTGAAGAAGATGTCTATTTTGAAGAAACAATCCCAAGAACAAGACTCACGACCTTCAAAATACAAGTGCACATCTGGTGAAAACAGCAGAAAGATCAATATAAAATTGAACAAACCCAAAAAGGTTCTCAAAAGGCAAATGCGTTATAAGTGTAATATATGCAATGTAGATTTTACTTCACCAAGAAGCGTCAAAATACACATGAGGACCCACAGAGGAGAACACCCACACCAATGCCCTTTCTGTGAAGAGGGTTTCTCTAAAAAATACACCTTCAAAATACATATGAGGATCCATACAGGAGAGCGACCTCACAAATGCTCCATCTGTGATAAGGGTTTCTCTCAAAAAGGCAATTTGAAAATGCATACGAGGATCCACACAGGAGAGCGTCCGAACAAATGCTCTGTCTGTGATAAGGGTTTTTCTCGAAAATACCATTTGAAAATGCATATGAAGATCCACACAGGAGAGCGACCTTACAAATGCTCCATCTGTGATAAGGATTTCCCTCGAAAAGGCTATTTGAAAATGCATAAGAAGATTCACACAGGAAAGCGACCTTACACATGCTCCATCTGTGATAAGGGTATCTCTCAAAAAAGCTATTTGACAATGCATATGAGGATTCACACAGGAGAGCGTCCTTACAAATGCTCTGTCTGTGATAAAGGTTTCTCTCAAAAAGGTGCTTTCCAGAGGCATATGAGGATCCATACAGGAGAGCGTCCTTACAAATGCTCTCTCTGTGATAAGGGTTTCTCTCAAAACGGCAGTTTTAACATGCATATGATGATGCATTCAGGAAAGTATCCTCACAAATGCTCCATCTGTGATAAGGGTTTTTCTCAAAAATGCGACTTCCATAAGCATTTGAGAATTCATACAGGAGAGCGACCTTACAAATGCTCCATCTGTGATAAGGGTTTCTCTCGAAAAGACCATTTGAAAATGCATGCAAGGATCCACACAGGAGAGCATCCTTAGAAATGCTCTGTTTATGATGAAGACTTTTCTCCTAACATGAGCTTGGATTGCCATCGTATTACCCACACAGGAGAATATCCTTATAAATGCTCTGTCTGTGACAATTCTTTCTCTCTGAGAGGCAGTTGCAATAAGCATATGAGGATCCACACAGGAGAGTGTTCTGAGAAATGTTCTAGATGTGACAAGAGTTTCACTCAAAAGGGCCATTTTAAAATACATATGAGGATCCATACAGGAGAACATATTTTAAAATCTCTACAAAAAGAACAGCCAATACAGGAACTAGAAAACAAAGCATCCTCCAAATACCTAAAGAATAAATGAACACCACCAGGTACACAACAAAATGTGACAACTCCCCAGAATAAAAGAGGACCAAGAAAAATTTTGGAAAAGTATATTTGAAGACAAAAAACGAACACAACAAGGAAGCAGATTGGATATGACAGTTAGAAATGAAAATGCAACAGCTACAGGAAATGCACCTAATGGCAATTGATGAAGCGAAAATTAGAAAACATCTTGCAGAAGTGCCAAACTTCAAATGTCCAGGCCCGGACGGGATTACAAACCTCTGGTTAAAGCAACTCCACCCTCACTACGCTTGATCACTGAACGAACTCATCCAAGGGGAACAAACAATGGATGAATGGTTCACAGAAGGCAACAGTCTTAATCCCAAAATGTGAAGAAACCGATCTACCCAACAAATCTTCTTCTTCCTCTTTCGGCTTGCTCCCGTTAGGGGTCGCCACAGCGGACCAACTGTCTCCATTTCGCTCTATCCTCCACATCTTCCATTGACACTCCAACCACCCGCATGTCCGCCCTCACCGCATCCATGAACCTCTTCTTTGGCCTTCCTCTTCTCCTCCTGCCTGGCGGCTCCATCTTCAACATCCTTCTCCCGATATACTCCGTTTCCCTCCTGTGCACATGTCCAAACCATCTCAATCTCGCCTCTCTCACTTTGTTTCCAAACCGTCCTACCTGCGCTGTCCCTCTAATACACTCATTTCTTATCCTATCCATCCTCGTCACTCCCAACGAGAATCGCAGCATCTTTAACTCTGCCACCTCCAGCTCTGCTTCCTGTCTTTTTGTTAGCGCCACCGCCTCCAAACCATACAACATAGCTGGTCTCACTACCGTCTTGTATACTTTCCCCTTCACTCTTGCAGCTACCCTTCTGTCACAAATCACTCCTGCAACTCTTCTCCACCCACTCCATCCTGCCTGCACTCTCTTTTTCACTTCTCTCCCACACTCTCCGTTACTTTGGACAGTTGATCCCAAGTATTTAAACCAATCCACCTTCCCCACCTCAACTCCTTGCAACTGCACCATACCACCACCCTCCCTCTCATTTACGCACATGTACTCCGTCTTACTCCTACTGACTAACATTCCCCTTCTCTCCAGTGCGTACCTCCACCTCTCAAGGCTCGATTCAGCCTGCTCCCTACTCTCCCTACAGATCATGATGTCATCCGCGAACATCATGGTCCATGGAGACTCCAGTCTGATCTCGTCCGTCAACCTGTCCATCACCATTGCAAACAGGAAAGGGCTCAGAGTCGATCCTTGGTGCAATCCCACTTTAACCTTAAACCGGTCCGTCATTCCTACCGCACACCTCACCGCTGTCACACTGTCCTCATACATATCCTGCACGATCCTCACATACTTCTCCAACACTCCCGACTTCCTCATACAATACCACAACTCCTCTCTTGGCACCCTATCATAAGCTTTCTCTAAATCCACAAACACACAATGTAACTCTTTCTGGCCTTCCCTATACTTCTCCATCAACATTCTCAAAGCAAACATCGCATCAGTGGTGCTCTTTCCTGGCATAAACCCATATTGCTGCTCACAGATCATCACCTCTCCTCTCAACCGAGCTTCCACTACTCTTTCCCACAACTTCATGGTGTGGCTTAACAACTTTATCCCTCTGTAATTTCCACAGCTCTGCACATCACCCTTATTCTTGAAAATCGGAACCAACACACTTAATCTCCACTCCTCCGGCATCCTCTCACTTTCCAAGACTTTATTAAACAATCTGGTTAACAACCCCACTGCCATCTCTCCTAAGCACTTCCATGCCTCCACTGGTATACCATCTGGGCCAACCGCCTTTCCACTTTTCATCTTCTTCATAGCAGTCCTCACTTCATCCTTACTGATCCACCCCACTTCCAGATTCACTATCTCCACCTCTTCCAACCTTCTCTCTCTCTCATTTTCTTCATTCATCAGCTCCTCAAAGTACTCCATCCACCTTCTCAACACACTCTCCTCGCTCGTCAGCACATTCCCATTTGCGTCCTTTATCACCCTAACCTGCAGCACATCCTTCCCAGCTCGGTCCCTCTGTCTTGCCAATCGGTATAAATCCTTTTCCCCTTCTTTTGTATCCAACTTCTCATACAGCTCGTCATATGCCTTTTCCTTGGCCTTAGCCACCTCTCTTTTTGCTTTTCGACGCCACTCCTTGTACTCCTGCCGACTTTCTTCATCTCTCTGACTATCCCACTTCTTTTTCGCCAACCCCTTCTTCCTTATACTTTCCTGTACTTCCTCATTCCACCACCAAGTCTCCTTATCTTCCTTCCTCTGTCCAGATGTCACACCAAGTACCTTCCTAGCTATCTCCCTCACAACTTCTGCTGTCGTTGCCCAATCATCCCACCCATCTTTACCACCATCCAACGCCTGTCTCACCTCCTCCCTAAATTTCACGCAACAGTCTTCCTCCTTCAGCTTCCACCATCTGGTCCTTGGTTCAGCCCTCACTCTCTTCCTCAACCTCACCTCTAAAGTCATCCTACAGACCACCAATCGATGCTGTCGAGCTACACTCTCCCCTGCCACAACCTTACAGTCACTAATCTCTTTCAGGTTGCATCTCCTACTTAAGATGTAATCCACCTGTGTGCACTTTCCTCCACTCTTGTATGTCACCCTGTGTTCCTCCTTCTTGAAATACGTGTTTACCACTGCCATTTCCATTCTTTTTGCAAACTCTACCACCATTTGCCCTTCCACATTTCTCTTGTTGAGACCGTACCTCCCCATCACCTCCTCATCCTCTTTATTCCCTTCCCCAACATGTCCATTGAAATCTGCTCCAATCACCACTCTTTCATCCTTGGATACACTCTCCACCACTTCATCTAACTCACTCCAGAAATCTTCTTTATATTCCATCTCACACCCCATATGTGGGGCATATGCACTGATGACATTCATCATCACCCCTTCAATTTCCAACTTCACACTCATCACTCGGACAGACACCCTCCTCACCTCCAATACCCTCTTGACATGATCTTCCTTCAGGATTATCCCGACACCATTTCTCCTCCCATCCACACCATGGTAGAACAGTTTGAAACCACCTCCAATGCTCCTCGCCTTACTCCCCATCCACTTGGTCTCTTGTACACACAGTATGTCCACCTTTCTTCTCTCCATCATATCAGCCAACTCTCGCCCTTTGCCAGTCATCGTCCCAACATTCAGAGTTCCAACTCTCACCTCCACACTTCTACCCTTCCCCCTCTCCCACTGCCTCCGGACTCGCCTTCCCCGTCTCCTTCTCCTCCTTCGCCCAGCAGTAGCACAATTTCCACTGGTACCCTGCTGACCACCGGTACCGGTGGCGGTCGTTGGTAACCCGGGCCTCGACCGATCCGGTATGGAAATTCGTTTTGTTGTCCGCATAATGATTTGGCATAGGTTTTTACGCCGGATGCCCTTCCTGACGCAACCCTGGTCGCCTCTTACGACACACAGGGATATGGTACACCTATTCTAACCGGGGCATACACCGGGGCCAGTACAACTGGTGCTCATTTCGCCGACCTCGGAAGGATGGCAGGCTGAGTCAACCCCCTGGTGTTTTCGACTTGGTTTACATATATATATATATATTTATATATATATATATATATATATATATATATATATATATATATATATATATATATATATATATATATATATATATATACATACATATATTAATTCAGTGTCCCAACGGGGCTTGAACTCAGGACCTCGTGGGTCCCAAGCCACTGCCCTTACCACTGCGCCAACACCAGGCTGCGCCTGCGCCGATCTACCCAACAAATATAGACCAATAACATGCCGATCAACAACATAAAACTTTTAACAGGAATAAACACCGATGCAGTTTATGACCACGTCACTCAACAAGGATTTTTAGAGGCAGAGCAAAAAGGATGTAAGAGAGGATGTAATGAAACAATAGACTATTGTTAAATATAACCATGCTCAAACTCAAGCTTTGACAAACCAACTTATTCACAGCCTGGATAAATTTTTAAAAGCCTTTGATGGTGCCCCTCATTCATGGATTATAAAATGCATGCAAGTATACAAAATTGACACCCAAATAGTCACACTGATTGAGAAAGCATTGATGCTCTGGAACACAACTCTGATACGACCTTACGTGGAAGGAAAGATTGGAATCCCAAGAGTAAAGATATGATGTCGTATCTTACAAGGTGATAGCCTTTCCCCCCTCCTGTTTTGTTTCGCTCTGGACCAACTGAGTAACCTCATCAATGAGCAAGGACACAGATTCAATCTGACATGCAACAGAAAAATGACCAAAGAATCAAGAAAGGTAACACACCTATGAGACATGTATGATCTAAAACTCTTCACACAAAATGATAAGAAATTGGCAGATCAACTGAAACTAGTAAAGCATTACTCAGAAAACATCCGAATGGAGTTTGTTCTTGACAAATGTGTCAAATGCACATTTGTACAGGACAAACAAAAAAAGAGACAACATCTCAATCGATCAAAGTACAACAATGCAGGAACTAGAGAATGAATCCTACAAATACCTCGGAATTGAATAAGGCCCCATGTTCAACACAAAATATATGTAAAATAATCAGCAAAGAGTACCGACGCAGAATAAGACTAATTCTGAAGTCATCCCCCTCCTCAAAAAACAAAACCAAATCTATAAACCAACTTGCAATGCCAGTATTCCAATATAGCTGTGCATTTACAAACTGGCCACAATTGGATATCAACAATTTAGACATGAAAACAAGGAAATTTCTTACAATTCACAAGATGTTCCACAAAAAACAATGCACACCACCGAGGTTGTACTTACCGAGACGAGAAGAGGAGGAGGCAATCTGATGAAGCTTAACTAAGTGCACAGAACATTGTGTGTCGGACTAACAGAGTGTGAAAAGCTCAACAGACTATTGTATGAGATTTGTATACGAGCAAGAAAACAACAAACCAGAAAAGGGATCCCTAATCCATTTCAACAAACTTCCAAATGCAAGTGCAAATTAGGGATACAACACAGGAAAGCGAAACAGAAACAGACACAGCCCCAATGATTGCAAAGAAAAAAATAATAAAACTACAAAATGAAATAGGTGCAGATATACTCTAACAAATGTTAGAATGACAAAAGAGCAGGGACATAAAAAAATGAGCTTGGCAAAACAAGGATCGACAAGGAAGGCTCATTGGAATGGCTAAGAAGAGGTCAAAATAATTGGGATGGAGAGCGTGTCATCATACATGCTCAAGACCAAGGACACAACACTGATGCCTTTAACAAAATGCCGAGATTGAGCCAATCAGACAAATGCAGGTTTTGTGGGGTAGAAACAGAAAGTATCAGTCACCTTCGTTTGGGATGGGAAAAAAACTCATGTGGGAACAGCTGCACACAGGAAGACATGACAGCATCTATAGAGTTCATTGAAAATTAACATATAGTGCTCATGTATGACAATATGGTCCCATCAAGTATGGACATTGCAAACAAAGCATTGCGTCTGGACATAGTGCTCAAACACAGAGGAAAATTCAGCACTTGATCGAGGTTTCAGTTCCCAATCATTTTGGACTAACTTCGACAGAAATCCGAAAAATGACCAAATACCAGGATCTGAAAAATGAAGTCAAGAGGACATGGAAAGTGAAGAAAGCTGAAATTATACCAGTGATAGAACTGCAGGAATGAGTCAGGAAACCCTTGTAGAGTACTCAAAAATCATTTTGGGAATAACACTCCAAACAAGCTTCAAGTGGAGGCTGTCAGAGGTTCAGTGAAGATTTTGAAAAGAGTGCGTGGAATGAGGCCATGAGAACAATGTTTCACAGTTTGGTTTTTTGAATTGTGATCACTTACGAAAATGGATGTGGAGATTTTGAGTTCTGGGAGAACTTCCTCTCACCTCCTGAAATCCCAATGAAGATAACGACCAATGAGAGCCTGAAAATACTCAAACGAAGTAAATGACAGAAGAAAAGAATGGCTGTTGAAAATTTACTCATAACATTAAATCAAAAACTAAGCAAACAGAAGCAGAACGTTGCAATTCCTCCACCCCAGGAAAAGATGAGCTAGTTTTGGAAAGGGATTGAAGAAAACTGAAAAGAACACAACAAGAAGGCAGAATATATCCAACTCTTGGAAAAGAAAAACTCTCATCGAAAGGATATTCCTCGAGTGATAATTGCCAAACAGAAAATTATAAAACACTTCTCAAGATACCAAAATTTAAAAAACCCTGGTCTGGATGGCATCCCACATTCATGATGCTCCCCACAATCACTGCACTCGAGCATTGGATGAGGTTATGCAAGGGGAAAAGGCAACGGATGAGTGGTGTTCGTAGAATCGTGGCCAAAAATATTGGCACTCTTGCATTTTTTCAAATAATGCATTTCTTCCAGTAAATTGTTGAAATTATAAAATAAAATAAAAAAATGGTGTCCACATATGTATTTCTTTCGGTTGCAGTGGAACAAAACAAAAAATGCTGAAAAAAAATGCTAAATCTTTGCTTAAAAATGGCCCAGACTTAAAATCTTAAAATGTCCCAGACAAAATTTTTGGCACCTTTTAGATGTTAGAAATAATTAGATTTCAAGCCGGTGATTCCCCTTTACTTTGGAAATGATCTCACCTGTGGTGAGTTGCAGGTGTCTGAAATATAAAAATCAATCATTCAACCAATTTGAAATGAGAAAAGGAGTTATTCTGCTGTTTTTTGGCACTGTGTGTACCACAATGAACATGGAGAAAAGAAAGAAAACGAGAGAATAGTCTGAGGAGGTCAGACACAAGCATGAACGATCTCAAGGCTACAAGTCCATCTCCAGAGATGTTCACGTTCCTGTGTCCACCATACGCAATGTTATCAGGAAGTTTAAGGCCTATGGCACTGTAGCCAACCTCTCTGGACGTGGCCGCAAGAGAAAACTTAATCGAAGATTGCAGCGAAGGATTGTTCAAATGGTGGAGAAAGTACCTCAATCAACTGCTAAACAGATTCAAGCTGACCTTCAGACCCAAGGTACGACAGTTTCAACTTGCACCATCCATCACCAACTCTATGAAAGAGGGTTCTATGGTTGGACACCCAGGAGGACGCTATTTCTGAGAGAGAGAAAGAGAGAGAGAGAGAGAGAGAGAGAGAGAGAGAGAGAGAGAGAGAGAGAGAGAGAGAGAGAGAGAGAGAGAGAGAGAGAGAGAGAGAGAGACACATAAGAAAGCCCAACTGGAATTTGCTAAAACACACCTGAACAAGCCAAAATCCTTCTGCCAGAATGCCCTGTGGACAGATGAGACCAAATTAGAGCTTTTGGGCAAAGCACATCAACTCTGTTTACAGAAAACAAAATGAAGCCATCAAAGAAAAAAACACCTTCCCTTGAGTCAAGCATGGAGGAGGTTCAGTGATGTTTATGGGTTGTTGTGCTGCCTCTGGCACTGGGTGCCTTGAATATGTGCATGCCATCACAACAACAGGAGATTACCAAGGCATTTTGGAGTGCAATGTTCAACCCAGTGTAAGAAATCTGGGTCTCCATCGAAGGTCATGGATCTTGCAGCAGGACATTGATCATAAACACACTTCAAAAAGCACCCCGGAATGGTTCAAGAGAAAATGCTGGACTGTTCTGAAGTAGCCAGCAATGAGTCCAGATCTAAATCCCATTGAATACCTGTGGGGAGATCTGAAAAGAGCAGTTGGGGGAAGGTACCCTTCAAATCTGGGAGAACTGGAACAGTTTTCACAAGAAGAGTGAAACAAACTGCCAGTGGAGAGGTGCAGGAAGCTCATTCATGGCGATAGGAAATGCTTGATTGCAGTTATTTTCTCCAAAGGCTGTGATATCAAATATTAAATCGAGGGTGTCATTTATTTTGTCAATGCCATTTCTTTTTATTTTATGATTTAAAAGGACATATTAAGTTCTGAATCAAAAACAAAGGTTCTGTAATCTTAACAGTGAAATAAAGAAATGTGGAGACAAAATACATTTGTGAATTTCAACTTCTTTTTCGAGAAAATTGTGAGTTATTTGAAAAAATTGCAAGGGTGCCAATATTTTGGCCATGAATGTAAGCAGTGGACAAGATGGATACATAAGCAAAATTTTGGAAGTGGTGGGGGATTGTTTAACGATTGTAGAAAAGATCATCGTTTTGGATGGGTGATGATTTGAGATGTTGGTCTTCTTGTGTATGGCAGTTTGGCTGCCGGGTAGCTATCTTTTTGTTGGGGCACGACAATGCCGCTGATGCTGTGCCCCTATAGCATTGCAGTGGTACTCATTTCGCTGACCTCGGAAGGATGACAGGCTTAGTCAACCCCACTTGGTGCGTAATTCAGTGGCCAACGGATCTATAACCCCGGACCCTAAGATAAGATGGTGTTGAACAGATGTCTTAAATACCTGGAGGAAAGGATCAGATTGAAGAGCGTTTGGAATGTCATTCCACAGGTTGGAAAAAGAGGAATACATGAGTGGAGGTTTGCAGTGGTTCTGGATTTTGGCAGTTTCACTTGGATGGGGTTGCTGTTACGCTGTGTGCATCCTGTACATACCTGGGAGAGAGAGGAAGCATGGAGAGGGTGGAGGGTATAAGACCAGAATTGGTCGCAAGAAGATGGAGACCAACGACCTGTTGGTGATGTCGAAGTGATAAGCCTATAGACGCAGCTTCATCATGAGAGATTCCAATAATCTTGAAAGCCTTGGTTTCCTCGGTGTCGAGTAAAGCAAGATGTGAGCCAGGGGAGCCCGCCCAGATGGAAGAACAGTACTCCATTAAGCTGTTGATAAAAGCCTAGTAGGTGGATCGGAGCCAAGGAAGGGCTTTGCACGATGGAGGATGTCCAGTCTGGTTTTGGAGGCCAACTTTGAAATGTGGGCTTGCCCAAAAGAGATCGTGGCTGAGAGTGGCAACCTCTTAAAGAGGGTTCTTGAGAAAGTAGATGGGTTTGAGAGAGAGTGAGAGAGAGAGAGAGAGAGTGAGAGAGAGAGAGAGAGAGAGAGAGAGAGAGAGAGAGAGAGAGAGAGAGAGAGAGAGAGAGAGAGAGAGAGAGATCTTGGATGGAGAGAGGGGGAGAGAGAGATAGATGTTTGACCAGTTTGTGATTTTTTTTTTTTTGTCAAGGTCTGAAGAGAGCGAAGAGGCCACTGTCTGTCAGAAGGATGAGGGATGTCACAGCAGAGATTGGAGTCTTCAGAAAAGAGATAATGTGGATTTTCCAGAGTCAGTGAGATCATTGATGAAGATTTGGAATAAGATGGGGCTCTACAACAACCGAATCTCAGATCAACAATTTGGATTCATAACAGGACAGTTTGCCTGGGAGATGCTGCTTCTACTCACCCAACAATGGATGGAGGCCTTCAATGTCAGACAGGAGAGCCGTCTCTCTGGACACATCTAGTGCTTTTGATACACTCTGGCATCCTGCTTTGCTCTACAAACTCTCTGCCGAAGACATCCAAGGCCAACTCCACACATGGATTACTTCCTCTTCTCTTGTAGCCAATGTGTGGCACTCACCAGAATCCTTTCATCTCCTCTCTCTGTCAAGGCTGAAGTACCCCAAGGCTGTATTCTGTTCCTTGTCCTATTCCTGATCTTTATCAATGATCTCTCTGACCCTGTGGAAATTCCCCTTTATCTAGTTCCTGATGACTCCACCCTGTGCCTTGACATCCTTCATCCTTCAGACAGGCAGACTGCATCCTCTTCCCTCTCTTCAGACCTTGAAAAAAAATCACAAGCTGGTCAAACACTTGAAATATGCCTTTTAATTCTGACAAATCTCACACTCCTACTATCTCTCTCCAAATGGACCATCTGGCAAACCATCCCATCTTCTTTCTTCATAATTCTCTTGACAAACTTCACTCACTCAAACTCCTGGGTCTAACTATCACCTCTAATCTTTTTTGGGCAAAACACATGGGTGAGATGAGGACTTGTGGTGTGGTGGGGGATGATTTAACTAGCATCTTTCAGGAGCACATAGCTGCTCAATATTAACTTCAGATAGTATTGTATACATTTGACTGTTCTTTGCATCGTATTATGAAGTCACACATTTTACATTACATGGAAGTTCTGTGGGTACCTGCTCGTATGGTATATTGGGAGAGTGTGCTTATTGTAAAATTGTTCATAAATAGAAGAATGTTTATTATGAAACTTGAATTAACAAGGGTTTCAGAATACAGAAAAGTCTTAAGAGCAGGAGTGCTCTTTCTGTGGTATTGGGAATATGTAATGGCACATAGTGATCAAAAACAAAATTTTGATGCAGAACAAACAACAAGGCTGCAGCAAAACGATGATTAGGATCTCCAACAACAGGCAGCTGCAAATGCTATGACCATGCTTGAAAAATCCAAACGACAAGCAGAAGTCGGCAAAATGCAAGATATCATCTTTTAATGCTTGCAACCACAACCCCATCCAAGTCTGGACCTGCAACCACAGCAACCAATCCGCTGGTCAGCCCTTTCAAAAGTCCACAGCAAGGTATTGGACCTCATACGTCTCATTACCTGCTGTGGTGGAAGTCTGAGAGGACCGGCACATGCTCATGCAGTGCCTCGTGTTCATTTTGAGGGGAGGAGGGATAACAATTAATATGGTACTGGCCTATGGCAACACGGCTGTGTGTGTTCTCATTGATTTTTTTCTAGTTTTATTCAGTGTGTGTAATATGAATCTACAACAGGGAGTAACTTTTATTGATTATTATTCAAACATTCAGCGAGAGCAGAAATGTAACACTCGTCTGCTGTTACCAACCATCCTCCTTGCTAATGTTGGCTCCCTCTGCAACAAAACACACATGCTGTGTTTATATCAGGGAGGACTTTTGTATTTGCTGGGCATACATCACAACTGAGGCCTGACTTGATGGACGTTTGGTAATGTTCCCTTTTGATGTGCTCGTTCTGATATGATGTTCAAAATTTGGAGAAAAGAAGACTCACTCGATGTTAAAACACAATGGCATGCTTTAAATGAAGTCAATTTGATGAAAAATCCTTTCTGTCATGTCTCCAGCCGTATCTGAAGAACAATGGATTTGTTGGTGGTTGAGACGCCGAGGTCTTAAGGCCCGGTCACACCTTGACGTTTTAGCCAACGTATGCCGATTTTTGATTTTTTTTTTTCTAAAACGCTGGCACACGTTGAATACGTTATGGGTAAGTTTTGATAACATTGAGAGCACGCTGAAAAACACTGCCATACGTCGTTGTACGTTGGCTTTAAACGTTGTACTTTTCGGTTGTCCTCAAATTTTTTCATGCTTGAAATTTCACGACCTATGCCGGCGTATGACTCACACGTTCCGCTACGCTGGCCACAAGTTGTATGCACGGTCTGCGATCGTTGACAGACGTCAACACATGCTACTTGTAAGTTAATCATAAGTTGAGACACGCCGAGGTAATGTTTAGCGTACCCGAAACTTATTTCTAACCTACGATTAATGTGTTGTTGGCACGTTACGCGATCGTTGCCACACATCGACAGACGTTACTTTTAAGTTACTCATAGGCTGAAAGACGTCGGTATAATGGATCGTCCTTGCGTCAGCGTCCACGGCCACGGCCAGGACACTTATTTGCAGCATTCTTCAAACTTTTCTTCGGCATGACGAGGATGTTCACACTTCGATGTCTAGCTTGGCTATGATTCCAATTGTCCATCGGCAGCATCTATTTAAAATAGTCGAGTTTAAGCGTTTTAACACGTTCAGAAGAAACGCTTCAAATTTCAAAACCCCAGCGTCAAAAAACAAAGGCGAGTGACAGCAATTTAAATCGTTCATTGTAAACAATGAAAATAGCTGAGTGGTACCGTTTAAAAGTCGTTGAGTGTAAAAAAAAATCGAATTGTTGAGCGCAAGCATCTACTTTCAATAGTGGGGTTTGAGCGATTTAGCACGTTCAATAGAAACGATTAAAATTTCCGAGCGCCAGCGTCAAAAAACAAAGGCGAGTGAGAGCAATTTAAATCGTTCATTGTAAACAATGAAAATAGGTGAGTGGTACCGTTTAAAAGTCGTTTGAGTGTAAAAAAAATCCAATTGTTGAGCGCAAGCGTCTACTTTCAATCGTGGAGATGCAGCCATTTAAATCGTTGAGTGGCAGCCTATGAACCTACCCGTGGACACGCGGACGCAAGGTGGATCCATCATAACCCACACCCTCCCCCTCACACTCACCTACTACTGCCAACATTAACAAACTACTACTAATACTGATACTGATACTGTTACTGCTGACATGGACATCGACTCAAAAAGGAACTCGAAAACACTGCTGGGTTCCCCTTTTATGAGCAGCATTTTTATATACCAATTCCCAAAACCGCTGGGAACACGTCATCATATGGCAGTTGTAAGCTAGAAACACATTCATTTTTTTTTTTTTGTCGACCGGAAGACGTCATTGGAATACGTCTACATACGTCGATGTGTGTTGGGACTACGTAAAGAATTGGTTCAAAGCACGTCAAACATAAGTTAGAAATAAGTTTCGCGTAAAAAAGACATTACCGCGACGTGTTTCGACTTATGAGTAGCTTATAAGTAGCCTTTGTGGACGTGTGTAAGCGTCCGCATATCGTGTGTAAAACTTATCCCCATCGCATGCGGAACGTGTGTCATACGCCGAGTACGTCGTAAAATTTTGAACATGTTTAAAATTTCTTGACGTACTCTACTTACTACGATGTATGATAGCGTACTTTAGCGTTCTACTCACGTATACCAAACTTACTCATACCGTATTTGACGTGCCCCCAACGTTTTAGACACATTTTTCTTAGATCGGCATACGCTGGCAAGATCGCCAAGGTGTGACCGCGATGTTGTCACTTCCATTTCTACGGCAGTTATGATTCGAATCGTTGTGCGTCAGCCTTTTAATAGGCTACGTCACGACATCGTCGGCGATGTGTGCAACGCGCTATGCCGAAGTTAGACTATCGTTGGGCATAGGTTGTGTAGGCCAACAACAGGTTCAGCATTCGTTGGTATAAGTTATCTATAACACAACGAAACGTTCTGTGTCCATTACTAATATGTTATGCATACGACCAACTCGTTATGAATACGTCCGAATCTTAAAAAAAAAAACATCAAAAGTTCAACGTAAGCCAGCGTTTTACATACATTTTAATACGTTGCCATCGCTGGCTAAAACGTCAAGGTGTGACCGGGCCTTTAAGATGGCATGGAATGCAAAATTAAGAAAGTGTTCTTACATTGTGGTTGTGGTTCCTCAACCCAGGAAACGATACCCACTTCACTTAATGGTTGTGGGGGTGTGGAATTTAAGTGATCACGACTAAATATTGACATGCTATATCACTCCTGAAATCAACGAAGAATATCAGGAGATTAGCTCTGGAATGACCCTGTATCCGCATCACACATTGGCTCTCTTTAAGGACTCCACAGATTGGCCATTGATATTCACATGAGTTTCTTTTTTATCACAACCTGGTTTCCAATATTAGCAAATGTAAAGATAAATTAATGAGGCACCACACCAGCTTCCCACGAGATCGATGACCAAAGAGACTGTCGATACTTATTGAAACTTCAACCCTAATTAAATGCCTGCACAAATATTTTAGGTCAATTGCCATATTTATCTGAATGAGATTTCCTCATGTGTGATGCAGATTTCGATTGGGCTGAACTCGGTGTTGTTTTGTGTGGGCTGATTGGAACAGTTGGAGCTAATGTAGCTGGAGTTTGTTCTCCAGCCAGTGTCCTTGTTGATGGAAAGTTCCTCAGCAATCATCCGCACAGTGAGTCGACGATTTGCGTGCATCATCTGCTTCACACGACGATTTGCGTGCATCATCTGCTTCACACGACGATTTGCGTGCATCATCTGCTTCACACGCTCGATGTTGTCCGCCGTTCAGCTCATTGAAGGTCTTCCAGACTGTGGATCGTCTTCAACCTCGTCCCGTCCCTCTTTGAACCTCTTCTGCCATTCAAATGCACGTGTATGTGACATCGTTTCTTCCCCATAGACTTGCAGCAGCATTGTGAAGGATTCGGAAGGTGTTTTGGCAAGAAACTTCAGATTGGCTCTCTGCTCACGACTCATAGTACGACGACTCAGACGAGACAACGTGCAAAGAACCACTTATAAAAAATCACACAATGAGCGGAGTCAACCATCATCAATCATATATATTGCTGGAATGTTGCAAAAGATTGTGATGCAACCCGTTCATTCAAGTTGTGTAAGTGGAGCAGGCTCAGTTCCGTTACTTTTTAAATGGACCTCGTTTTTATATGTATATACTGCATATACAGAGTGTCCCAAAAAAATGCACTCACATTTTGGCTCCTCATAACTCATTGAATTTTTCATTTATTTTCAGATCAAATTCACCCGAATAATGGCAGAAGTACGACGAGGTTTTGACGAAAGAAAATTTATCATAAATTGCTACTGGAAGTACGAAAACATCATGGAAGTGCAAAGACGTGTGTGTGTGTGTGTGTGTGTGTGTGTGTGTGTGTGTGTGTGTGTGTGTGTGTGTGTGTGTGTGTGTGTGTGTGTGTGTGTGTGTGTGCGTGTGCGTGTGCGTGTGCATGTGTGTGTGTGTTGAAGGTTTAATACTTCACTGGTAAAATTAATGCATGGAAACAATCAACAAACATGATCATTGCAAATGGATGCAGGAATGGACAGGCAACTATTGTTCAAAGAAAGATGTCGGGATGGTTTCACATGATCATATCTTCTTTACATACTTTTTAGCACAACAATCCCACATCCTTTTACATTTTTTTTCAATGATTTTTTTTTTTTTACTTGTGTGTGTGTACACACACACACACACACACACACACACACACACACACACACACACACACACACACACACACACACACACACACACACACACACACACACACACACACACACACACACACACACACACACACACTCGCACACAACTTTCATTGTGCCATTAATCCCACATTCTTGTCTCTGTTGGACACACAGGTTTTTCCTTTACACACCCCTCTATCCCTTGCATTCTCTCTCTGCACCCTTACTTAACTCAAGTGCATCTCCACTACATTCATCAAAGACCTGCCTGAGCACATTCCTCTCCACCCTCCTGAGCACATGCCCCAAACAACACATATGTGTTGCCTGTGGCATGTCGCTATTGTTCCTTATTCCAGCCAACCTCCCAATATTCTCACAAAGTCCTAGCATTTACAGGTGTCTGTGAGGCCCGGATGCAGAAAAATTCCACTCATGGTCATGTGTTGGGTGGAATTACAGGGAAGATTGAAGTTCTGAGTTATTGGCCTAATAACATCTGTACTGTTGCTTCTTTCAAAGAGGAGGTGTTCACAGAAATGATGACCTAGTCTACATAAGGTCACTCCGATGAAGAATCTGTTACAGAATTTGCAGCTGATACTGTATGTATAATGTTGGAGGATGTGACAATCACATCCAGACTAAATGTCTCCCAGGTGAGTATGCTATTTCTGTTCTTTCATGTAAGCCCTGATCACCTTTTCTCGTCAGAATTGATGACTGCATTTGCCATTTTGAAGCAGCTTTTATTTATTTCATTTTATTTGTTTGTTAATGATTTCAAAGTCATTGCCAAAACAGTATCATTTGTCCTCATTGGCAGATTGATATTGTAATACCTAATACATATTGATACAATATCATATATATATATATATATATATATATATATATATATATATATATATATATATATATATATATATATATATATGTTTGATTGGGCAAGGTCACATTTTGGTCATAACCAACCACTCAACCTCCACCTTATGGATGATTATAGGGTCACGTTACCGATGTTTATGTGCTGGAAAACAACAGACTCCTTTTGATCAAATTGTGATTCACCACGAAGCAAAATTACAATAGGGAAATATAATTCCATCTCCTTGATCCTGAAACGCAAGCTCAAAACAATGTTGCCCGTAATTGTATTACATCTGGTTCATAAACTAGCATTCCTCGATTTGATTTTAAACTTTGATTGATCTGTAGAAAATGGAATAACACGAAATGAGATTTCTGCAAAGAAAGATAAAAACAAACATATTCGAAGAAACAAACTCATAGCATTTCACACATTTTGGGTTTCAATTACTCTCAAACATATTACGCTGCCAATCCCCCAAAATAGATTAATACTCTATTTCCCACCCTTTAATCATTTTTGATGTAAATTAAACGTTTACACTTTGACACGTGATAGTCCAGATAGGTGTAATGGCATCGCATGTCATGAGGCTCACATTTTATTGCACTGTGGAAGATGTGATTTTGAAAAATGTGCTATTGTTAGAGTCCAATATGGGAGAGGCGTGATCTGTTAAGGTTGTGAGAATGCAATAAGCAGAGATTAATGAGGATTCTGTGGATGAACAGATTTTTGATGATGTAGCAATTGTAGAAACTGGTTGACCACAAAATATCATTCAAAACCCGGTTTGAAGATGGATGACCCACAATACGTCATCGGTACATAAACTTCAAAAAGTAAAACTTTATTGGTCATCATGATGTCCAAACCACAACCTTAATACAAATTTGAACATAATGTAAGAGCTTGCTTGGACTTGTTAAAATCATCAAAGCCTGTGATGGTTAAACAAGCTCCTCACTACAGTGGGTATTCCTGTCTCGGGGTCATCTAATTTATTTATCCTGCTTGCAAATATGACATCCCAACCCCTCTCCCCCTCAAACTCCCATCTCCCAATCCATTCAAATTGTGTGCAACATGTTGCACTGGTCAAAACTATGCAGGTCATTAATATAAGTTTCAATTTGGGTGCTACAAACATGGACGGATGGTCCCCTTGTAATACATTTTTCTTTACACCTGAAGTTCATCATCGGCAATGCACACAATGAGAAAATAGGCAAAGTTATGGGAAGTGTAATGTCGCAGTATTTTATCTTTTTTTTTTCATCCACTATTTCCCCCAATATCATACTATCTCGTTTTTTTGTCTCTTTCCCCTGTTTACCTATATACCCTACCTTTTCACTTTATTAACCATTGTGAACTGCAGACAGTATCACAAGTATCATTGTAAAATGGATGGAAAGTGCTTTCACTTCCCATGAAGGCGCTATCATAGTGCACTTTATGGGGTCGTAATCAGAATATTACATAACCAGTTTCTAGTAGACCGTCCACTTCAAGATATACTGAAAACGATGAGTCAAACCCCATAATGATATAGCAATGCTCAGTTAAAAACGTATATGATTGGAGGCTCCTTTGTGAGGCTTCTCCTATTGTAGCTTTAATTTTTGAGTAAAAAAACATTGCAGGCAGACTGCATTTGTGGATACATATATATATATATATATATATATATATATATATATATATATATATATATATATATATATATATATATATATATATATATATATATATAAAATATATATATTTTTTTTTAATCAAAATGAACCAAATAAAACCCCCTAACTTGGGGAGGCAGCAGGGCACAAATCAATTCCCATCATAGCACTTTCTGCACAACCTGCCAACAGCAAGTGGCCCCGACCACATGAGCACATTGTCTCTGCCCTGCTGATCACCAGTCAGGATGGTTGCAGCCAGGAATATTAAAATCAACCAAAGCTGCACTCTGGTCCTATGACATGACACTGACATCATGTGCAAAATATGCCGGCACTTCAAGTTTGGAAGTTGATGTGTTTAGAATAATTTCTGTACATGACGTCAGTGTCGTATCATTTGGCCAGCATGCTTCTCTGGTTGATTTTGAATATGTACAGTATATATATATATATATATATATATATATATATATATATATATATATATATATATATATATATATATATATATCTTCTTCTTTCGGCTGCTCCCGTTTGGGGTCGCCACAGCGGATCATCCGTATGATCCGCACAGTGATTTGGCAGATGTTTTACGCCGGATGCCCTTCCTGACGCAACCCTGGTTGCCTCTTACGACCCAGGGATATGGTACACCTATTTTAGCCGGGGTATACACCGGCCCAGTATACTGGTACTCATTTTGCCGACCTCAGAAGGATGACAGGCTGAGTCAACCCCCTGGTGTATTTATTCAGTGGCCTAACGGGGCTTGAACTCAGGACCTTTTGGATCCCAAGCCGCTGCCCTAACCACTGCGCCAACACCAGGATATATATATATATATATATATATATATATATATATATATATATATATATATATATATATGAAAGGCTCAATGAACAAGCTCCTCAAAGTTGACCAAGAAACGCCTTATTTAATTAATCATTTGTAAAATCCATAAGCATATAAAATTATCAGTAAAAAACTTAATTTTCTAATCACATATACTAATATAGTATGTTGAAAAATAATAACGTTGTCGTGTCTTGAGCTGTTAAGAACTTGTCGTTTGTTGAACTTTTTGAAAGCCACTCGTATTATGGATTAATGGGCCAAAACTTTGATGATGAAATCCGAGCAAGCTGATTTCCTTTCTCGTTTTAAAGTTTGCGTGTGCTTGTGGAAAGAAGGAAATTTAAGTGTTTTCTTCAAGTAGGAGTACACCTGATAGACCATATTCAGAACATCTATTTTCGGGCTAAAATGTTAATCTAGGTGGTTTAATGGTATACTGTCTTCCTTCATTTTTCGCTTAAATGTGGTAGGAGAAAGGGCATGGGACTCGTTTTCATAACTTAGTCAAATTCTGAAACTGTCGAAAGGACAAACAATATGGAAGGAATGTTTGTCCAGGGAACCTTTCTTCCTGTGCTTGTGGATTGGGAATTGAGAACATTATGACTGACAAAGCATGGTGCAACAGTATCCTCTTGTGGAATAGCTTTGTCATAACAGGCTGGTACAGTAAATGATTTCTGTAAATTATCAACTTTTCTGGAGACATACCATAATAGCGTTGCACATTTATCAGCGTAAACCTAATTTTATGCCAATATCATCAGGCTTACGATAATTTGGAAGGCTTTGGCCAAGGCTGCGCAAGTGCCCTCATCTGGGAAGGAGCCAGAGCTTGATTTAAAAGCGATTTTTCCATTATGCCAGTAATTGTGTTGTGTAATTATAAACACGAGAGTCGGAAGAAAATTTAACAATCAGCCAGGCAAGCTTAAAAACGAAATTTCAATCGATATTGAAATAAATCGATGAGGATAACTTTATGTCACCTTCATTGACTGCAACTACATTCCCCTGGCAGAGGATGAGCCTGGTAAGTAAAGCTCATTGACTGATTTTATGCATCGCATGTTTTTTCCTTCCACTTTGATTTGGATGATATGATTAGCATTTGTCATGTAAAATGACACTTTGCTCTTGGAATTAACAAAACCCTGAGAAAGTACACTGTGGGTGCTGTGATTACACTCAGATCCTTTCTATTTAATCCATATTCTTCTATGTAACACCACCTTGGTCACTTCATTACAACAGTCCCTCCATAATTATGTAATGATCTCTGAACTAAAAATGGCAACTTTAATGTGCCACAGATTGGATATGAGTGGAGGCCATTCAAACTTTTAGTTAACAATTTATTGTTGAAACATAATGAGGATTGGTGAGGTCAAGGTATATTTGTGCTATTTATAACCAGTCTCCACTACCTTGTGAAATCTGCTTTAATTGCACACATATTGGAACATTGACCAATGAAGTATGGTTAAAGGTCAATCAGTACCAATCACAATTTAAGTTTTGTTGCATTTCAAAGTAGAGCAGTCTAATTTCTACTTTACTACTCTCAGTGTTGCCAAATAAGATTTATATTCAATCATTCTCACGTTTATCCTAACTATAGTTCATGAACGGGTGTTTGTGTGTTTGTTACGCGACTTCTACACTTCTGGGGTGATTACATCCAGACTTGGTGTATAGGATTGGCATGACCGCAGTTAATGTATAGAGGTGTTTTTATCTTTGCTTGTCTGGTTGCTGTTGGGTGGGGGGCAGGGGGATGCAAATTCTTTCTGTAAATGTGCATCATATATTGCCTCCTCCAGGAAGGAGATGGTATAAGTATTACAAGTCTCCACCATTTATAGTGCAGTAGTATTCATGTCCCCACATTTTTCAGTGCATGAAGCATTTTCAATTTTAAGCAATTGGTATGTTGTTGCTTCATGTACGTAGCCTGGCATTTGATTTTTTTTTTGGGGGGGGGGGGGGTTGGGTGGTGTTGGCTTCGTGGTTAGGGTGGCTGGCTTGGGATCTTAGGGTCCTGAGTTTGAGCCTCAATTTTAACCGTTGAATTAACACCAGGTGGAGTTGACTCAGCATGTCATCCTTCCGAGGTTCACAAAATGAATACCAGTACACTGGGGTAACAAACATTCAGGGTAAACTACACCAGAGTGGCCACCCATCCAGGACTATACTCCTTGCCAATGAAACTGCCTCAGCAGCCCAATGCACTCCATGGTGCGAAAGGAATGCCATTATTATTACAGAGCTGTCAGTTGCCTATACACTGCCCAAATAAATGTATGTGTCAAGAACATGTTGCATGTTAAGAACAACATCGCCCGTAGAGTGGGTACTCTGCTGGAAAATAAAAATGATAAACACTTGGATTTCTCAAAAATATTGGAGGAAATATTTGTTCATGGGGACAATTTTTTTTCCGGTTTTGGGCATATAAAATTTGATTGCCATCTGCGAGATACGATTAATGACATTTCCACTTTGTATAATGTATGAAAATGGCAGGGACCTGTGAAAAATCCATACATTGTAAAATTTGACTTCAAGTCCTCAACTGCCCCTTGCCCCTCACAAACAAGTCATCAACCTTCACCTCCCAACCCCAAATCTTCAACTTCCCCCTCCCAACTCGAAGGCTTCAATGCCCTCCCCACTCCAAGCTTTCAAATAACCCCCACTTCCCCCCCCCCCACTACAACTCGTCAATCCTTTCTCCTACCGAACACATAGACTGTGATCGAAACAGCAATGGCATGGCTCCTACATACCATGGCCCATCAGTCACCTGTCCAACCTTTCAGGTCATAGTGTTGATGTTGCCGTAGTATTGATGTGTTGATCACAGTGTTGATCATAGTGTTGATGTTGCAAACACCTCCACAAGCTCTGACCGACCAGTGCTCCAGTTGTTCCCCAGACCATCACTGAAAAACCACCATTTTGACAGTTGGTTGCAATCGGTTCAAAGTAATCTCTTGACTGGGAAGTCTCCAGTCCCGTACGTGTCCACTTTCAGAAAATTGGGCAAATTGGGACTCATCTGAAAAAAATACAGTTTGACAAAAATCCAAGGGTCTGTTGGCCATCTCGTCAGCCCACTTCTTTCTCATTTGAATGTTGGCCGGTCTAAGAAGAGGTTTTCTCTGAGCAGCTCTCCCAAAGTAGCCCAGTTGATGAAGGTATGCATGGCGGTTCTTGAGCTAACTTGGACATGCTCTGCAACATCTGCTGCCTTGCAACAGGGAGTTTTCTCAATGGACTGCTTGACAGCTCAAAGACACCATTCTGAGGGCCCAGATCGACCAGAATGGGAAACTATGGATTCCTTGCCTTCACTGGGAAATTTCACAATCACCCAATTGACTGTAGAAAGCAGAACGCCAAGGTTCTGAGCTATCTGATGCTGGCTGGCTCCACCTTCAAAATGGCGAACAATTCGTCCTCTTTGAAAAATCGTAAAGTTTGTGTGCTCCCGGGTTTCGATACATAGTTAAATCTCATACAGGACCCAGAAACTCATTTCTGCAAAGAAATAGTCGAATATTAGTCCAAATGTCGTTACATATATGTATATAAGTATATACAGTATGTGTATATATACTGTATTATACACGTACTGTATATATATATATATATATATATATATATATATATATATATATATATATATATATATATATATATATATATATATATATTGTTGTTCATCTTTCGGCTGCTCCCGTTAGGAGTCGCCACAGCGGATCATCTGTTATGATCCGCATACTGATTTGGCATAGGTTTTATGCCAGATGCCCTTCCTGACGCAACCCTGGTCACCTCTTACGACACAGGGATAAGGATTGGGTTTCGCCATGATTCAAGGCTGCCCTACACACTCTCATAGTGCGGCCCAGCACAGAGCTCCCTTCCTCAAGCGATCCTCCAACCCAAACCTCCGATTAGCCGGATTACAGGTGCACGCTACTACGCCCGGTATATATATATATATATATATATATATATATATATATATATATATATATATATATATATATATATATATATATATATATATATATATATATATATATATATATATATATGCCAACTGGGTTTAGCCACCTTGCCACCCCTCAATCCGAGCCACCTGGGTTTAGTTGATTAGGTGAGAGCTGATTGGCTATTCCCTCCATTCACATGTGGGTATGTCTTTCTTTATTTATATATTGACTGTTTTTGAAGCTTGCACATGGTGCATGCTTGGGAGCCTCATTGGTGTGCATTGCTGTCTGTGCTTTCGCTGATGATTTACCAATAAGCAATGAAACCGGACCAGTAGGTGAGGGGGTGTGTGGCATTCGGATTCTCATGTGTGTACTTTGTGTGAACATCTTTTTCGTGGTTGAGGAACTTTGGGAAGGGTTCGAAACAACATCGTGCTTACCTTGTGTTGGTCTTTTTGGGTTACTTTATGCAACTTCTTCGGCAGAGGAGTGTGGGAGGGGTCAATTGTTTATATAATCATGGCACCTGGGTTTAGTTGATTAGGTGAGAGCTGATTGGCTATTCCCTCCATTCACAGGTGAGAAATGTGTGTGGGTCTTTTTATATATATATATATATATATATATATATATATATATATATATATATATATATATATATATATATATATATATATATATATATATATATATATATATATGAGCTGACAAAAATTGGCTTGGTTGAGTGAAATTACTGTGCACACAATCACCTCAAGTGGAACCTTTCATGACAGTTTCTTTTTTTGTTATCAGTACCAGTGCTCTGTTCAGGTCACACTGCTGCAATGATTGCCATCACAGGACAAAAAGCATTACTTGATTGTCAAAATTGCTACAAATAGCTCTCGCCTCTGCACACTATCGAGGAGTTAGGTTTTGCTCCATTCTGAGCATCAGTCATGAAACACCAATTTTGGTTTCCAAATAATGACCATTTATGAGAAGCAGCTCGACAATTGGTATTTGATATTGACAGTATACATTTGCAAAAACAACACCAGCAAATACACAAAGATAACAAACCTTCTTCTTTTAATGAAAAAATATTCAACAACAAGAGAGTTCAAAGAACACCTGACTCTACTTTTGGGACACAATCTGTGCCATTGTCGCAGGTAAGATGAAATCCCCTTTCCCTCAGGATTGTGCAGTGTTCACATGGTCCATCATCAACCTGATTATGGTGAAACTACCTAAATCCAGTATCACGGCTCACCTCCAATTGTTTGTTCCTCTTTTTCCACACCTGTGGAATCAACTTCCACATCCTCTTCAATCTGATTCTTCCCTCCAGGTCTTCAAGCCAGCTGTTCACTACTATCTCAGATCACCCCCATTCCAAAGCCATCATCTTTTCTACCCTCGTTCTGTCTTCTACTGTCTCCTCTCTGGCCTTGCCCCCCCCCTGCTGTGTCTGCATTTTGTCCCCACCATATTTTCGCAGGGTGCTCAAGGTCCACAAACAACCCCCTTATGGTAAAACTACCAAAATCACGAATCACTGCTCACCTTCACTCTTTCATTCCTCTTTTTCCCACCTTTGGAATGAACTCTTACACTCTCTTCAATCCCATTCTTCCCTCCAGGCCTTCAAAACAGCTGTTCACCACCACCTCTTATCCTCTCCTATCGACCCTAAACCTAATATTAACCCACCCTAAACCAACCTCCTTCAAATTCCTTGCTTTCCTTCCTGAAAGTCCCGGTAATGTCATCTTGTATACCCCGTGTTCCGCGCCCCATCCCTCTCCCTTCCACAGATCTCCTAATGTCTCTGTTCCCCACTGTTTCGTCCTTTCCTCTTCCACCCCTCTTTGTCATGCCCCCCTTGTTGTGCGCTGTATGTTAGCTCTCATAGGAGCCTCAAAAATGTATACAAAAAACCCCCCAAAAAACCAATTCACTCCTTCCAATTTTTCAGTTTTCCCTCCTTGGAGTTTCTTTATGTATTCATGTTGTTCACTCTAAGAATGCTTGTTTTGCATCCTGTTTTCATCTCTTACATTTTTATCTGTGCAGTGTACTAGCTGTTCCACGAGCCTCGACTATGTATACAATTTTTTTTTTTTTAACGGTCAATATGAAGGAATGTTCAAAGAAACTTACAAACAAGAATTTATATGTGTATGCATGTCAGTGGCTCACAATTGAAGCAATTATTATCATAAAATTGCAAAATAAATATCCCTATGATCCCAGACTTTTGAAACACCCTGTATATTTGATGAAAATTCAAATGGTCACATCATTAATGAGCAAGAGATTTGCAACACTAGACCTGTCTTGGTCTCATTCAGTTTAAGATTTCTGTGATGGGAAAACCTATTTAAGACGGTCTCAGTAAGTTTTTTTTTTTTTTTTTTTTTTTTTGTATACCTTGGTCGAGGCTCGTATGAGAGCTAACACACAACTCACAGCAAGGAGGCATGAGACAAGAGGGGCGGGAGTGGAAGGGACAAAACAGTGGGGAACAGACACATTAGGTGAACTGTGGAAGGGAGAGGGATGGGGATGGGACGGGGAACATGGCGAAGAGAAGATGGACATTTCAGGGACTTTCAGGAAGGAAAGCAGGAGAAATGAAGGAAGTGGGCTTGGGTGGATTATCGGGGGTAGAAAAGATCGAGGATTTGGATGGGGGAAGATAAGAGGTGGTGGTGAACAGCTGTTTTGAAAGCCTGGAGGGAAGAATGGGAAAGAATAGAGTGAGGAAGTTTATTCCAAAGGCGGGAAAAAAGAGGAATGAAAGAGTGAAGATGAGCAGTGATTCGTGATTTTGGTAGTTTTACCAGAAGAGGGTTGGCGGACCTTGAGCGCCCTGTGGAAATGTGGTGGGGACAAATGGCAGAGAGAGCAGGGGGGCAAGGCTGGAGAGGAGTCGGTAGAAGACAGAAAGACCACCGACCAACCTGCGGTGATTGAGTGAGAGGCCCAAAGACTCAGCTTCATTGCGGGAGATGCCGATGATCTTAAATGCCCTGGTTTCGACAGCGTGAAGCCGAGAAAGGTGGGAGGCAGGAGCACCAGCCCAGAGGGGAGAGCAGTACTCCATCAGGCTATGGACAAAAGCTTTGTAAGTGGTCAGGAGCTCAAGAGGGCCGAGGAAGGACTTAGCACGACGGAGGATTCCCAGTCGGCGACTGGCTTTTGAGGCGAGGTTGGAAATGTGACTTTCCCAGGAAAGGTCATGGCAGATAGTGAGACCTAGAAGCTTGAAAGAAAAGACTTCTTCCAGAGGATTGTTGAGAAAGTGGATGGGGGGTTTTGTAAACGGTCCTTTCGAAGAGACATAGTGAGAGTGTGAGATTTGTCTGGATTGAAAGACATGTTCCACGTGTTGGACCAGTTTGTGATTTTATCCAGATCTGCAGTGAGCGAAGAAGCTGCTGCTTGCCGGTCTGAGGGATGACAGATGGTACGGCACAGGGTGGAGTCGTCGGCAAAGAGAAATAGAGGATTTTCCAGAGAGTCCGAGAGATCATTGATGAAAACCAGAAAAAGAACAGGGCCCAGAACGCTACCTTGAGGAACTCCAGCCTGCACAGGAAGAGGGGATGAAAGAACTCCATTTAGGGCCACACGTTGACTGCGACAGGAGAGGAAGTCTGCGAGCCATGAGAGGAGATGGCCTTGAATACCATGGGAAGAGAGTTTGGTGAGTTGGGCAGGGTGCCAGTTATTTAAGTATCCAGCCAGTATCAAGCCAGCAGCCAGTATCCAGTAAGTTAAGGAAGTTATTTTGAATTTGGCATACAATGGCCTCCTACTTTCAAAAAATATTACGAATGCTAGTAGATGGGACAGCCAATCTGACATCCCCTCCAAACGACGGCACACTCATTGCCACAATGGCGTGCATGCAAAGAATGGCGTGTAAAGAGTGAAATTTTATGTCAGGTTTGGAATCAAACCCAGACTCGACAGTCAAAGAAGAGTGCACTACCTCTTAGCTATCCTGTCAACACTGCCCTAAAGGAACGATATCAAGTAAAAAGAAGAACAGGTCACAACGGGCCAATATTCAGCAACCGATCCTCTCCGGCTGTACAGAGCAAAGTGCTTCAAAGTTTTGCTCATAATTCAACATCACTTTAAAATATAAATATCAATTTAAAATTGATTAAACGCCAACAAGCAGAGGAATCCTTTATTTTCCTTTGAATCATTTCTGATAATGAGCATAGTTAAACGATAAATAACTTTACCAGATTGTATAAGGAAGACGAGCAGCAATGCGGATAACACAATACATCAGAGCTATCTCCCCACCTCTTTAACCATTGACAATATGTGTTGACCAAAATTGCTGAGAGCAGAAATAAGGAAATTCAATCACAAATGCAGATTTATAATGATGTGAAAAGGTAAAGAATGGCCCCATCCAGAAAAAGACGAGATGTGCTTTTATCGTGCTGTCAGAAAAGTCTCCTTGATGCCGTATTCTCAGCAACCCAGATGGCAAACAGGGAGGAAGACTTCTCTCCGAGAGTCTCCAAGTATCAATCACCATAATGAACTCCTGCAGGCAACGTGTGTCATCAAGAAAGGGCACCAGAGGAAGGCTGTAATCGGAGCCAGCAAAGCTCTCCATGATGACTGGCGTATTGGTTGGTGCATCAGACTTTGTCTCAGCATTCATAGTTGATTTTGCAACCTTGCGTTTCTGGAAGCACGGACTTGCCTCGAAACCATCAATTGCATGCCTAATACTTTTGCAATGCATGTGTTGGGTTATTATTTTGGATTCTGATCACATGTTCTCCAAACCTCAATTATTTGCTGTCTCAAGGCTGTCCAACACATGAGCAGGATAATCGGTTATGACAAATTTGATAGGATCTTCTCTTATGATATATGGTATGCAGTATAGTATATCTGCCGAACATTTTGATAATGGTGAAAGGGTGATAAATATTATGCATTTAATCACACTGATTGGGTTTTTTCCTTTTGACAATAGTGTCATACCAAGTTTGTGAAGAACTTTTCCTCATGTGACTTGTGCGTAGTAGTCGAGCATACCCTTCACTTCTCTGATGGATCTAATCAAATGACAGCATGTTGCATTACACAACCATATTGTATAGCTGAGCGAGTTTCAATGAGGATGTAAAATGAAGTGAAGCACATGAAAGGATCGAGTTTAAACACACACAGTGCTTGTTACTTCCGCCACCGGAGGTGGAAGGAAGTTGTTTTCACCCCTGTCTGTCTGTTTGTTTGTGTGCAGGATATCTCAAAAAGTTGTGGACATATTGATATGAAATTTTGTGGACAGGTTGGGTGTGTGACAAGGATAAACTGATTCGATTTTGGTGAAGATTCAGATCCAGATCCGACTATTATAATGTTTAAGTGATTCTTCACTATCGAGAGATCGGGCCAAAAATTATATATAGCACAATATCTCAAAAAGTTTTTGGGTGGACTAGGACGAAACTTGGTGGACACGTAAGAATTGATTTGATTTTGGTGACGATCAAAATTCAGATGTGGACACAAGAATTTAATTTTCTTTTTAAGTGATTCTTCACCATTGAGAGATGGGACTAAACCGATAACATGATATTTCAAAAAATTATTGGTCCCGATATGTTCTACTGGATCAGGTATTGTGTGGAAAAGACACACACTCTACCGAGTGCTCTTCTAGTAATAGGCTCTGTAACAACCATCTATTAAAGAGTGCATGGATAAATTAAAGCCAAAAACCTAAGGTGATTCAATATGGGAATGAATGTCTTGCATGTTCGGTTTCTATTTCGGTGAAACGAGGGCACATGTGGCTGCCTTCCTTACTTAGCACTTGATTAATGAGCTTTAGGGATAAAGTACATAGGCTAAATCACTGCAAAGGATCTTTCGGTGCTTTTTAGTCATCCGGGAGCAATGACAAAATAAAGAAATACATCTGTTGTACACTTGATAGTTTGAAGATGAATAAGACAGAACTACAGTATTCATTTCACTTTTCCCCACTGAGATCATTACAAAAAAACAAAAAAAAAATCACCAAGATTTTGACAGTTTGCTCTGGACTGCATAATGGACCATTCATCATTGGCCTGGCCTGGCAAGAGAAGTCTGAATGCTGAGGAGAGACACATTATCTGCTCACTTTGGACCAATGAGTAAAACAAACGAGCTGTGGAAAAAGCTACTTCTCAGTGAATTTCACAGTCATTGCTGATTCTTCCTTTTATTGGATCATTGAACGAGGTGAGGCAGTTCCCTACCCTGTGGGTGGTCCCTTCTTTGACAATGCACTATACAGATGAACCTTAAATGTCTGCAGAACATCCACAGAATCTGAGGTAAGGCAGCAGTCCTTAATAAACATGTAATCACTGTGAAGCTCTATGTCAGGCAACTTGCTTAAAGAGAAAAAGGTTATTTAGAAGTCTGGTCCAGTGAACACTAAAGATGAAAACTCCCTGCCGAGACATAAACTCGATTATAACCCCTCTGGGTGCATACATTTGTCATGATCCAGTCGAACATACACATACAAATCACTCATTCAATGCAAATACAACTCTGAAGAACCATGTTTTTGATTTGCACACGTTTGTGGAGTGCGGATATTTGATATTCACTTGAACAACTTTTTTCCAGCCTTCCAACACCACCACTGGAAAGAGCTTCTTCTACCATTAACCTTTAATGCCTTCACTTATAAAATAGTTTGTTTTCAAAAATTTCATTATCTTCCACCTCCAACTGCAACATTTCACTTAAAAATGCTAAAACATGCTCATTTGGTCTTCCTTATCCTATCACTTTTCTTTTCTTTTTAATTTTTTAATAGTCAAAGACAACATATTGCTTCTCGAGGGTAGCTCTTTATCATATCCATTTCAGTTGAATTGTGTTTTTGAACCCAAATTAAATTAGTTGCCTGTGCAGATGGGGTAGATATTAAATAAGTGTGACAGCTCATAATGAAGTTCACCAAAAGAGCTCCATTCATGGACACTCCGACAGCGAAATGAGGTTTAACTTCCCTCTTTTGTTGTTATAAAAATATATAGGACATACTTAGTAAATGCGCACATCTCAGTTTGGCATCGGTCATTTTCATACGGTTTCTGTTTTGTGTTACGGAAGGAATTTAGAATGGGGAGTGGGTGCAGGGGGTAGAGGAGGGTCAGCAGCTTCAATTCCAATATTGCAAATTGCAAACCGCATGGGTACGTAGAGCTCAGAGCTAGTCTTGACTGTACAAATTTCCCAACAAAGGGAGAGGAATTGGAGGCATACATCTGCTTTGCCTTTCTCTCTATCATGGGAAATCATCAATGAATTAGATATTATCACTGGCATCAAATCTCGAGTTCCAGTTCTGGAATCTGAAGATGTATAAGCATGAGGTAATCGTCAAAAATTGTCGAATTTGGAAGAGGGGAGGACCAGAAAGGGGCAGTGAGAGGAGGTTATAAACCTTCCTACTTTTTCCTCTCATCTTCAAAATCGATTGCCATCACATGCTGAGATCAATGTGAATTCACACCTGATGGAGTCACACCTGCAATTCGAGATGGGTTAATCTGTCAGAGTTTTCAACTGCGACCCAAGCTCTTGATGCTGCCAATCAAGGTTAAAATCCCACATACCATTTGTGTTTGTTTATTGTCACCTCAAATCCTTGTGATTCATGTCTCTCTCCTGTATGTGATATATGTACCACCTCATCCAAGAGCTATAGATCACGTTAAAAAAACAAAATAAGTACAGTATATGTGAATTGCATATTTGGTTTTGCTGTGAGCTGAAAATGATCCAATAATCTTCGTGAATTGATTACTTCTCCCTGAGAAAAGGGCACTCGAGCTTTGTTTGGATCTGCGAGTGACATATTTATAGTCATGTTCAAAATTGCTAAACAAAATAAAATATGTTTTGGAGGGTTTATTGCCTGGTAATAAAGATTTCTGAAAAATTTTGAGTCTTTGTGAATATCTCTTATTGTTTGAAGTGTTCACTGCACAGACTAAGCAAAATAACCATTTTTTGTTGTTGTTGGTCTTCAAATTATCCATGGGGTTTTGAACACAGTTGAATTAAATAAATAACTTTATAATATAAATACATATTACCATAATAATAACTTTTTATAATGGCCATCTCTCCAGAAATATCTCAAGCTTTCGATGCAGTCTGGCATCCTACCTTGCTCGCTAAACTCTCTGCGTATGGTCTCCAACGCCAACTCCACTCTTGGTTGCTGACTTTCTCTACACTCATCTGCAACATGTGGCTTTCAACGGAATCTTTTCATCTCCTCTCCCTGTCAAGGCTGGAGTGCCCAAATGCAGTATTGTGGAACCAGTTGCTGGTTTGTTTCTATATTTGCTGATGATTCCACCCTCTGCTGTGACATACCTTCTCCTTCTGATGGGCATGCTGCAGCCTCTTCCCTCTCTTCATACCTTGACAAAATCACAAGCTGGTCAAAGACTTGGAATATTTCTTTCATCCTCTTGAGGAAGTTCAGTCACCAAACTACCAGGTCTCGCTATCAGCCATTACCTTTATTGGGCAAACCACATATCAAAATTGGCCTCCAAAGCCAGCTGCTAACTGAGCATCCTCCATCGTACAAAGTTCCTCCTTGGCAAACCTGAACTTCTATCTACCTACAAGGCCTTCATCCACAGCTTGAGGAAGTACTGCTCTATCCTCTGGGCTGGCTCCCCTGCCTCATACATTGCTCTACTTTTTGTTGTGGAAACTAAGGTCTTCCAGATTATTGGAATCTCTCACGATAAAGCTGAGTCTATGGGTCTAACACTTTCCCATTACAGACAGGTCGGTTGTCTCTGTCTTTTTCCGCCTCGTTTCGGGTCTTGTACCCTCTGCTCTTTAAATGCATTGTTCACACCAGGTTTCTTCAGACAGATTTTTCTCACTGTCTACCTGAGGAGTTGGCCTGTGCTACACTAAAACAAATTCGACAATACATCACAATTTAACATGGTAAATTGGAGTAAAACCCAAACAGCAACACAGGGACGAAAATTTAACAGAAAAACACGACAGATCCAATTCAGAAAACTTTGCTTTGAATGAGGTGGAAGAAGCCATTGCACATTTGACCAACATGTGGAGAATATGGATTCACTTTGAAATAGTTATGCTATGTTGCCTTGTGGTATAGTGCTTTTCCTATGCTGCTTGTCCAAGTGTTTTTGTCTGACTTTTCTTTTCATGCTCTAAAGCAGTTGAGTTTAAGATGTAAAGCAATTTTTGGAGCAGGCATCTCGTGGAAATGCCGAAGGTTATTTCAGTTTTCGTGAATGGGGAATGGTGAAAGGACATTGACTCACGAGAGTATTTTGAATGTTTCTTCCCTTCCTTGAATGTTCATTAACAGATAACACATTCATACCAGACTGGAATCTCATTACAGCAGGTACAGATGATGCAAGTTGTGTTGCATTGCATCCATCTTTGAAGAGAAGGGAATCAGATAAACATTCGACTGTTCACTGAACAAAGCTGCCAGTCACAGACATTATTAATGAGATCACATCTGCAGTGCCTTCAGAAAGTTTTCACACCCCTTGACTTTTGTCACATTTTGTTGTGTTATGGCCTGAATTTAAAATGGATTAGATTTTAAAAAAAATTGTCACCGATCTATCCAAAATACCCCATAATAACAAAGTAAAAACGTGTTTTCAGAAATTTTTACAAATTAATTAGAAATGAAAAGCTGAAATGTCTTGAGTCAATAAGTATTTAATGCCTTTGCTATGACACTTCAAATTGAGCCCAGGTGCATCCAATTTCCTTTGATCATTCTTGAAATGTCTAAAAAAAAACTTTATTGGACTGCACCTGTGATTGGGGTGGGACATAATATAGAAGGAAGCACGCCTTTCTATATCAGATACCACAGTTGACAGTGCATGTCAGAGCAGAAACTCGACTATGAAATCCAAGTAACAGTCCATAGAGTTCTGAGATATAATTGTAAGGAGGCAAAGATCTGGGGAAGGGAACAAAACAATTTCTAGAGTGTTGAAATTTCCCAAGAGCACAGTGAGCTCCATCATCAGAAAATGGAAAGAATATGAAACTACCCAGACTCTCCCTTGAGCTGGCCGTCCAACCAAACTGAGCAACTGGGCAAGAAGGACCTTGGTCAGGGAGGTGATCAAGTACCCAATGACCACTCTGACAGAACTAAAGAGGTCCTTGGCTGAGATAGGAGAACCTGCTGGAAGGACAACAATCTCTGCAGCACTTCACAAATCTAGGCTTTATGGGAGAGAGGCCAGACAAAAGCCACTTCTGAGAAAAAGGCAAATGACAGCACACCTGGAGATTGAAAAAAAAGGCAATTGAAAGACTCTGAGCATGAGATAAAAGACTCTGTAGTCTGTTGAGATGAAAATTGAACTCTTCAGTCTGAATGCAAAGTGGTATGTCTGGTGCAAACTGAGCACAGCTCATCACCAATCTAACACCATCCCTACCATGAAGTATGGTGGGAGCAACATCATGCTTTTGGGATGCTTTTCAGTGGCAGAGGCTGGGAGACTTGTAAGGATAGAGGAAACAATTAATGAAGCCAAATACAGGCAAATTCTGAAGGAGAACCTGCTTCAGAGTGCAGAAGATCTGAGACTGGTGAAAATTTATGTTCAAACAGGACAATGACCCCAAACATACAGCGGAAGCAAGACTGGAATGGCCTCAGAACAAGAATGTGAAAGTCCTTGAGTGGCCCAGCCAAAGCTGAGACATGAATCCCATTAAAAGTCTTTACAAAAACTTGAAGATTGCTGTTCAACAATGCTCCCCATCGAACTTTACAGAGCTTGAGTAAAACTGCAAGGAAGAATGAGAGAAAATCCCCAAATCCAGATGTGCAAAGTTGATGCAGACATATCCAAGAAGACTCGAAGCTGTAATCGCTGCGAAAGGCGCTTCTACCAAATATTGACCGAGGGGAATTAATACTTATCGACACAGACATTTGAGCTTTTCCTTTTTAAATAATTTTTAACAATTTCTGAAAATATGTTTTGACTTTGTCATTATGGGGTATTTTGTGTCAATTGGTGACAAAAAAAATTCAATTTTATCTATTTTAATTTCAGGCTGCAATACAACAAAATGTCACAAAAGTTGAGGGGTGTGAATACTTTCTGAAGGTACTGTACTTTGACAGTCTCCTTCAAATGCCGCACAAGCCTGCAGGCAGCATCAACGGCTGGGGGCACGGCTATGCCACTGTTGCAATGCCCCTATTACCAGTACAATGGTACTCATTTTGCCAACCTCAGAAGAATGACAGGCTGAGTCAACACCACCTGGTGTTAATTCAATGGAAAAACAGGGGCTTGAACTCAGGGCCCTATGATCCCAAGCCAGCTACCATAACCACTAAGTCAACACCAGGCTTAGTTTGACAGTGAGGTCAATGGAAGATGCATCCATTGGCCTGTGTATCACACATTTTTGGAATAAAAGGAGATAGTCAGTCGACAAAGATTTTTGTTGTTGTTGGTAGTTGGTTGTTTAAGTTGGCTGTAGGACTCTGGTATGGTTTTGATAAATGGATATAATGCGAACTGCTCGAAACTCTGCTCTTCATTGGTGGTTTGGGAGAGCATTCTCGATGCATGGACGATGTCCAGGGACATGGAGGAGGCTGACTGGGTGGAATGAGGGCTGCATAAAAATATTTATCCATTTGATTCCAGACCCATGTGCATTCTTACATCGCTTTCCAACCCACCCAGAAATGCTCACTGAGACTTGAGGCCAAATATTGTTCTCCTGACATTGCTATAACTCTGTCGTTGAGGAACTTGCTCCCAAAGAGACACTGAAAATTGGTGGGTGTGTCTGTCTCGATCACTCCATATCTGATTGTACGACCTTTGGAGATAACAGATATTGTGGACTTGTGATTTATCGAGGTTCTTGGCTTGAAGATACAGAATATGGGTGATGAGCCCTGGCCAGCTTTTGTACCAGAGGGTCATTCATGCAGTCATTGAGCTGAAGGAATTCTTCAGATCTCAATATAATTTATGGTTTGTTGAGGTATCTCCTGTCAAGCTGTCTCATCTCATATCTCTCTCTCTCTCTCCCCCCTGTGTCACTCTCCCAAAAAGTCGTTAGAATTTAACCTTTGTGTTCCTTATACAGGAATGAGTCCAAACAACTAAATGACATGCAGTATGTGTGAAATGAAACCTTCCCTCCTGATTATTATTTTTTTACATTAAATTGAACTGATTTTTTTATGTACTGCACTGTATATATATTTCTGACTGATATGGCTATGGTTTCAATTTGGCATAATTGTTTACAATTTAGATGTTCTGGAATTGTTGATTAATGAAACCAGAGTTAATATTTTGTCCATTGAAAATCTAGTCCGACTGGTGAAGGTGAGTGTCGATCTTTGTTGACAGACAAGCATTGATTGATGTATGCTCATTGTTATGTAAGCAAGGAGAAGCTGATGTTTTGGGCATTAACCCTTCGTCCTCTTGCTCCAACGAAGGGTTAATTCCCAAAACGTCAGCATCTCCTTGATTTCCACAGCGGTTAAGATACCTTGATCAACGTCCTGTTGATTTCATCCATTAATATTTTGTAATACCAAATTTCCTTCTGGCTTATCGTTGTCATTCATAATTGCGTGCCTTTTACAGCCAATTATCTCGAATGAATTAAAAACTAATTTTCTAAATTTGACACCCACATTGGTAAGAGGCATTAGCACTCAGCTGTTATTGTGACTGGATTGCAGGACCTTTTGATTATCTTGACAATATTAAAAGACTAGTCCAGGCTACAGTTACTGTAATAAAAGTAACCAAAATATTCTCGATTTTTATATTGACGATTGTAATATTGAAGTAAAGTGTTCCTTTACACGCAAATGATTTCACAAAATACATCATATATATATATATATATATATATATATATATATATATATATATATATATATATATATATATATATATATATATATATATATATATATATATATACACATATATATATATATCTTCTTCTTCTTCTTTCGGCTGCTCCCGTTAGGGGTCGCCATAGCGGATCATCCGTATGATCCGCATAGTGATTTGGCACATGTTTTACGCCGGATGCCCTTCCTGACGCAACCCTGGTCGCCTCTTACGACACAGGGATATGGTACACCTATTTTAACCGGGGTATACACCGGCCCAGTATACTGGTACTCACTTCGACGACCTTGAAAGGATGACAGGCTGAGTCAACCCCCTGGTGTATTAATTCAGTGGCCCAACGGGGCTTGAACTCAGGACCTTTTGGATCCCAAGCCGCTGCCCTAACCACTGCGCCAACACCAGGCTTTATATATATATATATATATATATATATATATATATATATATATATATATATATATATATATATATATATATATATATATATATATATATATATATATATATATATATATATATATATATATATATATATATATATATATATATATATATATATATATATATACATACATATATATATATATATATATATATATATATATATATATATATATATATATATATATATATATATATATATATATATATATATATATATATATATATATATATACATATATATATATATATATATATATATATATATATATATATATATATATATATATATATATATATATATATATATATATATATATATATATATATATATATATATATATACATATATATATATATATATATATATATATATATATATATATATATATACATATATATATATATATACATATATATATATATATATATATATATATATATATATATATATATATATATATATATATATATATATATATATATATATATACATATATATATATATATATATATATATATATATATATATATATATATATATATATATATATATATATATATATATATATATATACATATATATATATACATATATATATATATATATATATATACATATATATATATATATATATATACATATATATATATATATATATATATATATATATATATATATATATATATATATATATATATATATATATATATATATATATATATACATATATATATACATATATATATACATATATATATATATATATATATATATATATACATATATATATATATATATATATATATATATATATATATATATATATATATATATATATATATATATATATATATATATATATATATATATATATATATATATATATATATATATATATATATATATATATATATATATATATATATATATATATATATATATATATATATATATATATATATATATATATATATATATATATATATATATATATACATATATATATACATATATATATATATATATATATATACATATATATATATATATATATATATATATATATATATATATATATATATATATATATATATATATATATATATATATATATATATATATATATATATATATATATATATATATATATATTATGTATATATATTTCAACATGCATGTTTATTTTATCTTTACTGAGCCTTTGACACAATACATTATGTGACATGCATTGTTGGCACATAAACTGTACATTTCACAAAAATCACTTGTAGATGTTTTTTCCTTGCCCATTCTGTCGCAGCAAATCAATGCAATGCACCTTCATCCATAGCAATTGTCTGATGTGCATGTTATGTGACATGTTGGCTCTATCGGGAGAAGCAGAGTGAAAGCACTGTGTGATCGTGCTGATATCCTCCTGCTTTGTACCAAATACTTTACAAGTTTCATAGCTCTGTGTGTGTTTGGTCCAGGAGATGCTTCTTATTACCATGCAGATGTACAGTATGTCGAGACTAGAACTGAAAAGCTGCAGCATTATTTTGGCCAGAAAGTGTAGTCAGGAGCAAATCAATGATAGATCAGTGAGGACAGTTTTCCAAACTGTATATTGTATTGTCAAATATATATATATATATATATATATATATATATATATATATATATATATATATATATATATATATTTCCAATGATATTGGTACGGGTTTGCCGACCAGGTCATGAGTGGTGTCTCTCGGACCCGCTTCCTCACCTTTGACCCCAGGTTGACGAGCCGCAGATAACTCTATGGCATGACAGGTTGCTGCGCAACCACGAACACCATCTGAAGTGACTATATCTAGTAGGGTCCCCACACACAAATCTTGTATTACCTTCCCAGTGATTTCGTGATCCCAGATGGGGAACCATGCTCTCGACACCCCACCCTTCTCTCGTAATTGGGTATGGCCGAACAAAACCACAAGTGGGATGTCGGCTAGTCTATAACTGTAGTGAATCGGTGAAGTACAATCTTCCATCTACTAATGACATACTATGTCTCACCAATGTGGAAAATAGACACTGAGCTGGTTTGGAAGTTCGAGGTCTCTGTTGAAAGGCACGCATTTACAGAAGATTGCAGTGTCACACAATGAGCAATCTTGGTCCCGAACAATCAAAAGAACTCCTTATGCGTTTTCCTTAGCACTACACACAACACAGGCCCCTCATACATCCAGAAAATTAGATATAATGGGGGACAGAACGAGGAAGAAGTCAGAGCATATGGGCGACCCCTTTCTCACTTGTACATGAGCTCGTTGGCCCATGTGGATTCCAATGCCATGTAGATGCAGGTGGGTGAGAGTTGCTGGTGGGAGGTGCACTGTAATGTGGTATTGTGTAGTGCTAGCTCTAAAATACCTTTCTGGACTTGAGTTGATGCTTCACACTGCAAGTCAATGAGGTGTATGTGCTGAAAGATACAAGGGTATATGGTGTGTTTGCGAAGACGTGTGAGAGAATCAGTTCCACCGTCAGTATCCATCCCACTTGGTGCTTTGGGGAACGCCTCGCTTGGTAACTTTGGTTCCACTTGGAGCACCTCACTTTCCGATCAACGCTTTGGGGAGCGCTTCACTTGGCGCATTCTCTTTCCGCCTGGCGCTCCAGACGACTTTTAAGGTCTCGGGAAGACGGTCAACCTGGCCAGGTTTCCTTCACTCAGGACATAAACTTCCACGGGATCTGAACTCGGAACTCAGCCCTCAGTGCCATCCTGCTCTGCACCATACTTGGACTGCTCTCTTCTCTTGAACTGTGCTGCACCCAAACTACACATTAACTTTCTGCAAACTACTCCATCAGGGGGTTTTTATTATTCCTGGACTATGTATCCAATCATGTCAGCTTTCAGAATCCATCACTGATTGACTGTGGTATGCTGTGATGCAGCCACTGGGATTTGTCACCAGAGCGCACGGGCAAGGTGCTGGCCCCTCTGATGCCGCGATGACTGGGATGCCGGAAAGGAGAGTATTACGGCAATTGGAATGCTGGAATGGTGATTATTTGGTTGAAATACTGATGAAGTGAAGTGGTTTTAAAATGAAGGTTTAGGAATGAAGCATGAGAATGGAGGTTTGAATGAGGGTTTGAGAATGGATGTTTGAGAATGAAGTTTCGATACTGAGTTGGAGAATGAAGGTTTGGGAATGAGGTTTGAATAACAATTGGGAAGGTTCTAACTACAATCACAATGCATTTCCTAACTGCAATCACAATGCCAGACAGACAGTCAGAGTAAAATAAATTATCTCACTCCTCTTTGTATGTGTGATCGGGACAAATTCAGAGCCAAAGTACTTCTAAACTACAGGTTTGTTTTCCGAATTATGTTCAAAATATAACATTCAATTGAAATTAAGTTGTCCCTCGATGATCAACTGATGTTTCTGGACAGACAGACAGACAGAGTAAACCAATTGCTTAATCCCACTTTTTGATTCGCACGCATGAGGTAAGTGTCACCCCAGTGGTTTTAATGCATGTCAATGCATCAATCTATGTGTCATTCATCAGAATAACAATAATAAGGAGGGTCTGTCTGCCAGCGCTGGTTGTTAGTGGACTTAAGACATCATACAGTGTCTTTCACGAAGAGGCGGCAAGTTATCACCAGCACCCTGATCAAATTACAACTTCCTGTCACCTTTATTAGAACATCACACCTGACCTGCCAGTTCTAATGAAGGAATGAAGAACTTGTTTTGCTCTTGAAATCTAGCGATGTCTGCATCGGCAGACGGGTTGATCAATGGATGTTAACATCGAAAGTTGATCAAGGTATGCTAACTGCTGTAGGAAGCCAGAAGCTTATGTTTCGCTGTTAGCCCTGTCTTTTGCTCTGACAAAGTGCTAACAACCAAAACAGCAGCTTCTATATTCCCACTGTGGTTCACGAAAGCATATCAAAATTGTTCCCTTCCACCCAGCCTCTAATGGTTTGGCAAAGAAGGCAGTGAACATTATCATGTCTGTTCTGGCCAAGATCAAGAGTGGAACTCTCGCCATGAAACTGGCTTGTGTGTTGTTTAACAATCGAACAACTGCACACACACACACGTCTACAAATGAGACTCCTGCAAAGTTACTCAACGGTGTCGATTTCAAATTTCCACCACATCGACTTTATCCAGACCTCTCTGCTCATATGAAGAGGTCACGAATGAAACAAATTGCAACAGGATATATGCACAATTCAGCGTGCTTCATCAACTGGTGATCTAGTCAATGCACGAACTTATTGTAAGGGTGATCGATGGTTACTTAGGATGATCGTGTCACGAATCAGTCCTGTTTAATTTGTCGTGGTGCTGAGCCGTGGTGATTTTATGAGGAAGAGTCAATGCCTGCAGCTACACAAATGCTTTGTGACAGAGTTGAATGATGCTGAACATTCTTCTCCATCAGGTGGTGAGGAACCTCCTACGCACGATGATGAACCGCAAGAATCCGTTGCAAGAGGTCAGTGTTGTGTCTCTTCAGTTATCTCGAGCGCTCAACTCAATCTGACACCCTGCTCTGCTCGTCAATATTTATTCCAATGGAGTCAATGACCACCTTTCTGGCTTGCTGACATCTACTCAAACAGTCAATCCATAGGTCTCAAATAACCCTCCTCTTCTTTTCCAGCAGTGGAAGGAATGTCCCAAACAAGCAGTGGACCCAACATTATAGTGTACACTTTGGTTCTACGTTGGTGGAGTGGAAAAGTTCAGCAGCAGGAGCTTCCATTTCTGCTGATATGGAAAGACAGATTCTGGTCCAACACTTGGAACATGTCTTTAAATCCAGTCAAATCTCCCTTCATCACAATGTCTCTCTGGAAGGATTATCAAATGAAATAATGATAGTATTTATAACAAAGAGCATGGACTCCAAAGGGGAAAATCACTGGGAAAAAGGGGACAGGTGCAAAAGGCAAAAGGTACACCTAGGTCGACCTAAGCATGCAGATCTTATGAAGGGATAAAGAAGGTGACGGTTGGTTGATGTAAGAAGCATTTTTTTTCTGAATGATTAAACAAAAATATCCATGATGTATACCTTATGAGGTGATGCACCTGGTCGTAGGTTGAAAAATAATTGATGGGCATAACACAGCTTGCGTGTAATGATGTAGCCTCAGCTGTAAGCCCTGGAGTGTTTAACAGGGAGACACAAACAAGATTTTTAAAGTTTAGAGAAAAAGTTTTTGTGTAAAATGAAATGGAGGAATGTCTAATCTCTCAATTTATCCTTTAATATATCATCGTTATTTATTTTAATACACCTTTAATATTTAATATACCATGGGTGCAATGGTTATAGTTTCTTGGCAATGGTTATACTGGGTGGTTTGTCATTGCCTTCCCAGCATTGTTTGTCTGTGTTCTGTCCTTTTAAATGTTTGAGCATCAAGCAAGGAAGCAGCATGTACCATTTTTAAAAAAGTCTTTGGTATGACATGGCCGGGTTATGAACCACCGACCACCCAGTATCACAGCCGACACTCCAACCATTATCTCACTGAGGTGTGTGTGTGTGTGTGTGTGTGTGTGTGTGTGTGTGTGTGTGTGTGTGTGTGTGTGTGTGTGTGTGTGTGTGTGTGTGTGTGTGTGTGTGTGTGTGTGTGTGTGTGTCAGTCATTGGTTGTCATCTCCATATGTACTTTTCAGAAGTTGGAACGGAGCAAAATACCCTCCTTTGTGATATATGTCTATAAAAATAAAAGGCAGTGTTTGTGTGTCAGCGTCAGTGTGTGTGTGTGTGTGTGTGTGTGTGTCTCCTCCATAACTCCAAAACCATTAAACCGAGCATCCTGAAACTTTGCGAGCCCAATAAGAAAATTCCAAAGGAAGTGCAAGAGTGAAAATTGGGTGTTTGAGTTAATTAAAACACCCTTTATGAAGATAATTAACGGTCTTATTTAATTATATCCTTCATCAGGCAATTCTTGGCCACCTCGTTGTGTGGGGTCTCAAGGCGTTTCCTGGGTAACCTCGCTGGGATCTGAAGCAGCCATGTTTTTTGGCCTGCTCAAGCATGCCTTGACTTGGAACAGGCCACAACTTGGAACAAGCTGGTCATCATAGCTACGAATCGCCGGGTACATTGCAATGCTTATAAACGCCCGGAGACGTCAGCGTTCATTGTTTTATTTCATTTCCGCACATGCGATTGCCATGAGTATCTCTTAAATTAAAACGAATTCCAAAATTTAAGCTCCATAATTGAACTTACAAGCAGTTCCGACTCCTGGAAAAGTGTTAATTTGTCCAATTCGGATGTATTTGACAATTTTGGGCGTCTCCGGGAGGTGTAGGTTTAATACGATGGTTCGGTGATTGCCAATTGTGTGCCAAGGGAGCCGTTTCGACCGTTTCGAAGGAGTGCTCGCTTGAATGCTTAAGCCACTTGGCGCATGCTCTCCAAGCTGCTTGGTTATTCGTTTCAGGAAATAGTGCACATGCTTTCAATCTCACATCGATTAGACGCACGTTTCCACCTTTGTTGGGTCCCACGGTACATTGCAGTGAGTACTTCTGGAGGTGTATCATCCACTGAAAATGTGCAATTTTATTTTTACAGGACATCGCTTTATTTAACCTTTTTGTGTGATCCATTGTTATCGATATCGACACTTCGACATCGATACATATTGATAAAAAACAATAAGTTCCATCCAACCAGGTGTTCACGATGTTTGTTCTTGATGTGAAGGTATAGAGTATAGATCGACATTTTGTATTCTCTGTCTTGATACATTTTTGAATTGAATTTCGCTAATTACCCATTTTAAGTCCTCTTTCGAAAAACGCTGCTTCAAGGTAAATCTTTGTGTTTGTCGTTTATATTTACTTGATGCGTGTGTACATTTGCACACGTGTGTGTATGTATGTACCTAAACTGTTTTACTCCAATGGCACTTGGCACCGGTGTGTGTGGTATTGGTTATTGTTCATTGGTTATCTCCATATAGGGGTTCCAAAAAGTGGTATGGAGTCCTCCCAGGTCTCAAAGTATCCAACTCCATGTGTGTGTGTGCGTGTGTGTGTGTGTGTGTGTGTGTGTGTGTGTGTGTGTGTGTGTGTGTGTGTGTGTGTGTGTGTGCGTGTGTGTGCGTGTGTGCGTGTGTGCGTGTGTGTGTGTGTGCGTGCGTGCGTGCGTGCGTGCGTGCGTGTATGTGTGTGTGTGTGTGTGTGTGTGTGTGTGTGTGTGTGTGTGTGTGTGTGTGTGTGTGTGTGTGTGTGTGTGTGTTGTTGATTGGTATCTTCATATGCGAGATCCAAAAAGTGGTATGGAGGCCTCCCAGGTCTCAAAGTATCCAACTCCGTGTGTGTGTGTGTGTGTGTGCGTGTGTGCGTGTGTGCGTGTGTGCGTGTGTGCGTGTGTGCGTGTGTGCGTGTGTGCGTGTGTGCGTGTGTGTGTGTGTGTGTGTGTGTTGTTGATTGGTATCTTCATATGCGAGTTTCAGAAAGTTGAATGGAGTCCTCCCAGGGTGGGCTCAAAGTATCAACCTTTATTTTGGTGAGGGATCACGATTAATGGACCAAGCTGTGAAGTTTTCTGTTTTCAAAGTTTTGTGCCCAGGACTCTCTTCAGGATCGTTGCTGAGCCCTGGAAAGCCACCAACAGGAGTTTGTTTGTTATAATATTCCCGGGGATGGTTTTCAATATCTCTGTGAGGTTCTTTGTCATCAATCCCGTAGCTCCAACTATCACTGGTATAACTTTGGCATTCTTCAGCTTCCTGGATCTTTTCACTTCATTCTTGAGGTCATGGTATTTGGTCATTTTCTTGATTTCTGCATCGTTTAGTCCAAAATCACTGGTATTAACACCTCATTTAGCAATGCCTTCTTCTCTCTTTTTTTCACCAAAGGATGACACCTGGTTGCAAAGCTTTGTTTTTGATCTTCACACTGGATGGGATCATGAGGTCGTACGTGAGCGGTACTTCTATGTTTTCAGTGCATGCTTTTGATTAATGTTCCCACAAATTTTCTAGAACTGGAATATCAAAGTCTATGCAGATGTGCCAGTGGATGACATAACAAACTCTGTCGTGTTGTTGTGTGTTCAGCAATTCTGACATCAGTTTTTCTTTTTCATTTCTGTTCAGTCATTAAGCATAACATATGACTTTCTTTGCCAAGCCACCTCCACCCATCACCTATCTTTTTTTTTCCTCCCCCATGCCCCCACTGTCTGTCTGTCCCCTCCTCACTCCCTCCTCCGAATAAAATGCAGTTCTCTCTCTCTCTCTCTCTCTCTCTCTCTCTCTCTCTCTCTCTCTCTCTCTCTCTCTCTCTCTCTCTCTCTCTCTCTCTCTCTCTCTCTCTCTCTCTCTCTCTCTCTCTCTCTCTCTCTCTCTCTCTCTCTCTCTCACACTCCTCCCTCCCACAGTGTATAGCTACGATTCATGAGGTGTTGCTCTCCCCACCTCCACCCACCTTCCTTGCTCTTCTACCCTTCTGAGCTTCCCCTTCTTCACCCACTCCTCTCTTACTCTCCATCCTCTCTGCCTCCCCTCTCACCCTCTCTCTTTCTCCACCCCCCCCCCATCCTCTTCGCACCCACATCAGCAAAGCGACAGGTTGTATTTGCTTGTGTGTATATTGTTGCGGTCTTCGCGCCCGCCGGCGTGCGACGGCCACGTAACTCGAATCGCGGCACGTCGCCCACCGGACGGACAATCCAGTCGTGACCCTCTCGGACTAACGCCGGGAACCAGTCACGGGTGGACCTTTCGGTCTCACCGCGATCGAGCCAATCAGCCCCCGCGTGGGATAGGGTTGCTCGCCAAATTCGACCTACCTAAGTACCCACGCGGAGGGTAGACCGGGCGATCGCACCTCGCCGCAGGTCGACTTCGGACACGGGCCACTTAAGCGACCCGTTCCGTACTATCAGAATAACCGAGCGGTGTTATCGTCGACCTCGACGGTTCGATTAATTATCGGGCGTATTCAGCCCACTACCAACCCTTTACGTGAAGCAAGATGGGGATCCAATGGAGGAAAAGACGAAGCGAAGCGGGAGACAGTTCAACAATAAAGCACATTTATTCGCGACGAACGGAAAGCACACAAATACAATTCCGCAAATGCACACAAAAAGAAAACACAATTCCATTTACACAAAAAGCAAACATAAAAGTGAAAACAGTGCAGAGCTAATACCGACTACCGAGCACACGGCAACACTTATACAATTCTACTTCACAGACGGCGCCGACAACACATACCCAAAACCAAGGGAAAGAAATACCCTCAAGAATGAGGTAGGCCTGGGGCCGAGACCTGGTCGGGCCTACCCGTCTGGTGATGAGACGCGGAGCGCGATGGCCCCGCAACCCGCGGGCCTCGTGGACAGTGCCTGGCAGGGGGTGGGAACGGGGGCCCCCTTAGTCGCACTATCTCAGCGCGGGGGAAACAGGAGGGGTTGCTGATGCTCGGGGTATAGAGGATCTTTATTACGCGCGACGAGCGTCTCCACCTCGGCCAGGTCGCGCTGTCGGCCTCCCAGGGGTGCAGCTCCCTGCACGACGAGCACCCCCTCGTCCGGTGTCGCCGCCTTTCCACCGCTCCGTCCCCTCCGTTCCGACTCCCACGCACACGACGAGCAGCTCCACCGCCCGCGAAGTCTTGACCCTCTGCTTCTGACTCTCCTCGCCTCGTTCCGACCTTTACTACTCCGTTCTGCTGACTCTTTCTCGTTCCCGTTCTGCTGACTCTCTCGTTCCTCTTGCGACTCCTTCGTTCCGACTTTTACGACCCCTTTGACTGACGAACACCGTCCTTTTATCCCCCCCGTAACTTCGCCTTTGACCCCCTCCCTTTGACCTTTCAACTCGCTCCCCATTGGCCCGAGAAAAAGTGGGCGTGAAGGCTTTTTGATCCACAAATTTGCATATATCGATCGCCCTGGGGGCGGGGCCAATTCGCCCCTCGCTCACCGATTGGACGGCAAAAAGTGGGCGTGTGTCGTTTTGGATCCGTTTTTGAAGCAGAAAATCCGTGATTTTGTACACGCTGTTCAACGTGCGCCCTACACGAGTCCAGCATCGGTGCCCATGAGTGGCGCGAGATGACGGTGATGCGATGGTGGCGAGTTGTGACGGTAAAGGTCATGGCGGTTGTGGTGAAGCGGCGTTGTGGTTGGTGGTTGTTGTTGTGGTTGTGATGGTGGCGATTGGTCCAAAATAAAGATAGTAAAGAAAAACGGCTATCCTGAAGAGTCGCAGCTCGCATAAATGACATGTATTCCCACTAGACAACGGGTTTGGGCCTAACTACACATGCACTTACCGAGATACCTCACCTAAGGGACCTGAATGGTGGTTTGCGAATCTGGTAACCACAACACTACCCCTTCCCTTTTTACAGACTCGTCCCGAGTCGTCAAATTTTCGTGTGCCATCATGTGTAGTTTTCCCCTAGTACATTTTACCTACGGATCCCTGAGTGCGACATTCATGGTATTCGTGTCCCAAAATAAATAACCTGAGGGCTGCGTAACTACCTAAACAAACTCACTCACACGGACGACTTAAATAAAATTGCCGGCGCTAGACAGACATGCCGGGGGCGCACTCATATTTACAGTACATCTTAACCTTAACTTACAAATTTTACACTAAACCATGGCCCAGGATCATTGAACTCTGCAAAAGAAAGCAGTTAGCAGGGAGCCAGGCTGCCCGCATGCAGTCTCTGGCTCAAAACAATGCAGGTGACAGGGAACGTGGCTGGCTGCTCACACGCAGTCCAAGGCCTTCCCTTTTGAACTGAACTCAGTGAACCACAACGGTGCTTGGGCTGCACAAACGCAGTCTCCGTGCCAGCTCAAGTGGCACACGCAATGAGCACAACGAATGGATGCATGAACGGTTTGAACTGAATGCAGTGAACCACAACGGTGCATGGGCTGCACAAACGCAGTCTCCGTGCCAGCTCAAGTGGCACACGCAATGAGCACAACGAATGGATGCATGGACACAAACACGGTGCACGGGCCGCCACTGCAGGCCCGTGTTGTAGCTGCCAACAGGGCAGTTCTCGCAGCTTGCAAACTGTTGCCTTGATCCTGGCGCACATGGAAATGAACAGGGGGGGCAAAGCAAAAATTGAACGGGGCTGGTGAACATGGGCAGTGGGCATGGCATGGCAAAGGTAGCAGGCAAACACAGCCCGCCGAAGAAGGCCGCCGCAGGCAAACACAGCCGGCAGATGAACTGGCCGGCACAGGCCTTGAAGTACCACAGCTGCAGATGATCCGGCCGGCACAGGCCTTGAAGAAAACAGCCAGCAGATGAACTGGCCGGTACAGGCCTTGCAGCACAACAACAACTGCCGATGAAGTTAGCCGGCCTCTGCCTTGCAGCAAAACACGGCCAGCCGATGAAGTTGGCCAGCCTTTGCCGTTCAGTGGAGGTTGGTGGAGGGAGTGCGGTGGTGCTGGCCACTCGGAAGGCGGGCTCGGACCTACCTACCTGTCTCCCTCCCAACCTATCGCCTTTGCCTGTCACTGTACATACCCACTCCCTTAATTTGTCAAACCCCAATTTAGCCCCAACTTATTTTTTTTCTGTTGTTTTTATTTTTACTCCCCCACTATAAATCGTCCCCTAACCCCCTTTATCGTCCTTGTTTGGCTAACCTATCCTGTCACCTAGCCTACTCCCAACCCCTACGTTCCCTTCCCGGAGGGGAACAAGGGAGAGCTAACGTCCTGTGTCGAGGCCCAACGAAGCCTCAGAATGGCCTCCCCAGAGTTCGGCGATCTTAACACCAAGTGGGTCCAGCGGCCCACAACGACAGCGAGGGGATGGATGGTGCGGAGGGGTACATCTCCTCATCTACCCTAACCATTTAACTGTTAAACTACCCCGGGGCTTTCAACAAGCGCCTCTCGCTTAAACTATTGGTTCTATCAACCCAGATTCCCGTCGCCTGTGTTGGTGTCCTCACAATTTCGGGCCTCACCCCCCAATTTTCTCTCCGTGCCCTCACACGGTCTCCTGGCTGGGACACGTGGCTCCCTTTGGCAGGCACGACCCTCTGCCGAATCTCCCGCTATGGCACCCCGGGCACTACACTGCCTCCGAGCCTACCAGCTCCCTAACACCGGGGAGTGCCCCCATGGCACCTCCCCTGAAACGCACACGTGGCAGGCCGGCCTCCCGGGCCCCTTTCCGAGGGTCACCCGTGCCCACAACACTGCCCACGCGGCTAATGGCGCCCCGGGCCCCCGCACCAAGCAGGCGCACCCGTGCCCACTACTCTATCCCGGCCCCCCATGGGCCCTTGGCCTACCGCGGCCGACTAGCCTGGTGCCCGGGGTACCCACTCAGCGATACTCACCTTTCGCAGCCACGCTCCCAAGCCCGTCAACAGGGCTCCTGCACCCCTCCAAATGGGTCTCGAGCCTACTTTCCCACCAACAACAAAACGACCTCCATTTTTCAATTTGACTAACCCAGCTAACTCACTCTACACTGACCCCGGGGTCCCTTGGGCGGGAGTCACTCCTCCCCCCAATCACTCATCGCACCATGCATTCCCCATTCACTCCATACACACAGACCCGCTGGCCTCACTCACAACTCCAAGCACATGCTTCCACTTCACTCACCAACTCTTCAACACACACACCACTGAACTCTGCCATCCTTCTAACTACATCCCCTAACTAACTCGTGCTCCCACGTCGTCCCTTACACTATAGCACGTTCCATTTAACACTACGTAGCTAAGCTACGTCCCCTCTACACATTCACAAGTCTGTCACTGTCTCAAATAAATCATTTTATTTCCCAACCTAAATCTGGCTACAATCCCTCTAACTAATCCATTCCACGGACTCCATGAGGACTTACCCCTGCCCCATGAAGTCGGTCTAGCTAAGCTAACCCTTCCCCCTAACTAGTTTCCATCCTGTGCCCAGGTAAGGGGGTCTTTCACCCCTTGCCCAGGAATCCTTTGCACCCGAAAGTGAGGCTTGGCTTTCTTTTTTTTTTTTTTTTTTCCATGCGCAGCACCTGCGCGGCAACTCGCGCTCTTTGCACCTTGCAACTGCCCGTGACGTCATGCAGCTGCACGTGTTCCTCGTCCCTCCTTGGACGGGACCATCCGGCAGAGATACCCCTCCTGCCGGATTCCAACCCCACGTGCAGCCATGACGTCACCGTGCGCATATAAAAAAAAACAAGCCACACGTCTCGAGGGGTTCCCCACGCGAACACATGTGCTTTGCCCGTTGGAGCTTAGACACGCACGATCGCGTGGAGAACCCGTCCGGTCCAAATCCGTAGTCCTGCCTAAACTTTGTCCGTCCGCGGGATCGGCAAATCCACCGCGTGCGTTTCCGGACCGGTACTTCACTCTCGCAAGCGAGCACGTGGCGGTCTCGTGCGTTGCACAGCACGAACCGCGTGCTCACTGCTGGGTGAACCCGGCACGGTCCCCGAAACAGCTACAGCCGCTACACGGCTTTCGTTCCTTACATGTCTCCGTCGTCGCCTCCATTCAACACACGCATACCTGCGTGTTACGACGCACACAGTCCACTCCATCACATTCACACCGGGAGACGCGGCTGCGTGCTCCCGCATGCCAACCGACATCTCCCTCACATACCGCTCTCTCACACACACGGTCTCCCTTGCACACAGCCGTTCACTCACGCGTGCCTCACTACTCACACAAACCATACTACTCACACACGCGGGGGAACTCAACCGCTGTGACTCATCCACACACCGTGCCTCACTCATACACGCGGGGGCACACACCCGCGGTGCCTCACTCACACACACGGCGACACTCACACACGGTGCCTCACTCATACACCGTGCCTCACTCACACACGCGGGGGCACTCATCCGCGGTGCTTCACTCACACACACGGCGACACTCATACACGGTGCCTCATCCACACACGCGGGGGCACTAACCCGCGGTGCCTCACTCACACTCCGTGCCTCACTCACACACGGCGTGCTGGGAAGCATGTACTCCGGCACCATCGCCACCACACCACTCACACACGGGGTCGCTTCCACACACGGGGACGCACTCACACCTTGCACCACACACACCGGGACAACCACACTGGGGATTTGTGTCCCCACAAGGGTCTCCGGGGCCTCTATACCCCCCAAGCTCTCCGTGCACCCGTCCACAGCACTCGTCCCCTCAACCTCGCAAAGCACGACCGAACTCACCTGGTCGTGACTCGCCTCAAGGGGGCATACTCCCTCCCCTCGTTCCTGGAGGTCATCCAGCTGCTCACACCGGGTCCCCACACGCTCCGCGAGCTCAACCTCACTGTCCTCCACTACCTCTGTGTGTGTGTGTGCGTCACTTACCTTGTCCAATTCACCCTCCATCTCCCGTGTCTCTATACATTTTATTCTTTCTGTCGTCTCCTCGTGTCTATTGGTCTCTGCTTCTTTCTGGCGTCTTTCTCTTATCTTTAAGTAGGTCCACCTTGCTTTCTCTTGAAGTCGCTCCCGTCCTTCCCTGTTTTTCACTCCTTGCTCTTTCACGATCTCCGCGTACCTCATCCTTGCTCTCCGTATTAATTGTTCTTTTCTCTCCCTCGCAATTACTTTCACCTCGTCTCTTGTCTCCCGAATTACTTTTTCCTTACCCGCCTCCACCGCGGGCCTGTCAGCCGTTGCACCCCCACCCAGCTCGTTTGCTCCCACACGTGAAGTCGCCATTCCCAGCTCCCTGGTCACGGCCTTCATGCCCGCCTGCAGGCATCGGCCCATGTTCTGCGTCTCACCCCGCAGCTCTTTCATTTCTTCTTTCATGTTTGCTTCCATTCCGTTTATTTGCTGTGTATTCGCATCCATCGTCGTTTTCACTTCATTTGTATTTGTATCCATCTTTTCATCCATTTTTTGTGTATTCGCATCCATCTTTTCGTTCATGCCTTTCATTTCGTTTTTTATTTCATTTGTATTTGTATCCATCGTCGTTTTCACTTCATTCATTTGTTTGTTCATTGCCGCCAGCATGGCGCATAGCTGGGCCATGTTGGATGCACTCAGCTGAGCCGTTTCGGCAAGGGTTGGGGAAGGGTCTTGGTGGAGAGGGGGGGGGGGAGGTGTCATACACCGCGGCCGCTGCCGCGCCCACCTCGGGCCTTGGGTTCAGTTGGGCGAGTCCGTGTTCCTGCACAATCAACATTTCCTGCTCGGGGATTCCATCCTGGACCATGGACTCTACATTATTACACATATACATTTCTTATACCCCCGGCTCCCGCTCGCCTTGAGACGCCATCTTGCTTCTCGTGAAGGGTTAATTTAGCTCGCTCGAAATTTGGAGGGAATCGGGGGTCGCTTCTCTCACCCCTGGACCGATTCCCGTAAATTTAGCCGGAGACAGGAGAGCCCGTTTTCCTGTTCTCCGATACCAGTGCCGCGGTGGAGGCGTGGGTTCGAATCCCACTCCTGACACCAGTGTTGCGGTCTTCGCGCCCGCCGGCGTGCGACGGCCACGTAACTCGAATCGCGGCACGTCGCCCACCGGACGGACAATCCAGTCGTGACCCTCTCGGACTAACGCCGGGAACCAGTCACGGGTGGACCTTTCGGTCTCACCGCGATCGAGCCAATCAGCCCCCGCGTGGGATAGGGTTGCTCGCCAAATTCGACCTACCTAAGTACCCACGCGGAGGGTAGACCCGGACGATCGCACCTCGCCGCAGGTCGACTTCGGACACGGGCCACTTAAGCGACCCGTTCCGTACTATCAGAATAACCGAGCGGTGTTATCGTCGACCTCGACGGTTCGATTAATTATCGGGCGTATTCAGCCCACTACCAACCCTTTACGTGAAGCAAGATGGGGATCCAATGGAGGAAAAGACGAAGCGAAGCGGGAGACAGTTCAACAATAAAGCACATTTATTCGCGACGAACGGAAAGCACACAAATACAATTCCACCAAATGCACACAAAAAAGAAAACACAATTCCATTTACACAAAAAGCAAACATAAAAGTGAAAACAGTGCAGAGCTAATACCGACTACCGAGCACACGGCAACACTTATACAATTCTACTTCACAGACGGCGCCGACAACACATACCCAAAACCAAGGAAAAGAAATACCCTCAAGAATGAGGTAGGCCTGGGGCCGAGACCTGGTCGGGCCTACCCGTCTGGTGATGAGACGCGGAGCGGCGATGGCCCCGCAACCCGCGGGCCTCGTGGACAGTGCCTGGCAGGGGGGTGGGAACGGGGCCCCCTTGGTCGCACTATCTCAGCGCGGGGGGGGAAACAGGAGGGGGTTGCTGATGCTCGGGGTATAGAGGATCTTTATTATGTGCGCGACGAGCGTCTCCACCTCGGCCAGGTCGCGCTGTCGGCCTCCCAGGGGTGCAGCTCCCTGCACGACGCGAGCACCCCCTCGTCCGGTGTCGCCGCCTTTCCACCGCTCCGTCCCCTCCGTTCCGACTCCCACGCACACGACGAGCAGCTCCACCGCCCGCGAAGTCTTGACCCTCTGCTTCTGACTCTCCTCGCCTCGTTCCGACCTTTACTACTCCGTTCTGCTGACTCTTTCTCGTTCCCGTTCTGCTGACTCTCTCGTTCCTCTTGCGACTCCTTCGTTCCGACTTTTACGACCCCTTTGACTGACGAACACCGTCCTTTTATCCCCCCCGTAACTTCGCCTTTGACCCCCTCCCTTTGACCTTTCAACTCGCTCCCCAATTGGCCCGAGAAAAAGTGGGCGTGAAGGCTTTTTGATCCACAAATTTGCATATATCGATCGCCCTGGGGGCGGGGCCAATTCGCCCCTCGCTCACCGATTGGACGGCAAAAAGTGGGCGTGTGTCGTTTTGGATCCGTTTTTGAAGCAGAAAATCCGTGATTTTGTACACGCTGTTCAACGTGCGCCCTACACGAGTCCAGCATCGGTGCCCATGAGTGGCGCGAGATGACGGTGATGCGATGGTGGCGAGTTGTGACGGTAAAGGTCATGGCGGTTGTGGTGAAGCGGCGTTGTGGTTGGTGGTTGTTGTTGTGGTTGTGATGGTGGCGATTGGTCCAAAATAAAGATAGTAAAAGAAAAACGGCTATCCTGAAGAGTCGCAGCTCGCATAAATGACATGTATTCCCACTAGACAACGGGTTTGGGCCTAACTACACATGCACTTACCGAGATACCTCACCTAAGGGACCTGAATGGTGGTTTGCGAATCTGGTAACCACAACACTATGTATGTACATATATATATATATATATATATATATATATATATATATATATATATATATATATATATATATATATATATATTGTTGCGGTCTTCGCGCCCGCCGGCGTGCGACGGCCACGTAACTCGAATCGCGGCACGTCGCCCACTGGACGGACAATCCAGTCGTGACCCTCTCGGACTAACGCCGGGAACCAGTCACGGGTGGACCTTTCGGTCTCACCGCGATCGAGCCAATCAGCCCCCACGTGGGATAGGGTTGCTCGCCAAATTCGAACTACCTAAGTACCCACGCGGAGGGTAGACCGGGCGATCGCACCTCGCCGCAGGTCGACTTTGGACACGGGCCACTTAAGCGACCCGTTCCGTACTATCAGAATAACCGAGCGGTGTTATCGTCGACCTCGACGGTTCGATTAATTATCGGGCGTATTCAGCCCACTACCAACCCTTTACGTGAAGCAAGATGGGGATTCAATGGAGGAAAAAGACGAAGCGAAGCGGGAAACAGTTCAACAATAAAGCACATTTATTCGCGGCACACGGGAAGCACACAAATACAATTCCACCAAATGCACACAAAAAAAGAAAACACAATTCCATTTACACAAAAAGCAAACATAAAAGTGAAAACACAGTGCAGAGCTAATACCGACTACCGAGCACACGGCAACACTTATACAATTCTACTTCACAGACGGCGCCGACAACACATACCCAAAACCAAGGAAAAGAAATACCCTCAAGAATGAGGCAGGCCTGAGGCCGAGACCGGGTCGGGCCTACCCGTCTGGTGATGAGACGCGGAGCGGCGATGGCCCCGCAACCCGCGGGCCTCGTGGACAGTGCCTGGCAGGGGGTGGGAACGGGCCCCCTTGGTCGCACTATCTCAGCGCGGGGGGAAACAGGAGGGGGTTGCTGATGCTCGGGGTATAGAGGATCTTTATTATCCCTGGTGTGCGTCTCCACCTCGGCCAGGTCGCACTGCCGGCCTCCCTCGGGCGTGCAGCTCCTGGCACCGACGCGAGCACCCCCTCGTCCGACTCTCTTCAGCTTCTCCAGCCACTGCAGGCTTCGGGCTCCAGTCTTCCACACTCGTCCCCTCCGTTCCGACTCCTTCTCGTTCTCGACTCCTTCTCGTTCTCGTTTGCGACTCTCCTCTGACTGACGAACACCGTCCTTTTATCCCCCCGTAACTTCGCCTTTGACCCCCTCCCTTTGACCTTTCACCTCGCTCCCCATTGGCCCGAGAAAAAGTGGGCGTGAAGGCTTTTTGATCCACAAATTTGCATATATCGATCGTTCTGGAGGCGGGGCCAAATCGCCCCTCGCTCACCGATTGGACGGCAAAAAGTGGGCGTGTGTCGTTTTTGATCCGTTTTTGAAGCACAAAATCCACGCTGTTTGACGCGCGTTCTGCATGAGTCCAACACCGGTACCCACAGCGGGGCAAGAACGGTGGCGATGCTACGGTTGCGAGGTGTGACGGGAAGGTCGTGGCGGTTGTGGTGAAGCGGCGTTGTGGTTGGTGGTTGATGTTGTGGTTGTGATCATGGCGGTTGGTCCAAAATAAAGATAGTAAAAGAAAAACGGCTATCCTGAAGAGTCGCAGCACGCATGAATAACATTTATTCCCACTAGACAACGGGTTTGGGCCTAACTACACATATACTTACCGAGATACCTCACCTAAGGGACCTGAATGGTGGTTTGCGAATTTGGTAACCACAACACTATATATATATATATATATATATATATATATATATATATATATATATATATATATATATATATATATATATATATATATATATATATATATATATATATATATATATATTTGCTGCGGTTCGACAAAACCGCATGCCTCTAAGGCAATGGCACCCAACCTACAGTGATCTCCAGGCAGTTATTTCGTTAGTCTTTGAGCAGTCAGATGTTCCCCTCATGTCTCGTCGTTTAACGGGACGAAGTGTATTACGTGGGGCTAATAGCTCAGTCTAATTACATCTCTATCTTCCATTCAATCCTGGTTTCCATTCCAACCCTCTCCTTTTATCCATGGTACAAATCAAATCAAGCAAGCAAGCAAATGCACACAATATGAATAACAGTAGTAAGCAGCCACCCATGAAAGAATCACAGCAAGAATAAAGACGCTGTGTGGCACGCGCATGGCGCGCCCTTTCATGCAAGTCTCTACGCCAATTTACAACAGCGTCTCCTCTTGCTCAGCCTTCGCTCACCAAAACCTCACCACCTTGACCACTAACATCTCCCGCACACGGGAGAAATTATCCCGCTCCTCCTCATACCTCTGTGTCAATGCAATTTGCCACTTAACAGAGGAGTGCTGCATGGCTCAAGTTACTTGGACCGCATGATGTGGGGACAAGCAACAGTCGTCAACAGTACCAACCACATCTCACCAGATATGGCGCAAATGGGCACGAGGGATTGATACGACCCTCGTCCAGTCGCCAGAGCACGGCACGATGGGCGTCGAGAGACGGGTCGCGGGAGGAGCGATCCGGGAGTTTGGTAAGGAGCTCCGGGCCATGTCATGCCGGATGTGCGAATGAGACCACTTCCGCCCCAGGAGCCAGGCAGGGTGGGGCGAGGATTGCCGTGGCCCAGCACGGAAGCGCGATTTGGGTCACAGCGTGTCACTTTGGGTTGTCTCCCCACCCTTCACCAGGGGCTTATAAAAGGCGGATCGCAAAGCCATCCGCCCTCTTTTTCGCCTGCCTGCCCCGTCCTCATCTTCACCTGTTTGCCTCTCCCTCTCCTTCACCTCTCTGCACCGCTTTCATCTTCACTGCTCCTCGTTGTCTGCCCGTCGATGCAGCTACACTCGGGGTTGGTGTGCGACACTTTCTTCTGGGACCAGTGCGGAGCACACGTTTCCACAATCCTGGGCAAAGTGACTAAGCAGGACATAATGCACCGACTCCTTGAGGTGAGATCGTTCAAGCGGAGCATCCCATGGAGGTACATGCTACACTCACAGACCTATACACGACTAAGGAATCTTTTACTTCACGCATCTTCTCTCCTCTCTCTATTTCCACCCTGATACCTTGTCCCCTTGGATGCACAAAAGAGCATCTATTACAGATTCGAAATCACAGTTTCCTCTGGCACGACACCGTACCCCCCCCCATATTGCACAACACCACACCTCCCACTTCCACACCTTAGACACCAGTATTTCTCCCTCCTACCTCCCCCAAAGCATACTGGGTTGCATTGGTCAGCCGACCACGCCAGGTAGTGCGAGACCATTTGTCCTCATCTGCTCTCTTTCTTTCTGGCTATCTAATCTTCCTCGGATTTGTGTGTAAGTGTGTATGTGATGGCGCCTGTCAGAGCATAAGTTAAGATTGAAGAAGTTCTAACGAGATAAGTCTGCTCTGTGTCTGCTTTTGCAAATTGATTGTCTTTTGTCCCACCCCACAAATTCCTTGCTATCCCTGCTGCACATAAGAATATACCCAATTTACTGTGCCACATACCTTTCCTCGCTTAATTGTAAATGTATGCTTGTATAGAAATGTTCCCAGCTTGTTTTCGTCATTTCCTTCATTAGTCCAGTATGGTCCGCATCCCAGCTTATCCGGGACATTATCCCCCAACGATCTGTTTTCTCGCCAGTATGTCCTTTGGCAGTTACGCTCGGCTGCATCTGATCTGGTAAGGTGATCCGGTTTGAACAAGGCATACCGAGGGCGGGTCCCCTAGTATTTAGATCACGTGGCCATTAGCTAAGCGGTATCCATGAGATGGAGGACCGAGGTCACGTGGTTGAGTTATTGGCGTTTTCGGTCGATTTGCGACTCGTTATGTCACGGAATTATTCGTGTGCGATGACCTGCGATATGGAGAGTCTGGTGGGAACCCGAGGTGGCTTACCCCTATCTACCCCCCCACCCCTCCCCACCAATGGTCTTCTTGCCCCCGACCATGGGTCTGCAACTATATATATATACATATATATATATATATATATATATATATATATATATATATATATATATATATATATATATACATATATATATATAGGAGCCAATGGGTGGAGAGAAGCAAAGTCCGAAAAAAATGGGTGGAGAAGGGCGGCGAGGTGGTGAAGAAGTCTGTCAGTAGTCAAATTAGTAAAGAAGGGCGGAGTCAGCAGGTGAATGGGTGGGTTGTCAATCCCAAGCCAGACAGAATGAGCTGACAGGAATGATGGACAGGAACGAGGGGCAGGAACGATGGGCAAGAATGATGTGGAGGAACGATGGACAGGAACGATTAGCAGGAATGACACACAGGAACAACGAGCAGAAATGACACACAGGAACGACACACAAAAAGGAAGAGCAGAAACGACACACAGGAATGACACACTAGCAGCTCTGTGACCCGTCCTTTTTATAGACCCTGTGGTGCGGGGCAGGGGGCTACAACCTGAAGCGATGTGTCTTCACCCGAATCGGGCGCTCTGGTTGGGCCCCGGCCACTGCAAGGCCCGGCCGTGATGGCGGGAAGCAGATCCACTCCACTTCCGGCAAGATGGTTCCAAGCTGCGGAATCATCTCGCTCTGAACCCCATGACATAACTCGCCTTGGACCGAGCCCAATGATATGAATTGCCTTGCACCGAATCCCGTGCCATGCCCCGGTGAACCGCGGTTGGCACTGTTCAATGTGCCCGCTCCGTAGTGTGCCACGTGGCCTGAGCGATCCGGCTGCACAGCATGCCTCTGCCTGGCAGCAGCTGTATCGAAGTGACAGTCCGGGAGGATGTCTGCCATCAGTGGGAGACACCCGTGGCCATTGTGGTGAGCGAATACTGCCGGTAAGAAGTTCTTGTAACCCCATGCGCAGACGCGACCAAAGATGTGTGTTATTCGTGCCCCGTTCTGTACGATGATAAAGTATCACGGGCTGCGCGCGAGTCCGCCATTGTACATGTGGTCAGCGCGTGAATCCGCCCACCATCGAGCATGCCCCGTACAGTGCGCATGGGTCCGCCATTAAGCACATGGCCATTTATCAAAGGCAGTGTCGTGTGCACAGTGCCAGCCCTGATCTGTGTCAGGGAATTGAGTGAAAGGATTGGATATAATTATTAGATGGAGATTCGGATTGAAAAAGGGACATATATAATTATTAAACTGAGATTTGGATTGAAGAAGAATGCACCGCGTGCATCCTGTATGTTAGAATTTGGTGTGTTGGTTCTGCCTCTGATCGCCTGAACAGGGGGTGGTGGGTCGCCGCTGTGGGGCACACGCTCCGTGCAGCACTGGTGTTTATTGTTGGTTTATACTGCTGCCCTTGGTGTTCTGTGAGGACGCATTCTTATGCAAAAGGCGCGGCTGTGGTTTTTACCGATGTATGTCCGAGCGTCGTGCCTGCTGGCTCACGTGAGGACCCCTTGCTTGGATTTACATCAGGACTAGAGAAAAAAAGAATATAAATGAGGTTCAGAGATTTAATCAGACCTAACTTTGAGATTTACACAATGCACTGTCCCGTTCGCCCCACTAGACAATAAGGAATGGACTATCTGAATGTACATTCATGAAATAACTGATTGGGGACCACTTATGTTGGCTGCTATTGGTGTTGGAGGGATGCGATTTTCAGAACCACAACAATATTTTTTATATATATAGATAGAGATAGTTTGCCTTTAATAGGTATAGATTACACACACTTCCTCAGGCGTATGTTTCAGCACTGGCACATTATGACCATTTTATACCCTTTCTGGCCACATTCCAGAGCAGGGAGTGAAAAATGTCATACACTAAATTTAGTCATCAACATCATTTCATTTCCAGTATTGTTATGGATCCGGGTTTTGAGTTTCTCATGAGGGGAAGTGCTCGAGTTCCTCTCGAACACCTGGTCCTGAGGCTTCCAGGCACATGTAACTTCATGCTCCGGAGGGTTGTTAAGCAACCTTTAGTACCAATTGGTACTGCCAATCCAGCGGAGTTACACTTCCTCGTGTGATATCTTACGTGTGGACGGCCGGACCAAAGGGGTCTCGTGCCCTCAAAGCATACTCTCATTTGCTCACCGGATCAGGTGCAGCTGAGCAGAGTTGCGAGTGCGCACCGGCTAATGAGCAAATTATTTGTGGCAGAACTTCCCAGCTGAACTGTGTATGGACTATGCTGGACCAATAGGGAAAAGATGCGACGAGCAAGGTACATTTATAACAAGGTAAATGCAAATGTTTCCAAAACAACAATAAAGGACATAGTGCAGACGTATACCAATATTCAGAACTTCTACAGTCTTATCTTACACGAGGACACATGCCATCAGAAACATTCCCAGAGGAAGGTTAGACAGCAAAGAAAGATGAGAAAAGACAAGGTACTGGCAACCTCTTTGTTACCTCGTATGGTCAATGGACCAACACTTCTCAGTTACTTAGGAAGAGGGAGAGAAGGGAGAAACTGAGGATGTCTAATTGTGTGTGGTCAGATGAGGTTTAATGAAGGACGTGGTGAAATATGGATAAAATGCAGAGAAGAAAATAGAAAGAGGTGCTTGTCTGTGGGGGCGCTATGAAAAGACCACATGTTCAGGACTTGCCCTCGCCGATTGCTGTTTTGTGTCCACAGCAGATAAGACAGAAAACAAGAGACAGGACTTGTGAGAAGATAGTCCTCGTGATGTGTGAGGAACTCTGCATGTGTAAATGTGCTTTGATTTGGCTCTAATGAATGTGCTTAGCATGGCGTCTGAATTGCTCACCCACCCAGTGCTCCTCTCCACCTGCTCTGTTCCTCATGCTCCATTCTCCTGTTCAGTTCCGACCTCCGTCCCATACCACTGACCAAGCGAAAAGCGTGTCTGTTTTCCCTCCCCCTCGCCTGGTGTTTTATCGTTATGTAATGAGGGAGGAGCCTAAAGGCAGATCAGGATTGATGGTAGGAGTTTCCAAGTGTCCCCATTGTGCAAAGATGCTTCCCTAAGTGTTAGCTCCACCCACTCGCGGACTTTGCATCAGAAATTTCCTCAATTACTTCTATCCCTCACCACGCGACTCAACTCCGAGATTAACATGGGTCGAGGGTATCTGTTGGTGCCCTCCAGCCACGAACATGTGCTGGATACCAAATGGGGGTTGTTATTGAGCAAGACACTAGGGCTATTCATACGATGTTGAACGGATTCTCGCGTGCACTTGCGCTTCAAACTACATGCCAGAATTTCCCAACCACAAGCATCTGGAATGGTACGTGACGTCCATTGTTCCCTGCCTTCTACAGAGGGCAGTGGTGGGTGTCTGTGGTGATGACTGTGGCTGCGGCTTTCATAGCGGTGGTGTAGCAGTGAGCTATGGCGAGGTGGTTGAGGCATCGTAGCATTGTGGCAGTTAATGGTGAAGGTAAGTGAGCTTGGATTGATGTAGGGATTTTTATAAAGGCATTGTCGAGGTTGTAGAAATGTTGTAGCATTGGGGTTCAAGTACGGTGAAGATCTGAGGTGATGCACCATTGGGGAATGCTGCAAAGTTTGAATGAGGTTTTGGCGTTTGCGGAATATGCTAATGTGGCTGCCCATCCGGCTCTTCTTGCAGGCATGCATGAAGGTAAGGTCATGTGTGTAGTAAAGTAAAATAAAACAGAGGATGAGAATAAAGACCTGCCTAAAAGCCCTTGCAACGCATTTTGTCCCATAAACCCATTCGACATAAGGGAAGGGCTATCTAAAACGGATAATAATGAAATAACTATCTCAGGACCACTAAACGTTGTGTGCCATTGCCTGGGGTTGGGGGGGGGGAGGGGAAGAGCACCAGTTTTGCAGAACCTCAACAGTACATTGCCTGGGACAACATCATTGCTGGGAATGCAGCTGAGCTACTGATGCCCCTTTATGTTGGATAAATAAATTGGTATTTATCCAGGATGGTGGCAGTAACTCACCTATTCTTCATGAGGGACACAAGTCCATGTTTAACTTCCACCAACTAATGTTAGAAAAAAGGACACTACTTTTACCATCCATCATAGAGCTGGGTCACTTATTGATGCCTCACCCTGCCTGCAAAACACCAGGGTGACAGTTTATATATGGGCTGAGATTCTAACCCAAGCTGTAGTGCTCCAAAATGAGGATGTGATCTAAAGTCTATCCTGCCTTCCGAGACATTCAGTATGCCACCATAATCGATATTTTGCTCATTATGCAGAGATCACCATTTGTACATAAGCACTTGTAAGTGAAAGCACTTCACTGCTCATGCACTTTTCGGAGATCACCACTTTGCTTCCAACTCCTTTAGAGAATTCCTGGAGTGCATATGAGTAAAACGTGCTGGCAAGCACAAGTTACGAGCGGACACATGTGGTGGTGTGTTTGTATGTATCCCAGACTTAAAGGATTGTGATTATGACACTTGTCATTATAATCGGCATGGATACCAATACTCAATAATATATTCTAGAATCCTCATGAACTTATCTTGTTTTATGCAAATGAGTATTTATTCCTGCCTTTCAACTTCATTATATAAATAGTGCTAGAACACCGATACGGATTTGGAAGCCAACATTTCTGTCGTTTCGCCTTGTAACCATTTACAATAATAATCAAAAAAAAATCCTCCGCCACCTTGGTTGCATTTTTAGCATTTTCATAAATCCAGGGATGTCTTCCACCTGCATTACAATGTTCAACCAATTTGGAATGTGCTCTATGGTACCCTCGTAATTAACGCATTCGAGTAATACCCAGCAAGCCACATTAATCGGTGAGCTTGTCATTTGAAAATGACCTTCGATTCTGGAGGGTTAATGATCCAAAAATAATTAACGCTGTCTGTGGAACTGGTCTTGCATCAGTGTTATGCTTTCTAACTCAGCAATGTGGAAACCCTTTTGCTACATGAAAAAAGCAACAATTGTATATTGTGCTTGCATGGTCATTAAAGCCTTCCAAAAATGGACAAAACATTCTCCGAAAAATAGAGATGTGAACTCTTTTGGCCTCACATCAGGTCGAGACATTCTCAGACCCTGGGGGTGTTGTGTTGCAGTTTGCCTCAGTGCAGACATGACATCCTGCTCCATTTGCTTTTACACCTGGTGACAGTGTAGGGGTATGTTGGCTATGCTTCGCTGTACTCGGAGGACATGTTAGCACACTGCCATTATGCCAGCTAAAAAGCACAACCCAGGGCTGGAATATTATGATGCTTTGAAGGCCCAACCAACAAGCCATATGTAAAAACCACGTAGTTTCGCTGTCCTCCCTAATCTCAAGCGTGTCAGCACTAATCGATACATGACAGATTGATCTGTTACGTTGGGCTTTTGCTATAGGAGATTGGCTGGACCATTGTGAATTATTTATGAGTCGTACACTCTTGATATCTCCAAGCACTCTCCATGATGTCACAATCCATTGCACATCCTTCTTTGATAACGTTACCTGATCATGTTTTTCAGAAAGCAAAGCGAAAACAATGTTGTCATTTTTTTATCCCCACACTCTTTTGAAAAAAATGGGTGGGTGGGCGGGGGGATTGGGTGCCCTATTGTAATTGTCTCTGTTTGTCTGTCCGTCCGTCCGTCTGTCACACCATCTCAAACTAAGCGGTTGTGCAGAAATTTACCAAACTTGGTAGTTATGATCAACACATGGCAAGAGGCTGTAGTATCATTTTGGCCTTGCCACATTGGGTGGGCAGGGTCAAAAGGTCAAACGGTCAAACTTAGGGTCACAAAGGTCAAAATTGGTAAAAAAAATTTTTTTACTTTATATTAGGTGGTGGAGCATTCCTGGTGGAACTTTTTGCCATCTTTCAACTTTGCTTTAGGTGTGAAACGTGGTGATGTGTGATGGTATGCCATCGACTTTGCTCTCGTTTATTTCTGATCGAAAAGAAAAATAATAATAATAATTATTCACAAATAATTATAACAATAACAAAACAATATATTAATCAAATTTATGACGTCTCTCTTTTAATTGTTATTAATGGAGAAACATTCATGATAGTTAGAAGGGGTGTTCAAAAATCTTCTGTGAACATAAATGCTCACAACAGTCCAAAATACATCAACAAATGTATAACAAGGCAAATATAGAAATGAAAAAAATACTATAAACATTTTCTTGCTAATTACATATTGAAAAATAAAATGAACATTGGCACATCTTGGGCTATTGTCATGATCTTATGCCTCAAACTCTTTGAACTCTGCTAATACGTCTACCTTGAGCTGAGCATTAACAACCCTGTAATTCTAATCAACCGCACACCTGGAATGCACAAGAGCATCACACAACCGGTGCATTTTGTAAGCCTTCACCATTTGGTAGCATAGGTGTGACGTTTTAATTTGTTTCTTTTCCAAAGCATAGTTTGCAAACGTCAACCCTTCATTCATATGGTGACACCTTTTGATCACAAAATTATTTGAACATTTCCAGGTGTTCAAATGGCACACAAGTGGTGCAGCTCTTGTCTGCATCTCCACTGGGGTTTCCCGAGCCTCTCGTATGGAGCTTGTGATCTGCATGCGTATCCATTCCACATCTTTTCCCTGCAACTTTGTATCTTTCAAAGGATCTGATCATCTCGGCCCACAGATATGTAAAGAACTTGGTATATTTCCACATCCCATTGTTTATTTTTGCTTAATTTAATAGTTCGTATCATACTTGCATATTTTAAAATATTTTGAAATTAGTTTACCAGTACTTTTATTTTGCTTGCCATCCACAAGTTAATAACACGATCATGCTGGTTACCGCACCAGTACAGCTTAGACACCTGATATTATGAAAGACACTATGATAATCATTTTCGCTTTCATGCTTGCACACAGCTGTCGTTGATAGCATCCTTTCTGATTGCATCCCTCCCTCTCTTTCTTCCTTCCTATCAATGCAACAGAACAACAGTTTAGTTTGATTTCACCACACCAGGAATCGAGCTCAGGATGAGACATTTCAAAATGTAGCCCACCATCTTGAAAAAGGCTATATTGTTTTTGAACACCTGTTATTTCGTTCATATTCAACTATGATGGCTTTCTGAAAACACCTGCAGAGACATTCACTCAGAGAGAAAGGATATGTGCACTTATCACATATCCCACCATTTTATATTTGATGGGGCAAATCTTTATATGAATGTTGAGTTTGAGCCTGGCCTTTGCTCTGCTCCTGTGCATATTAGGTTTCACTCGATTGTAACATTTCAAAAGCTGTGCTTTCCCTCAAAAAGATGGCCAACTTGTCAAGGTGGTTTTGCAATCGACTGACAAATTGTCTATCACCACATTCCCACTGTTCTTTGAGTCGCGAACTTAAATTCCTTTCACCAATTACTTGACAACATTAAAGCACTCACGTGGAACTCTTCTCTCCATGGTACTTCCTTTATAGAATCAGAAATTTATGAAATCTATTCTATAATTGCCTTTGAGTTCAAGAAGGCAATGCTGAGCACTTGAGCTATGTTGTTAAAAAAAATATATAATTAAGTCAAAAAACACGTGCAAGTTCTGACTGTTAAGAAACCAGCTCCTTTCCCCTTTCCTAATGTGGAGCAGTTGCAGAGCAGATTTTGGCCCCCAAGGAAGGACCAGAGAGTAGGCCTAGTACAATCTGGGGTGACAGCTAGCAGCAGCTGTAAAAACACTTTGGACTTGAGGCATGGGGAAAAGAGAGCATGGAAAAATTATTACGGGGAAATATGCAATTAATGTCGAGCAGAGCTATTTGAAGGAGATTATATTCCCAGTGCAACCCAAACACGGCACATCACTTTTGTGTGTCTGCCCAGTGTTATGCTAATTGGGAGCATCACGTGTGGGGGTAACCTGTTAATTGTCAGTACTTGGCAGCTTTGTCTCGCCAAATGCCACCGTCAGGTCGGTGGGTTGGGGAAGAGTTAAATTATTTTGCTACCCCATTGCCCATCTCTCTCGAGGGACAACTATGAAATGTTCTTGAATGTTAAGGAAAGTTGTTTTGCTCCTTATTGAGTCTCTCTTGCCACCTGCTTCCTTCTACATAGGACCTCACCTGGAGTAACAATGTCAATGTCTTGCTGGTCTAGAACTTCCAAACACCAGGAGTTCCTTTGAGATCATTTTCAACATTAGGCTACCAGAGTAGTTGTCCATGGGAAGTCAAGACACTGCAGTGGTGGCTCTTTTAAGAGAGATTAAAACTCCGAAAGTTCAAACAACACATCAATTTACTTGTGTATCTTTACAAGGAAACTACACCTTATGTAACTTTTTCTGTGGCTTAAATGATCCACACTGCATGAAAGTAAGGCAGGAGACAATTTTGTTCACACCTTTCCTTGCAAAATATAGCTCCAGGCATGCTATAGAAAGACATCCGTTTTTATTTTCAGAAGATGCAGCAACTTTTGAAATTGTAGTTGTGATGGGGAAAGAAGGGGTAAAGGGGATAGATTCACCTATCCATCTCAGGGTGTTATGCTATCATATTGTACTCTCTGGTATCCCTGATATGACTATATCGGTATAGGCCTTATAAGTTGTCAACGAATAATTGTGAGAAACACAATATAACAAAACAGTAAAAGTTTATAATTGAAAAAATCTGGACTTACTAATCGATATAGCTGACGTTTTGGCAACAATCCATTTCCCTTGGTCATAGCAGATGTTAAAGTGAAGAAGAAGCTGGACAATCGCCACGTGACCTCGGCCAGTGGAAAGGACAATTGTTCTGTAGACCAATCCAGACATCACGAGGATGGCGTGGAAGAGATGTTATACCTTTGTCCCACGTATGTAACAGAGCAAATCACAAACCGACATTTTTGTTGAAAGATGGTGATTCAACTCTATCCCAAATGGATTCCTTTACACCTCGAGCAAACCACTTTTTTCTCAGTCGAAGATGACCACCTAACTGTAATCAAAGCTGTGACCATGCAGGTTCATGTGTGCATACACAGCAGAGTTCAAAGCCTCTTCATAAGCTGGACAACAATGTTGGTTCATACGGGCCTTTAGGGTTTTCCGAGTTTCTCCGATGTAGCTCTCAGAGCATGATGGTTCTCCCCATCTGATGCCATACACCAAGTCACGTTTCCTATCCTTCCAGATATTGTCCTTAACATGAACGAAATGGCTGCTCAGACATCTGCAAGGTTTGTATGATGTAACAATGCCAAACTTGGAGAAGGATCTTCTCACTTTCTCAGATAGCCCAGTCACATACGGAATGGTGACACGTCATCTGCACTCTGGAATGGCCACACTCAATGGTCATCTACTCATCTTGGATCTAGATTCATTATCAACAGGCCAACTCACCTTACCACCGGCCAAGGTCACATGGCGATTGTCAAGCTTCATCTTCACTTTAACATCTGCCGTGTCCAAGGTGAGTCGATTCTCGCCAAGACGTCGGCTTTACGGACAAGTAGGTCCAGCTTTTTTCAATCATAATCTTTTACTATTTTCCTTCCACTGGATGAATAACAACAAGCTGCATCGAGTTACACAATATAACAAACACTTTGGTAATTTAACTTTACCTCTTACAATAAGGAAACAGTTATGGTATGTAGCCTTCAGAAGCCACCCTTTTGCCAAAAACACATCCGATTGAGAGAATTTGATTTCAGTCCATGACTTTTACATTTATCTCAATTTGATGTTCATTGATGGTCCTGTTCTCACAGCCATTACTGCCATGGACCCACTGCATTACAGCTATCTGTGCACCAAGCTAAATTAAAATGTGAAATATTAAGAGAAAATATTCCACTCTGCAAGCTCTTCATGCATAAGATCAGTGCAGAACTTCGCTGTATTATGTGAAACAGTGCTAAGTGCTTTCTGATTTCTTTAACACTTATTAGACGATCTGCTTGGAATAAATGCCATTTTCAAGAGCTGGTTTGTGTTCTTCACCTCATGAGCAAATTGCTCGTGTTGAACTTGTTCATGTGAGCTGGATTGCTGAAGTATGTTTGTGGAGTTTGTTGAGAGCATTTTACGTTTGAACGAAATAGAAAAGATGCGCCGCAACAATTGGAATTTACAAACCTGCTTCGACTTTGTGACACATACGACTCAGCTGATACAGCGGGCAAAAATATGCCCACAAACGCTGAAAATAAAACATGGTGCTGCAAGACTGTGCTGCTCTTTGCATGTAAAAAAAAACGTCTATTTTCTGCTGTGTACTCTGTTAGTGCACGAGTGCTGTCAGAAGAGTCACGTGTATCCTTCAACTGCAGTAAGAGATGCCATTACTCAAAGACAAAAGTGATCTCATGGACATGAGCTTCCTGCTGCGATTCCAGACGGGACAAAATGCAGCAGCCACGTCATGCAGGCTTCTTGCATCTCGCAGTCTGATGGAGGTGCCTTGGGGAGGGAAATAGAATCTGTCCCCAAAGGCAGAGGGAATCACCCTTCAGACGCTGATGAATCTTCTGGTAGAAGAGATGTGGATGTGACGAACATCTGCTCAAGAAGCTGCTAAAGTCCCCCACGGGAAATAGAGCTCGTGTAAGTCATTTGATTCTGATTGCAAATATGGACAAATGACGAATTGCAGAAATAGGTAACTCGTTTTTTTTGATTTCTGGGTCTGCTTTAGAGATTACACAAATAATATTACAGTTCTGTGCAAATTTCTGCCACATCACTTTACTGCGACTCTCGTCATTATTCATTAATCTGTACCTGATTATAGACACAGCAGCAACAAATACGAGAAATAACATCATCTTTGAGATGTCAATTTTTAGCCATCAATATAAGACCTTTGGGACCCTTTAGGACCCTATAGACCCCATTAGAACACTTAGACCCTGCAGACTCCATTTGACCTTCTCTCTGAGGACCTTCTGAAATTACACTTGAGATTCACTTGTCATAATAAAAAGGTCCCCCATTGGTTAACGACCTCAGTACCAAGCTTAGAGGTGCAAAATATAATTAATTAATTAAAATTTATCTTTCTCTTCTTTCAGGTTCTGCTCAACTTGGTTCATGGCTTCAGGAAAAGCAGGGAAAAGTCCCATGTGGAATAGAGAAAACTGTGTCCATGACAACAATTCACCCCATTATAATGAAATGGGATATTTTTGTGATTTTACTATTGCCAAACCGCAGGAATTTTTCAACATATCAGATTGAAACTTACACAGCTTATATGTATGAATGTCTAGTATATGTGTTTAAAATCTGGTCAAAATTAGTCAAAGGTCAAGGTCAATGCCATCGAAAACATGTAAAATACATATTTGGTGGCAATTCAAAATTTTTTAGATAGCGCAAATTCGTTTTAGATAGCCCAAATTAGTTACGCCCAACATTTCAACATGTAAAACACTTGATAGGTCAAATTTTTCAAATTACCAAATTGCTGTTTCCATAGAAACTATTGTTTATTTGTATTTCACAAGTATTGTGCTATGCACGATATATTTATTTATTGTTTGTTTGTATGTTCATCACCTTCAGGTCATATTTTAACTGCAATCGTCACGAAACTTCACCACCTTGTTGAGGTAGTGACAACCAGGAAGCCTCTTGTTTTTAAAATCAATCGGTCAAAAGGTCAGGGTCACACAACTCGTCAATTTTCAACCGATTCACTTGATATCTATGTAGATACTGCATATATAACTGAAAAACATGGGTGGATGGTGAACCGTCTTGGTGAAGTCTTGGTCGATCTCTGTGAATATGTGCATTAATAATTGCATTATGTTTGAAGGTTATTTGGGCTGTGAGTAATCTATTAATTACTTATAACTGGACATTGACTATGTCGATTAATTACGGACAATTGGGGTTTTTTTTGTTTGACATGTAGACCTTTAGAACCATTTACACATTCTAGACCCCTTAGAGCTCAGACCCTTTAGACCTTGAAACCCCGAAGATCATTTAGACCCATAAAATGCTTCAGACACTTGAGACCCATCAGACCATTTAAGACCCACAAAACCCTTTAAGAGCCCAAATACTCCAAAGACCCTTTAATACTCCCAAGATCCTAAATATCCTTTCGACTCGAAAGATAGGTAAGTGCCAAAAGACCCATAATATCCTGAAGACAATGTAAGTCCTTTAAGAGCGTTTGGACCCTTTCTAACCCGAAGACCCCTTGAGACACAAAAGACATCAAAGCCCCCATTAGAACCCTCAGTCCCCTAAGATGTTATAGACCCTGTTAGACTTGTCTGAGGGCCTTCTGCCTTAACACTTAAGGGTCACCAGTCAAATTCAAAAGCCCCCCCCCAACCTTTTGATTATGACTTAACCTTTGACCTTTTTACCAGTCATTTTATGAAACCTAAATTATATTGTGCAAGTTAGAACCTAAGAAATGGAAGGAATTTGAAATCTTAAGCACATTTGCCAGAATTACGTTAAGAATGAAAAAAAGTAGCACTGGAAATCTGTGGAAGAAAAAAATAAATAAAGAACAAACAGTAAATAGAAGAATTTTTGATTTTCTTTCAAGTTTGTATTGCAGACATGTTTTTTTCCTTTTTTAAATGACAGTTTCTGGACAAAACACGGTAAAAAAAAAAAACTGCATAGACAAGACAAGGTAACAAGGATAACACCAGTAGTTTTAATTGTGCACAGGAACAGGATGGTGACACACAGCTCAGTGTGTCAGTTAGAAGTGCAAATACAGATACTCTATTCTCCTTATAATCACTGCATGTGAATTGTGGAGCTGTGGTCTTTGACATGGAGCCAGCTTTTAATAGCATGATGGTGTTCACTGAACAGTGTGGCCTGAAAGTCCCTTTATCCCTCCCCAGGAAAGCATTCACTATTTGACTTTCAATATACAGGTTTTATTGTGCAGTTCTTACAATAATTAATTAGTCATTGTATCTCTAGTGATTCATCATTCCCCTTGCACCACTGAATTCATCACCAAGACCTCTTAGACATCTTGTGTAGCATTTCTGGTCACTTGTGTGAAAGAAGCAACGACTGCAGCATGCAATTCTTCAATTGTCCTGCACCGGTTTGTCAACACCTTCTCCTTGATGTAGCCCCACAAAGTTGTCTAGTCATTAGATCTGAACTACATAGTGACCACAGTAGAGGAGCTGATAATGCTGGTGATCTTCGTCAAATCCATCGTTGAGGAAACGTTTCATTGAGATCGTCCCGAACATGCAACACAAAATGTGCGGGTGCACCATTTTGTTGAAAGTAGATCGTTTCAGCCAATCCTGCGGTAACAAGTTGTGGTACCACCCAGTTTCTTGCCATATGCTCGAAGTTACACCATTTACAGGTTCATCAAAAAAAAAATGTCACGAAGTCATTCCTGCCCATATCATTACGTTTGGAGGATGATGCTCCAATTCCATTGTGAAATGTGGATTTACTGAGAGTAGAACAACACATGTCATACCCGTGAGCTTCGATAGATGGAACATTCATCTGAAAACAACACTTTTCCCTGAGACAGAGCAGTCAGGAAGGTGTCAAGCAAGACATCTCGTGAATCGGCAAGGTGTCACACAAGATGAATGATGGACGCCAGGGTTTCAAATGAAGATCTTTTTCCATGGAAGTTTTCATCGTGGTCATTTTTCAGTAGAGACTCCAGATGGATGGACTGTATGCCAAGTTCCCTGGCTCTCTTTCTTGTTGATTTTTTTTTCGGCAACTGGTCATCTGAGTGATGCTAACACAGCAGCACATGTGCTTCATATTGTTACCGGTCTTCCACTGCACTTCTTATCCTTCATACTTCCTCCTGTATTTCAAAATAATATTTTTTTGTTTGTTTGTTTGTTTTCCCTCCACTTTAACAATGTCTGCTTTAGTGGAGGTTTTCCAAAACGTTCTGCGAAAGCTGTCCGCACTTGAGCAATAGTTTGGCCTGTATGTGGCATTCCATGCACACAAACCTAGTCAGTCTGACAAGCAACCAACGGCTATTTGACACTGTGACAATTTGTGTCCTCCAAGCCATCTAACTTCAAACTGACTTCCACATCAGTGGATCAGTGTTACCGCATGCCATGGCAGGGGAGGGTGAAGGGGAAGGGATAGTGGAAGGGATGTGTGAAAAATGTATCAGGGGTAATGCCTCCTTCAGGCCACCCTGTAGAATCAGAGACAAAAATATATATAAACCAATAGTGAATGCCTTTACCCATTATCTTTAGATTTTACCTTGTGAGTCTAATCTCATCAAATTTCCCAAATGAGATTCCATATAATTGTGGAGCCTCATTGAAGTGTCTGAATGAGGCGAGTTAATCGGTTCTACATGTGGTACACAGGAGAAAATTGAACAGTGTGCTAGTTTATCAGTCTAAAAACATGATTGTCATTAAAAGATGCCACAAGTCTTTTACCTTTGGCAATACAGATGGGAGAGCTTATTAGAACTACCCCCCCCCCGAAAATGACCATGTGCTTCATGATGAAGTGTCCCTTGCTGGTCATATAATTTTTGCCTGATTACTCGAGGTGAGTAGTTTGAATTGGAGCCTTTTTAAAATTTCAAATGGAGGGCGAAGAAGAAAGAATTGAATTGAATTTTTTTTTCTTTGGCAGAAAAGTAAAGGTGGATACGTGGAATTCAGCGTTTCTTCAAAAATTAAAATGAAGTAGTTACATAATGCAAGTCCAACTTACTTAATTTCATTAAAATGTGAGTGAAATGTTCATATGACCATTGGATAAGCTTCATGTATCACAGCTATTGCCACTAATGCACCACCAACACATCATGTAAAACAAGAATGAAAAAAAATTACATTAATAGGAAAAATGGGAAGAGAAAAAGAAATGCATATTAAATTTATCACAAGCCTAGAAACTTGGATAAATGTGACTGCAAACCAGAGCAGAGGCTTAAAGCAATATTCACGTCTCATTACTTCCTCCACAAGTGCTTATTATTCGAAATCGCACTCCAAGAGTGTCGTCCCGTTTTCCCTTTTTTTTTTTATCACGTGACCTGATTTCACAATTGCCTTTTATCCACTAAGCACAGGCAAGTGCAACTCTCACTCGAGGCGAATTGCCTCGGCTTTCCATACATAGTATTACCATGACTCCTTTCATGGAACGGAGTACATTTTCCGTGAACAAATAACCGCACTCCTTCCTTTGTAAGAAATTGGTGTCATTTTTGACAGCTTGCCATATGGCCACAAACTGCATGAGGTAATTAGTAAAAGTTAATTACACGAAGCTAGGTCGTTAAATATCATCCAGTGACATTTTCCTTTTATGGCCCGGTGGGTTGAAATGTGTTTGCCTGAAGGGCAGCTCGCAAAATTGTTGCTTAGACACCAACAGAAGAAGAAGAAGAAAAAGAAATCTCCTTTGCAAGCAGAAATACATCTTTCACAAATGTAGGCTGAAGAACAATTAATGGACTGTATGAGAGATGCCAAGAAAAAAAAAATACAAAAAAACAATGGCAGGAGATGGTGCGATGCAGGCAAGGACATACAAAGAAAATTAGACACAAAAAGGTCGTTTAGCACATCATGTCTGTGTTATATCGAAACCACATTATCTATTAATTTCACTCAAACTTAATGGGCCCACAGGATGGCACAAAGATGGTGCATTTGCCTTTGAGTGGAATTTGTCTGGGTTCAATCCTCCACCTGACAATAAGCTCTTTCAATAAACTCTTTGATGCCAAAAGATCAGCAACCTACAGGGATAAGGTGAAAGGTAATTTGACAGTTCCACAATCATCCATCAATGGACCAAACCATTTTGACGACAGGGAAATGACATTCTACATTTTTTTTTTCTTTGAAAAGCTGTTCATCACAAAAACTATAATCTTTTCTATTTGTAGATAAATTTTCGCCTCGTGGAGGAGCTGGAACATGCAACAGATCAGGACTTAAAAGAACAACAAGAAGAGTAGAAAGAGGAGGAAACGCACCAACATCAGGGATGAGAGACAAAATAGAGGGAGATTTGGAAAAATGATGTGGGGAGGAATGAAAGCTAGGGGTGACACAGGGGATGTAGTGGGGCAACTTAGCTAAATATAGCATAACAATTGTGCATTTTGTGAGGAAAGCACCAAATTTGGCACACTCGTAGCCTATCATATTATGAACAGATTTGGATATTGGGCCATCTCAAATTCAGCTGCTGGTGGCTGTGGCAGCCATTTTCCACTGCCATCAAAAATTTTGAGATGGCCCAATATCCAAATCTATTCATAATATGATAGGCTACTCGTGTGCCAAATTTGGTGCTTTCCTCACAAAATGCACAATGGTTATGCTAAGTTGCCCCACTAGTGGACAATATGGATACAGCCCAAATTCTCAAAGAAAAAATACTGGAAACCTGGAAAGTGGTGGGCTTGGCGTGGTGGTAGAAAAGATCACGGTTATAGATGCGGATGATCTGAGATTGTGATGAAACAGCTATCTTGAAGCCCTCGAGGAAGGAATGAGATTGAAGAGAATGTGGAAGTTGGTTCCACAGTTTGAAGAAAAGAGGAACAAATGAGTGTAGGTGAGCAGTGATCAGTGAAGAAGTTCTTGATCAGAAATAGCTGTTCCAAATCTATAACATGACCATAGAATTGTATAAATTATACCAATTCCACAACACTCTCCACTTCACTCTGTTTTAATAAGCAAACCTCGAAACAGCTATGTGTGCATCCCTTATAAATATGAACGATAGTAATTTGTGAGTATGTGACCCATTCTCCGACTGCCTGGATCATCAATTGGTGTCCGATTTTCATGGAAGTTTTGAACCTTCTTCGACGTTACGTAGAACACACAAACATAAAGATGGCTGTTAGTAACATCGTTCTACTTGGACTACAGTGCTGAACTGCGGTGAACAAGTGCAAAACGAGAAGTTCCCCAAATATATCAGGGTAACTCTCAACAGAATCCCCACCTTCTTTAAACATCTTTATAACATCATCTCAAGCCTTGTGCATCGACTGTCATATAATCTTCCTGTAATTCCCACCAAAATATTTAAGGGAGATTTAAAGAGCATTGTTTGTCGACACTAATTCTGAAGCTGTTGAATGGTTATCTGAACTTGATGTTTGATTTTAACTTGATTCTATCCATCTACATCATAAGAAAGAGGAAGAAGAGCTTGAACAAATATTTCAATTCAATCCATCCAATTGCTTAACTTGCACTTTATCCATTCACAATTTGTCTGTGGTCATAGTCATAATTCATTGCCTTACCGTCCAATATTATGTCCGAATGAAAATCTCGAAAAGTTGCAATACCTGCTTTTATTTTCCTTGAGTTTGTTATAATCCTTTTCGTTTTCCAATAACTGTAACTTAAAGAATATCATCATATTGGGGAGGACAGAAAATATAAATGAAAATAGGAACCCCAAGAATTTTGCATAGCTCGAAAAAAAAACTTTTGAGTATGTCTTTGGACACATTTCATTTTGGTTTTTGTGATCATAGATATGACCATGCAGTTTAATGACAGGGGTGAACATAATAACAGGGGTCATAAATCCCAAAACAGGTCCAAATCAGGAAAGTATTCCCACCTTTCCGGAAGCAGACCTGATGGTGTAATGGTTAGAGCATATGCTCTGAGCCTGGGGCGTTGGCGGTTTGAACCCTGACCGAGTCATCTATACCAGTGTGTGCGTGCGTGTGTGTCGATTTTTATCTATTTTATCTGGGTTTCAGAATGTGGAATGGAGTCCTCCCACAGTGGGCTCAAAGTATCCACCTTTATTTCGGTAAGGGGTCACAATTCATGGACCAAGCTGTGAAGTTTTCTGTTCTCAAAGTTTTGTGCAGAGGGCTCTCTTCAGCATCGTCACTGAGCCCCAAACAGCTTCCAACTGTAGTTTGTTTGTGTAATATTCCCGGGGATGGTTTTAATATCACTGTGAGGTTCTTCATCAACATTCCCGTAGCTCTAACTATCAAGAGTTCAACTTTGGCATTCTTCAGCTTCCAGAATCTTTTCGCTTCATTCTTGGGGTCTTGCCATTTGGTCATTTTCTTGATTTCTATATCGTTAGTCCAAAATCATTGGTATTAACACCTCAATTAGTAATGCCTTCTTCTCTTTTTTGTACCCACAGTAAGTATGATGTCTGGTCGCTATGCTTTGTTTATGATGTTCACACTCATTGGGGTCATGAGGTCGTGTGTGAGCGGTACTTCCATGTTTTCAGTGATTGCTTTTGGTTCCTGTTCCCACAAATTTTCTGGAATTGGGATGAAATGTTTTGCAGATGTGCTAGCGGATTACTTTACAAACTGTGTTGTGTCATTTTGTGTACAGCTAATGACATGTTTTCTTTTTCTTTTTTTGTGTTCGGTTATTAAGCGTCACATATCATTTTCTTTGCGAATGCAACCTCCACCCCTCACCTGTCTTTTTTTCCCCACTCTTCCCACCCTCAACCACTCTTTCTCTCTTTCACTCTTTCTGTCCCCTCCTTTCTCCCCCCTCCTAATAAAATGCAGCACTCTCCTCCCACCTCTCTCTCTCTCTCTCTCTCTCTCTCTCTCTCTCTCTCTCTCTCTCTCTCTCTCTCTCTCTCTCTCTCTCTCTCTCTCTCTCTCTCTCTCTCTCTCTCTCTCTCTCTCTCTCTCTCTCTCTCTCTCTCTCTTTTTCTCTCTCTTTTTCTCTCTCTTTTTTCTCTCTCTTTTTTTCTCTCTCTCTTTTCTCTCTCTCTTTTTCTCTCTCTCTTTTTCTCTCTCTCTTTTTCTCTCTCTCTTTTTCTCTCTCTCTTTTTCTCTCTCTTTTTCTCTCTCTCTTTTTCTCTCTCTCTTTTTCTCTTTCTCTCTTTTTCTCTCTCTCTCTTTTTATATTTCTCTCTTTTTCTCTCTCTCTCTTTTTCTCTCTATCTCTTTTTCTCTCTCTCTCTTTTTTTCCCTCTCTTTTTTTCTTTCTTTCTCTCTTTCTCTCTCTCTCTTTTTCTCTCTCTCTCTTTTTCTCTCTCTCTCTTTTTCTCTCTCTCTCTTTTTCTCTCTCTCTCTTTTTCTCTCTCTCTCTTTTTCTCTCTCTCTTTTTTTCTCTCTCTCTCTTTTTCTCTCTCTCTCTTTTTCTGTCTCTCTTTTTTTCTCTCTCTCTCTTTTTCTCTCTCTCTCTTTTTCTCTCTCTCTCTTTTTCTGTCTGTCTCTTTTTCTCTCTCTCTCTTTTTGTCTCTCTCTCTTTTTCTCTCTCTCTCTTTTTCTCTCTCTCTCTTTTTCTCTCTCTCTCTTTTTCTCTCTCTCTCTTTTTCTCTCTCTCTCTTTTTCTCTCTCTCTCTTTTTCTCTCTCTCTCTTTTTCTCTCTCTCTCTTTTCTCTCTCTCTCTTTTTCTCTCTCTCTCTTTTTCTCTCTCTCTCTTTTTCTCTCTCTCTCTTTTTCTCTCTCTCTTTTTCTCTCTCTCTTTTTCTCTCTCTCTCTTTTTCTCTCCCACCCTCCCATTGAATGGTACCTCTTATGTTCTGAAAAACATGGCCAACGGCCAAGTTTTCCCAAAACGAACAGTCATGTCCTAAAATACGACAACCTTATTATAATATTGCTTAACGGTGCACATACACACATACACACATACACACACACATACACACACATACACACACACATCCACACACATACCATCAAAATGGTCCAGGAACAGTCATATAGTTAAGATCTTGACCATATCAAATGATAATAATAACTATCAATACATAAGAAAACTACATGAAATGATTATGTTGTTAAATTGCAGTGGTTTGAGTATTGTATTTTTGTTTATACATTTATGTCACACACCCATTTGTTGTTTGCTTTGTGATCTACATGATTTGGAGAGTGGTGCGAAGTCACCTTTCCAAATTTGCAGATGACACAAGGCTTGGAGGTAATGTAGAGAGAAGAGAGGGTGCTGAGAAATGTTAAGATACTCTCATAGATTGGGCAAGGATTGGCAGATTCTGTTTAACATGAAGAAATGTAATATGCTGGGGATGGGTGTGAATAATTCAAATAAGGATTGCATCATATAAGGGGAAGTCTACGAGTGTCCCCATGTCGGAGAATGAGAAGTGGTAATATATACAGGAGTATATATTAGTATATTAAGGCTAAAGGTAAAGATAACAGCATTTTAGGTTGTATTCATAGGTAGATAAATTATATACCAAAACATGTGTAATATATTAATATGAGTTCCCTTACATGGAACTTTGATGCTGGAGAAGGCTATTGAAGGCAATTAGGCCCATCAAAGCTTGCGCTCTTATTACCAACACCCTCTGCCGTGACATCCCTCATCCTTTAGACAGGCAGGCTCTTCCCTCTCTTCAGACCTTGACAAAATCACAAGCTGGTCAAACACTTGGAATATGTCTTTCAATCCAGACAAATCTCACATTCTCATTTTCTCTACAACAGGTACACTTACAAAGGTTTGAGTGTGGACCGCGATCTGGTGTTGGTGGAACGCAAGCATGATCGGTCAAATATATAAAATTATCTTCTTTAATTTTTTTTTAACACTGAAGTTGTCAGAGACGTGGGCACATCACGTACAACGTATAAGGAGACAGAAAGAAAAATCAGGGACTCTGCATCCACTCAAATTGAAAATCACCATCTCACTCAGAAATTTGTCGTGATGGATAGAACAATAGTTGACGAGAAACTGCTGAAAACACCAGCAATAGTGGGGACAGATTAGGAGCTCAGCAAATGTTTCCATGTGGCAAATAGATGATGAGTCTAACAGTCTAAGATGATGAGTCGAACTCATCAGATGATGAGTCGAACAAGGGACTACGATGAGATTCTCATTTTTGACACCGACAAGACAGATTCTCTCAAGAGTAAAACTATGGAAATATGATCTCATCGAAAAGATACAATCCAACAGCAAGTTGGAGATCAGGACCACATTGATTACATCATTCTGAATCACTTCCTGCTCCATGGAGAAAAACAAAGGCTTATTTTACAGTGTACCGATATCAGATAAATTTCTGGACTGCAATAGAGACTCATCGAAGAATCCAGTATAACATGAGCAACAGCAATCTGCGCTCCAAAGGCAACCACAAGTAAGCTGACACTTTGTTGATCTGACAAGCGGTATTTTAATCACAGTGGAGAAAATTTTTGCATTTCTAACATTTTCTCCAGAAAACATGTTATGGTAATGGCAATATCGCAATATCATGTCCTGCTTGAAAAACACCCATCTCAATGGTATCAGGTGTTCTCCAAATGCAATCAATTTGCACAGTGCTGGGTGCAAATATGTCAAAAAAAGCTTTCACCTGCCTTGCTTGCAATCTCAGGGGAAGATGATAATTGAAGATTTTCACGAGTATGCAAGGCAATGCAGTTCCAGATACACCTCGGAGCAGACAGCGATGTTTCCTGGCCCTGCAGATTATTTTTGGAGATAAAGTGATGGAAAATTGGATTTCCATTTCGGAAACATTTTTACTCAAATGTGCTGTATATTGGCCAAAGGGAATCCATATTCAGAGTATTCCTGAGCTGAAATGGTATCTCTTCGGCAAACATGCACCTGAAATTGACAAGCACTGCCACCTACACTTTGTGCTTGCAAGCAGCTCACTGGCAGCAGATCCAAAGAGTGCATCTCCAGGCCAGAGTATAAGGTAAAGCCAGCAATGCCCAGCTGGTGTTCCTGGATCCACGACAGAATAGTTCCGATAAAGACACTGATGGTGAACCAAAGGCAATAGCAACTGATGTCGTCTTAGCATGAAGGCATTCATCTGGAGCGTTCAATGTTGATGTGGAGTAAATTGTTCATCGCAGAAATGTTCATGCAAATCCATGGGCTGGAAGAGGATGATGATTCCCAGAATGAAAGAAGTGTTCCAGCCGATTATAGTGATGTCAATGCGTAAATGTAAATGATAGAAATGATAGTAAATGATAGAAAGTTTCATCACTGATTTGAAACAAGATACATACTTCAGATAACTGTTTGCCTACAGGAGTAAAACTGTATGTTGTGGCAATAATCATACTTCTTGTTGAACAGGTACTTATCCAGTGAAGGTGCTCCAATGATCACATGGTTATGAACATATTGTCATGCCCAGCCAGTTAACACTGACCTGGATGGTTCTACTTGGAGTTCTACTAGCCGAATGGTTCTACTTGGAGGCAAACATCCGAGATCCCCAGAGATTATTGGAGCCTGTGCGGGATAGAGGGTGGCAAGGGCATGTACCAGACTGTCGCACACCAAAAATATTGTTGGATCTTCACCAATATCGAAACATTTCTTCCTTGTCACACACCCAACTTGCCCACCAAATTTCATCTGGATCTGTCCACAGCTTTTTGAGATATCCTGCACACAAACATACAAAAAACATACAAGTTGACTAACATATCTTGCAAAAACTTCGTTTCGGCAAGATAACAAACAGACAAACAAGCAAACAGACAGAGAGGGTTGAAAACATAACCTCCTTCACCTTCGGTGGCGGAAGTAACAATCAGAATCCCTGCAATTTAACGCAGTTGGAGCTGCTTTGTGTGTGATTTTGAAGGTAATTGGTCCTTTCAGTCCTCTTTTAGTCCTTTTAAGACCCTTTTGACACTTTGCACCCTTTAAACCCCTTGAGACCATATAGACCCTAGAAGACCACACAAACTCTTTGGAACCTAGCTACTATTGGAATGTACCCTTTGGACCTTTATATCCTATAGACCCTTTTGACTGTTAAACCGTGGAAGACCATAATGACCCCTTCAACACTTTATACTGCTTAGACATTTTAGACCCTTTAAACCCTTTAGAACTGTCAAGACCCTTTTAGACCTTTTAAGCTACTTTTGACATTTATATCCTTTACACCCATTTAGTCCTGTTAAAACTCAACTTCCATTGGGACATACCCTTTCGACCCAATAGAGGTTTAGAACCTGTAAAACAAACCTTAGATGTTTAATACCCTTTTTAGACTCCTTTAGACCTCTTAGACCCTTAACATGCCTTTAGGGTCTTTAGGATCTTTTCACTGGAGAAAAACGAATGGGGAATGTTTTTCATCAATGCAGGACAAGTTCATCCGACAGAGTTATCACTGTACAAATTAAATCGTATCATCAGGGCTTTCAACCCCCACGGGCCCCTAATTTTTCCATCGAATCAAACTGAAAATCAACTTTATCACATAATGCACGGTCCCAACAACCACCACCCTCCATTGGGAGATGAGCGTCAAATGCAGTACTGCTAAAGAGAAGAGTTTTGAAAATGCCAAAGAGGCGATTTGTTTTTTACAGTCTTCAAATATATAATCAAATTGAAATAAAAGAAAAATTTTAAAGGCTGCATAAAAAATAGATCCCAGAATTTTACTGCCATTGGATGCAGAGTCTTTTACAACACCTTATTTAATACGTCACTTCATTAAATGAGCATCGACGTCGTATCGATTAAACATATCCTGAGACCTAGACCTGAACTGACTTTGACCTGATACTTAATAGTGCACTGTGACTCATCGTACCAATGTCTTTTACTACGGGATTGGAATGGAAGTTGGAGGGCCAATGGTTGGGTTCCCACCCAGGACCCAATTGGTACCCTTAATCCGTCCCTGCAAAAGACAGTGGTCGAATGCAGGAGAATGAATTGACGTTGCTTGAACTGAGAAGGGAAATGGTGGCCATTCATAATAATTTCATGTTGTCAAAAACCTGCCCAGTTACATTATCATCCAGCCGGCACACATTCACTCATGTACATCGTGAGTTGCGATGTCCGGTGTTCACTTTTCAGTGATTAGTTACAGAAGGTAGGCCATACATGTGCCCCTAAACAGCATTACGATGGCCGGGTGAAAGTGGGTGGGTGACACATGAGGCCATATTGTAATGTGTGGAGGTGTAAGGAATGGGAAGAAGGGGAGTGGATTTTGCACATAATGCACAGATCGAGTGCCTAAGCACGGAAATGATTTCCAACTCAACAATGTCTCTTCGCTATATGGCTGGCATCACAAGTGCACTCACCACTCATTGCAAGGGCTAGGCAGAAGGGAAAATAAATGGCGTCAAATTTCTTAAAGGAAGCCTTGGACCCTTGCGGTGGAGGAACTGAAGCTACATATGTTCAAAGCTTTCATCAATCACGGGGCATATAGCAGCACGTGCTGGAAATACTTTGAAAAGGAGCTGCTTTGGCAAGCATTGCAGAACACTGGTAGTGCAACAGCTACTGTTCAGTTAAACTAAGCTAACACAGCTCATGATTTACACATGACATTCTACACCTGTGGTTATTGATCACTTTGAGAAAAGTCATTTGACTAAAATGGCACAGTTTCGTCGCAACGCAGCATTGCACGCCATGCCATGCATCACACTTGGATGTGAATCAATTTCGGAGAAATATGAACTTAAAATGTAAGGAAATGCAACCATGAGGTGTGAAAGATGTTGTACATACATTCACGTTGATATGCTGCTGCGTGATGCAAATTTGTTCGGGTTCGAGAAACATCCCAACCAAATTGGACATTGTAGCGGAAGGAAAGAGAAAAATCGCACTAAGAAGTCTTTGTTATGCAACCTTGCAGAGTCATATGGCCTTATTAACCAGTTCACATTTTGATTCGCTCTGGTGGAGTCCACAAGAACAAAAGCGGACAAACCCACACAGTCCTGTGATGGCATGCACAGTGGGGAGTGAAACCGTGTGTGTAACCACGCAGCGACTCTAACATCGTGCAGTAACCCAATACAGCCCTGGCCAAGTAACACAAGCCATCGCATGGGACTATCTTTGATGCCACGGGTGATTGGTGCAATTAAAGCCAAATGTAGACATTTTGCTGCTTGGTAAGGCGATATGGCAGGCTTGAGCACCAACCTACACACCGATGCGGCGTGGGCATCGGCTTCCAAGCAATGCAAGGCCTGTTGCCCAAAGTGGATCAAAGTTTGGCGAACGAGATGCCTGAGGTTCCACCTCATGGAGATGAAAGAGCTTCAAGTCACTTGACAGGTATTTTAGAAAGTGTTGTTTCAACACACATTCCACTAGAGATGGCAACCTGCAGAGAATTCAAGGGCACTGCATTTTTTTTTCCTACATTCTTTTGGCTGGTTTAAACACTTTCTTTAATTTCTAAAATAAACTACCTTGAGCGGCTGCTGTACATCATTCTTTAACCACATATTTCAGGTGTTATGATTATTGACTTCTTGGTGTTTTTGTAACAAATCGTTGAAACGACATCGAGATAGCGTGACATGAAATTGCTGTATTTACTATACTGGATGTATATAAGGCTTTCAGGAGTTAAAACAAATGATTTATAGATTATTCACAAGATCTATAAGGGAGGACAAATTTAATCCATAATAAGTTGCAATAGTCAGAGAGCTAATGCGATGATACTCCAGATCAGGTGATAATATGCCTGCTCTCAAGGTATTGCGTTTCATCACTGGTGAAAACAGATAGAAGGGAACGCGGTGGAGCGCATACGTCCACCTGGATCCGGATTCGGATCTTCACCAAAATCGAATCAATTCGTCCTCGTCGCACACCCAACCTCTCCACCAAGTTACGTCCGAATCCGACAACAACTTTTTGAGATATCGTGCTATATATTGTTTTTGCTCCCAGCTCTCAATAGTGAAGAATCACTCAAATAATTATATTAGCTGGATCTTCACCAAAATCGAATCAATTAGTCCTTGTCAAACATGCAATCTGCCCAAAACGTTTTGAGATGTCCTGCATACAAACAGATAAATGAAAAAAAAATCACTCGTAGAGCAACATTTTGCAAAACAGAACTAAGTAGAATGGCACTCGGTAGAGCGCATACCTCTGCCAGGCTCTGAGGGGTAGGGGTAGACAATTGGGGTTGTCAAAATGGATACAGAAGTAAATGCTTAGGAAGGAAAGACTGGAAAATTTAGAAAGAGGTAGGCTTGGGGGGGGTATTGTGAGCAGAAAAGGTCATGATTTAATTGGGTTGAGGGATGATCTGAGATGGTGGTGAACAGATATCTTGAAGACCTTGTGGGAAGAATGAGATTTCATATAATGTGGAAGTTGGGTCCATAGACTGGTGAAAAGAGAAATGAATGAGTGGAGGTGAGCAGTGATTCTGCATTTTGGGAGTATCCCCAGAAAGGGGTTGGTAGACTGCTTGAGCCCTGTATATATCTGGGGAGGGAAAGTACAGAAAGAGTAGACGATGCAAGACCAGAAAGGAGGTGGTAGAAGACAGAGTCCAACCTGTCTGCGATATGAAAGAAACAGATCTATAGACTCAGCTTCATTGTGGGACATTCCAATGATCTTTAAGGCCTTGGTCTCCATTGTGTCAAGCTGAGCAAGGTGTGAGGCAGGGGGCCAGCCCATAGCAGAGAGTTCTCCATCAAGCTGCAGATGAAGGCCTTGTCAGTGGTAAATAATTGAGGTGTGCCAAGGAAGGACTTTGTGTGATGGTGACCCACGAGTGTGACTGACTGAACTTCTTCAAGAGGAATGTTAAGGAACTAGTTCCCCAGAAGGTCTTTTCTGAGAAACAAAGTGAGAATGTGAGATTTGTCTGGATGGAATGAGATATTCCAGGTGTACGAGCAGTTGTGAGTCTATCAAGATCTGCAGAGACATAAAGATTGAGCTGCCCACCGATCTCAAAGATGATTGATGCTATAGCAGAAGATGGAATCATCAACAAAGAGATCAAGATAATTTTTTCAGTCTAACTAGAAGGAAGATGACTGAAGGTCAATGATACAGTAAACAGAGCTGAAAGGTGATGTGAAAGAGCAGTAAAGCAGGTTTTTATCTCATCTGGAATTTACATTCCAGATAAGGTATTGTCATCATGCACCGTCTGTCTGTCCATCTCCTTTTTTGACTTCTCTGGCCAAACTGCTGGGCCGATCCACCTGAAACTTAGCAGCCACGTTTCTCTCATGACTCTTAACAGGAATTGCAAAGCTTGTTCCGGTCACGTGACTTTAAGTCAGTCAAAATGCCTGAATTGGTAAATTTCTTCAAAAATATTCTCCATACCCACCAGTGAGAATGCTACCAAATTTGGGTTACAACATTAGGCCAGGGTAGGGATGTGAAATTGTGGAGGTCATGCCGATCACGTGACCGGAAGTGTTTCAAAATGGCCAATTTCGTCAATTTTGGGGGAAATCACGTAAATTCCTTCAAAAATCTTCTTCTCCAGACCCAGCGGTCAGAATGGTACCAAATTTGGGTTTCAATATTAGGACAGGGTCCTGATGTTAAATTGCAGACATCATGCCGATCACTTTACCGGAAAGTGTGTCAATATGGTGGTCCTGCAAATTCCTTCCAAAATCTTCTTCACCAGTCATAATGCCACCAAATTTGGGGAACAAATTTAGGCCAGGGTAGGGATCTTAAATTGCCAGACATTTGGATCACATGACTAGAAGTGTGTCAAAATGGTGGAATTAGTAAATTTTTGGGGAAATCATGTAAATTCCTTCAAAAATCTTCTTCTCCAGACCCACCAGTCAGAATGCGACCAAGTTTAGGTTACAACATGAGGACAATGTCATGATGTTTAATTGTGGAGTTCATGATGATCACATGACCAGAAGTGTGTCAAAATGGTGGTATTAGTAAATTTTTGGGAAAATCATGTAAATTCCTTCAAAAATCTTCTTCTCCAGACCCACCAATCAGAATGCGACCAAATTTAGGTTACAACATGAGGATACGGCAGGGATGTTTATTACCTTGTGGAAGTCATGTGGATCATGTGATGGAAGTGTGTCAAAATGGCCTACTTGGTCAACTTTTTGGAAAATCGCATTAATTCCTTTAAAAAAATCTTTTTCTTCAGACCTACCAGTCAGAATGCTGCCAAATTTGGGCAAGAACATTAAGGACAAGGTCATGATGTTTAATTGTGGAGTTCATGATGATCACATGACCAGAAGTGTGTCAAAATGGTGGAATTAGTAAATTTTTGGGGAAATCATGTAAATTCCTTCAAAAATCTTCTTCTCCAGACCCACCAGTCAGAATGCGACCAAGTTTAGGTTACAACATGAGGACAATGTCATGATGTTTAATTGTGGAGTTCATGATGATCACATGACCAGAAGTGTGTCAAAATGGTGGAATTAGTAAATTTTTGGGGAAATCATGTAAATTCCTTCAAAAATCTTCTTCTCCAGACCCACCAGTCAGAATGCGACCAAGTTTAGGTTACAACATGAGGACAATGTCATGATGTTTAATTGTGGAGTTCATGATGATCACATGACCAGAAGTGTGTCAAAATGGTGGTATTAGTAAATTTTTGGGAAAATCATGTAAATTCCTTCAAAAATCTTCTTCTCCAGACCCACCAATCAGAATGCGACCAAATTTAGGTTACAACATGAGGATACGGCAGGGATGTTTATTACCTTGTGGAAGTCATGTGGATCATGTGATGGAAGTGTGTCAAAATGGCCTACTTGGTCAACTTTTTGGAAAATCGCATTAATTCCTTTAAAAAAATCTTTTTCTTCAGACCTACCAGTCAGAATGCTGCCAAATTTGGGCAAGAACATTAAGGACAAGGTCATGATGTTTAATTGTGGAGTTCATGATGATCACATGACCAGAAGTGTGTCAAAATGGTGGAATTAGTAAATTTTTGGGGAAATCATGTAAATTCCTTCAAAAATCTTCTTCTCCAGACCCACCAGTCAGAATGCGACCAAGTTTAGGTTACAACATGAGGACAATGTCATGATGTTTAATTGTGGAGTTCATGATGATCACATGACCAGAAGTGTGTCAAAATGGTGGTATTAGTAAATTTTTGGGAAAATCATGTAAATTCCTTCAAAAATCTTCTTCTCCAGACCCACCAATCAGAATGCGACCAAATTTAGGTTACAACATGAGGATACGGCAGGGATGTTTATTACCTTGTGGAAGTCATGTGGATCATGTGATGGAAGTGTGTCAAAATGGCCTACTTGGTCAACTTTTTGGAAAATCGCATTAATTCCTTTAAAAAAAATCTTTTTCTTCAGACCTACCAATCAGAATGCTGCCAAATTTGGGTAACAACATTAGGACAAGGTCATGATGTTTAATTGTGGAGTTCATGATGATCACATGACCAGAAGTGTGTCAAAATGGTGGAATTAGTAATAAAAAAAAATTGGAAAATCATGTAAATTCCTACAAAAATCTTCTTCTCTAGACCCACCAGTGAGAATGCTACCCAATTTGGGTAACAACATTAGGCCAGGGAACAGATGAGTTACATGTCCAGTGATCCTATTTTTAAGATGTGTGCTCATTCCGTCCTGGCCAGTTGCACAATTAGAGTCAAGGTTTGATGAAACATCTCCACCTTCTCATGTGAGAAAGACACAAAGTCAGGAGCATTTATGTGCAACTGGGAAGGGTGGGGTACAAATAGTGATTGGTTGAGGGAGACAAGATTTCAAAGCAAACACAGAATTGAGGCATTCGGACTTCTCAAGAGTAGAGTGGGCTGCAGTGTGACCACTCCTCATTTTCAAAAATGCCAAGGTGAGCCAATGAATGAAAAAAAGCCAAGAATTCACAAGGTTTCGGAAAAGCGATGATAATAGAAAACCTATACGCCAAGAAGACCTATAGAAAACCAAGACGCCAAGATGAACAACAAATAGAGAAGATCTTGTGAAAAAAGCCAAGGAGTGGTCACACTGGTGGGCTGTGGTGCCATTGAAATGAGGGAAAGGGTAGAGGGTGAGCATACTCCAGAGAGAGACTAAACAAGGTTCCAGCAGTGAGCTTGGTGTTGGCTCAGTGGTTAGGGTGGTGGCTTGGGATCCTAGGGTCCTGAGTTCAAGCCCTGTCGGCCACTGAATTAATACACCAGGGGGTTTACTCAGCCTGTCATCCTTCTAAGGTCGGTGAAATGAGTACCAGTTCCAGTGTGTGTACTGGTAGAGGGGCACTGCATCAGCAACACATTCACACTTCAAGAAATGATAGCTACCCCGGTAGCTAAGCTGCCATACGACCACCAGGTGCCAGCAATTTTTTTTTTGGAAGGAGACCAGTTTGAATCTTCAGCCTTGAGGTGAGATAGAAGTCGTAGTATTCTGGCTCCACTGAGAGTGGGCACTCATTGCAGACTTTTGGGTTGATCTGAAGATGCTTTCGGGCAAATTTGCCTTCCAGGAAAAGAAATGTTTTTTTTGAAAGGAACTGCCACACTGCAAGATTTAATGTACCATGGGAAACAAGGAGCACATGTATCATAACCAAACTGCAAATGAGAAGGGACTAATTTGTGCATAAGAGAGAGGAGGTGTCTGTGGGAAAATTTCCAGCACGCATTAATATCAGGGGTGGTGTAGATAGGAGACCAGCCTTAAAGTAAGATGGCAGCTTGCAGTACAGTACCTCTCAGTCAGCCTAAGTGAACTGCTAAGCTCAACAGTGCTGAGGCTGCTCTCTGAAGATGTGCTGACTCTCACAAACACATGATCTGATGAACCAATCAGAACAGAGGAAGAACAGGAGACAGCAAGGAAGTTGGTCATTACCAAGTCTAGAATGGTGGATTTACGATTGGCAGAAATCTGGGTCAGGAAGTTTACAGAATGAGTCAGGCCCCTGGAGTCAGGCCCAGACCCTACGTCATTTGCTGCAGTGCCATATAATAGCTGGCAAAAGAGTTGCCAACACTCATCTAATCACCATGGTGACTGTTGACCACATACTGTATCACCACATATAAGGATGAGAGAGTTGAGATGGGTGGTTAAAAGCAATGGGAATAATTTTATAAGAGAGGCTTTTCAAGGTTTGGGAGAGAGTATCTGGAGAACCGAGAGAAGAGTGCTGCTGATCGGGGTGGAAAACCATGGATCCAACAGTGGTCATTTACTTGGAATTGATAAACTTTGTAGTTTACTGTGAAAAAAGTTATTTCCTGTGCACTTCTGATTGTGATGCTGTGCCTACTAACTGCTACTGGCACCTTGATGATCTATGTGTTTTTGGCGCTGAATAACGAGTCTGATTACCATTGGAGTGCTTCACTGGTTCTGTTATAGCAAGTGAATGTGAGATTCTGACCACAGTAATCTCTACCACAACTCAGGAAGGATGGAAGAGCTTGAAGCCAAAGTAGATAACAAGGAGTATGATATAGTTGCAGCAAGTGAGACATGGTTTAAGGAGCAGAGTCACTGGAGGACAGAATTAGAAGGCTACAAGGTGTATCAGTGTGATGGGAAGGAGAAAAAAGTGGAATATAGATCTGGGTAAAGGACAGCATTGAATCAAGAGAAAGGGGTGAAATTAAGGAGGGAATTATTGTTGAGATTGTGTATAGGTAGAGATTGGAGATTGTAAAAACAGTAAGATTTTGGTAGGATGCTTTTATAGGGCTCCAGGTACGAAGGAATGAAGGAAAAGGAGGAATGAGGAGTACAGGAAGAATTCAAAAGGGCATGTGGTAAGGGAAGAGTATTGATTATGGGGGATTTTAAACTGCCAGGGATAGATTGGGTCGAGGAACAGGGATAGGGCAGAGTGCATGACGATTTCCTAGTTTTATTCCAAGATTGCTTTTAACCCAGTTTGTGGATAAGCCCATGAGGGGGAGTGCAGTGTTAGACCTCCTTTAAGTAACGATCCCAATATGGTGGATTTGGTGGAGGTAGGGGAGCATTTAGGAGCAAGTGAACATAACATTATGTGTGCAAAAATTCTGTGAAGGGTTGGATTTCAGGATAGTGGAGAAAGGCTATTAGATTTCAGGAAGACAAACCTTGATGGTATGAGGAGAGAGTTGGGTGATGTAGATTGGTTGAAATTAACAATCGGACAATCAGCATCAGAAAAATGGGAAGCCTTTAACGACCAAATGTGTAGAGTGCAGAGTAAGTACATTCCAATGAGGTGCAAAACTAGAAACAGAAAGAGGCCAGGGTGGTTGAGCAGTGAGATAAGGAATGCTATTAAGGAGAAGCAGAAGGCATTTATTTGGTTTAAAATAACAGGACTGGAGTTAGATTTATATCATTATCGGAGTAAAGAGGCAAGTTAAGAAAATAACTCAGCAAGCCAAAAGAAAGTATGAGAAGGACATGGCTAAGAATATTAAACATAATAGCAAGGCTTTCTTTAAGTATATCAGGGGAAAGGAACAGGTTAGGACCAGTGTGGGCCCATTGAGGAATAGCATCGGGTGAGTGGTTCGTGATGAAAGTGAGATGGCAGGTGAATTAAACAGGTATTTTCTTCAACTTTTACACAAGAACTTTCAGGAGAATTGCCAATAGCTGAGATAATCTATCAAGGAGATGTGAGAAAGGGCTTTTACAGAAGATCCAGGTTGGAGTGGAGGAAGTAAAGGAACAGCTAGGTAATCCTAGAGTAGATAAGGCTCTGGGGGCAGATAATATGCACCTGAGAGTGTTGAGGGAAGTGGCCGAGCAGGTAAGCGAGATGTTAACGGATATTTTCAATAGTTCCCTGGAGACAGGACAGGTACCGGAGGATTGGAGAGTAGCAAATGTAATTCCATGATTTAAGAAAAGATCCAGACAAGAATTGGGAAACTATAGACTTGTTAGTTTGACTTCAGTTGTGGGGAAGGTGTTGGAGACATTAACTAGAAAGTAGATGAAGAACCATTGAAATAAATACAAACGAATTGAAGGTAGTCAGCATGGGTTTACAAAGGTAGTACCTGTCTAACAAATATTTTGGAGTTCTATGAGGCAGTGTGTGATTGGGTGGATGAGGGAATGGCAGTGGACAAAGTGTATCTAGACTTTAAGAAGGCATTTGATAAGGCACCACATCGGAGGATGTTAGCCAAAGTGAGGGATTATGGAGTGGCTGGTCAGGTAGCTAATTGGATTGCAAACTGACTTAGTGGTCGGAAGCAAAGAGTGGCTGTGAGTGGGAGGATGTATTGTTGGGATGATATAAGTCGTGATGTACCTCATGGATCAGTACTCGGACCATTATTATTCATTATTTACATCAATGATTTGGATAGTGGGGTGAAGAGTAGGCTTTCCAAATTTGCTGATGACACAAAGCTTGGACATAAGGTGGATTAGCAGAAGGGGTGGTGATCAAATTCAGGAAAGTATTGATACTTGCATAGATTGGGAAAAAGATTGGCAGATATAATTTAACCTGAGCAAGTGTAAGGTGTTGGGGATGGAGAAGAACAATGAAAATAGAGATTACAGGATGCAAGGGGTAATTTTGGAGTGTGTTGCACAGGAGAAGGATCCAGGAGGTAAGCAGGCAGCACAGTGCCAGGCAGCTATAAGTCGAGCAAATTGGGTTTTAGGTTGTATTTGGAGGAGGATCATTTATAAATCAAAAGAGGTGGTGTTAACATTGTACAGTAATTTAGTGAGGGCCACATTTAGAATATTGTGTGCAGTTTTGGGCACCACAACTCAGGAAAGACATAGATGCCAAAGAGAAGGTTCAGCGTAGGGCTACTTGATTGATTTGACTCGGCTAGGAGGAGTAGAGCTGAAGGAGACAGGGCTTTATACATTAGAAAGGAGGCGGTTACGAAGAGATATTATAGAGATGTTTAAGACAATGAAGGATAAAGATAAAATAAGGACAGATTAATTATTCAGCAGAGTAGACAGTTATAGGACCAGGGACCATAGCCTGAGAGTGAACAAGAGGAGTGTTAATTACATAAGGCAGGGGTCTTTTACTCAGAGAGTAGTTAATGCACGGTGTTTTCCATACGACCCACCTGACTACTACTGGATGGGAAGGCTTCGTCAATCCTTCCAATGGATTACTTGCCCTGAGACTGCATTGGAAACAGCAGTGTCCTGTTAAGGGTGTGGACTCAATTTAGTATAACGTGTTGGATTCATTTCATGAATAAAATATCGTTAGCAAAATCTACACAAGCTTCGAAGCAACTTTAGAACGTAAAATTGTGTTACTGTGCCAAGGTGTCGATTTCCTGGCTTGATATGCTTGCTAATAAGGTTATCTCACAGCATGGGTGCACTGGGAGCTCCAGTTCATTTGTCAAATTATATTCCTCTGCAACTGCACTTGACTGCCAGCTTGCTGGTTTCCTGTGTCAGAGTGGTGACCTGTACAGGATTGTGCCCAATATCCAAGGAGACTGCTTAGGCAACACCAACACTCTGCACAGAGAATGGTCCCGATGGATGGGTGGATGTACTTGACTATTTCCATATTGAGGAACTCAATCCAATCTGAGTTTATGTTTTGAATGGTGAAAGCATAACCGTTTGGTCTTGTCTGTGCTAAAACCTATGGGTTTTTTTTTACTTCGACCTTGATAGGATTTTTATTTTTTTTTGTCCACATTGCTTGTGTTGCATTAAGATTCTGCTCAATGGTTTTCTTTGAAAAGTGCTTAATTTACTTGCTGGAAATTTTCTCGCCAGAAATGTTTTCATTGTATAATTGTACAACTGCATTATTTAAATGCAAAGTTTCTAATTTTGTACAACTTAAACTAAACTTGTCCAAAGCAAACTTAAGTTGTCAGAGTGGTATTCTGCTCAGCTGCCTGGACAAACTGGGGTTCACCACTTCAATATGAAAAGGCTTCAGTGAGTTAAGGACCCCAATTCACAACTCCACCAGATACAGTAACAGATTTCATCTATGAGATGAACGAGCCAGGGCGATGTGACTGTGACAAAATAACAACTTGCTTGTACATTTATTTGCTGAGATGAAAGATTATTTATAATTTCACAGTATTGTGCACTTGTGCTCGAAACATGTTCACTTGACAAAGTTACAGGAAATAAAGTTATTGAATTACCAATTAGACATATTGAATCCACATAGCAGCTGTGTTACAATTTAAATCACACTTGTTTTGTGGATCAAGATACATTAGACAAGGCCACAGTATCTAAATTTAAGTGATCATGAACATGCATCGCTTCGACTTGCTGCTGGTTATATAATTTATTGACATGCCAATGTCGCTGATATCATGCTGCCTGTATATTTGGTCATGGGTGGCAGAGGGAAGGTGTGGGGTTGTATTTTGCCAGGTTAGCAACATGCGATATCCTACTCTTTGTAAAAGGCACCATAGGATCTTTAAGATTCAAAATTAAATATCACCTGAAGGGACAGCCACCTTGACTTCTCTCACAAAGGTAAGTGTATTAATTGCTGCAATCCGTTCATCCATTGGGACCATCCTCTGTGCAGAGCGTTGGTGCTGCCTAAGCAGTGTCTTTGGCTATTTGGCTCAATACTGGATGGGTCGCCATTCCGACACAGGACACCAGCAAGCTGGCACTCATTTTGCCGACCTCGGAAGGTCAACAGAGTCAACCACACTTGGTTTTAATTCAACAGCCGAGTGGGATTTGAACTCAGGATCCTAGGATCCCAAGCCCACCACCCTAACCATTAAGCCAACACCAGGCATATTGCTGCAATGCCCTGTCTGCAAAGTACTTGGATGACCATCCACAGTCAGTTAACGAATGAAACCCAGACAAGACATCTGAAAGGTGAAAAATACCACCTCTGATATATCCGTGCATTCTGACAAATTACATACAGCACTGTTCACTTTTTCATCCTGATAATTGATTAAAGTTACAATATTATCTTTTTTGGCATTTCTTTTAATATCCCATACTCTTTTTTTCAAAGCCACTTGCCAGATTCCATGGATGCATGTTGGAAAGATGGGAATCAATTAACATCGTAATTACCTGACAGATGACAGCTAATGTAGATTGGAAAAGAATGTCAGGTGCAAATGGGAAATTAATACATCAATTTGTCATATATATTATGGCAATGCCCCGAGCAAGCAGAAAAAAAAAAGATTATCGTTTTACCACCTCGGCAGATTTATGGTGGAATTAGATGATAGACAAATAACTTTCACTCTCGCAATAACGTTGGTGAAGGAGTGTTTCTGCATGCATTTTGGCTGCCCCTATCACATTCATTGAGCTCAATGAATCCAAGAAATGAAGTGGGTGAGAGGGGACAAACAACACCTTCTGAAGGTCAGAAATGCAGAAATCGAGGTGAAAGTTAGTTATAAGAAAATTGGAATTGAGTTGATCAAACAATAAAAATGTCACGATGAATGAATTAAAGTTGTGCTCATGTAAATAGCTTTAAAAATGTCTTCAGACCTCAGAATTGCTGCAGAACTCCCTAAAAAAAAATTGTGTCACGTTCCAAGCAGTTGTCGATCCTCATCATGCTCCCTCCCCAGCCGGAGAGAGCCGCAACAGACACCAAGGTAAATAATAATAATAATAATAATAATAATAATAATAATAATAATAATAATAATAATCACAAATGTACTGGAGCATGAACATCTGATAAGCAAAAGCAAAGTTCACCAGAAGGCAAATGTTTTGAAAAATGACAAAATAGTCTTTAAAATATGTCAAGATTTTTATGATACTTTGACAATCGTTATATCATCTCTAATTGGCCACAGAGCTGCACTAACAGGATGCAGCAGCAGAGATGTACACCTTCATTTTTTCCTGCAAAAAAACCTTTATGTTTCCACAAACAGCAACTTTAAATAAACTGCTGCAAAATGTTCCATCAAATAGAATTATGTTGAAAAGGTTAAAGGTGCTGTTCTCTTTCATGATAAAGTATGAGTTCAAAAGGTTGCGCAACAGACTTTGACCTGTACATCATGTTGGGAGCAATTAGTATCAGCGGGTGCTGTTAATTCAGAATCTCATGCAGTCTATTGTAGATGACCGTCCTGCACAAGTTCTGCGTTGGGGACTGTTGACCACCTGGAAACTGCGGATTCGCCTCAGGGATCTTTATGCATGACTACAGGTGCGTAGGGCTCGGGCCAGTGCTGTGGGAGGTATGCTTGATAAGGCTGATCGTTAGGCAGTGGGACAAGAATAAAATGATATGCAAGATCGAATTTTAATGAGCCTCAGCATGATAGAGACAATCATCCAGTTGCAACCTCAGCATAATTTTTAGGGTCCAAGATTTTTCGGGTGATGCAGCATATTTTTAACTTGTTCAAGAAGTTCCAGTCTGAGAAACAATTGCTCAACATCGTGCTATTTATGGAACTTCGAGACGATTGCCCTCTGATTGATATAATTTTTGCATTCTTGATGATGAAGTGCTTTGAAGTTGATTTTTTTTTTTCGCCAGTTATGTAATTTTGCATAAATTTTGACAAACCCTTTGAGAAGCCAGAATAAGAAAGGGCCTTTGATTCAGGTGAAAATTTTGGGTCTCACTGAGAACAACGTGTTGTGGATAACAAACTTTTTGGATGAAAGACTTTGCAGCAAAGATGTCAAGCCCAAGTTGAAATAATTATTTTACTCGTTTAAATGAGCTGTAACATATTGATTGTACTGTTTGATAATTCATGTCTGTTTTTGGTTGTGGATTTCATTCTTACCTTTGTTTTGATTTGTTTATCAACCCCATTCTTACCCAAAACCCCTGACTTCCTTCATAAATATTCCAGGTTTACTACATTCTCATTCACCCGATGGATGATTCTAAGCACGGATTGCGTGATTGCTCCTTTGCATCCACCCGAACCTCCTGCTTCAACTGCTCAACAAGAAGGTACGAGTTATAGCAGTTCTGTATCACCTTTGGATAGATGTTTATCCTCCAGCTCTCTCCAGCATTTTACCTCTCCTGCACACAGTATAATTTTATTGTTGCCTCCAATTATGGGTGAGAGACATGATTGAGTCTTGATAGTCAGATAATGACTTCTATTGGTTTTGCACATGATACATAAGTGACGAAACCTCTCCAGTGGCTGATGGGGGAGTATAACATTGAATTCTCATTCATATGCTACTTATGGATGTCTGCAGCTACAGAGGAACCTGGGTATGGTTTGAAACAGCAAAGAGCTTACCTTGTGTAGATATCCTTAGTTGCTTTAAGCAGCTTTCTTTGGCTCGAAGAGTATGGGGATTAATTATTTTATAAACTAGACACCTGGAGATAATTGATTGGGTGAGAGCTGATTGGATGTTCCTTTAAATCATGGGTGAGAGATGTGATTGAGTGTGTGTGTGTGTATATATATATATATATATATATATATATATATACTGCTGCAATCCATCTGTCTCATCATCATTTTATATGTACATTTATATATACATATATATGTTGTACATATATACTATATATACATATATATGTATATATAAATATATTATATATACATATATAGATACATACATACATATATATATATATATATATATATATATATATATATATATATATGTATCTATATATATATATATATATATATATATATATATATAATATATATATATATGTATCTATATATATATATATATATATATTTATATATATATATATATATATATATATATATAGATACATATATATATATATATATATATATATATATATATATATATATGTATATATCTATATATATATGTATATATATGTGCACATATTGCTATGGATCTGGAAACCATTTGCATTCAACATACATATGTCCCAAAAGTCAGTTATGTCGTTTAAGTATGTATGTAGTCAGATCCCTTTCCTTTTGTCTAGTGGGAGAATCAAAGGCATGCGTTGCGATTTCTTTTTTAGTTAGGTTATTAAATCTTTACATTCAACAAACCCTCCGATGAACAACCAACAACCATTCCATTCCCCATCACTATCCACTACCCACCTGCTGTCTACAAGCACTCTGACTTGCCAAAGCAGTGTCTTGCAGCCATTCCTTGCTGCTTCCACCAACATTCCTTCCACATACGTTGTAACTCTTGCACGACGGCCTGTGCAACTTTGATACTGTAACTCGTCAAGTATGAACCCACGTGGAAGACTGGCTGGGGTTTCCTGGCAGAGGCTGTTGCAGCGTTGATACTGTTACTCGTTGAGTGCGGGCGCGCGTGGAAGAGTGGCTGGGGTTTCCCCTGCAGGGGCAAAGGCCCCGCCCCAGAAATGTGGGCCGTTGGACCTGTCCAATCAGAGGCAGACAGCGAGGTGTATTCACCAAGGCCACTCCCCGCTGAGGGAGGTCCATAAATTCCCGAGCACTCTCTGAAAGAGGTGTTCTTTTTGGGATATTGGAGAGTCTTTTGAAGTCTTCGAGAGTCTTTCTGGGGTCTGGGAGTCTTTTAAAAGTTCTTTTGAAGAGTTTTTGGTGGGCGTTGAGGCGGCGAACGTGTCTCTGCTCTCCCTCTACAAGGAAGGGAAGAGTGACCCCGACCCCCTTCCTTGGACCCTGGCCATTCGCCAGCCAAGCTCCACCACGATCCTCAAGTCCCACACGTTCGACTGGGGACCAAACCAGCGACTATTGTCAGGTGCCGCATCGCGGAGCACGTCCTTCATCCGACGGTCAGGTACACCACTGAACTCTGGCCCCCAGCTTGTATCTCTCCACGGCTGTGAGGGTCCAATAAAGACTCTGGGTTTCTTTTCATTTTGTGTGTGTGTCTGCATTTGGGCCCATCTTTAAGTAGAACTGAATAAGTGTTTATGGATCATTGTAAATACTTCTTGCATATTCACGTTGAGTCTTGCTTTGTGTCTTCATTTACTGTAAATAAAACTTGTGAGAAATGCCCCCAGTTCGTTTCCATCCCTTCTTGCATTGGTCAAGCATGCTTCGGATCTGAGTTTAGCCGGATTTTTATACCCGATAATCCGTTCATTCCAGCCGGCACGGCTTTGGCAGTTTCCACTCGGCTGCACCCGAACTGGAGTTGGTACTCTACTGCAGTCGGTAGAGTGACCTGGTTCAAGCAAGAGGTGCTGAGGGCGTGGTTTCCCCGGTAGTCGAAATCCCGCAGTTAATTAGGTAAATTGGTTATATACAAATAGACCCTACACTACGGGGTTGAAATATTGGCGTCCACGGTTGGTTAAACGACCCTCCGGCTCGCGGAGTTATCCGAGCGACGGCCGACAATTCCGGGGATTTTGGTGGGAATCAACGCAAGCTTTCCCCACCTCGTGGTCGTTCTCGCCACCGACTCCCGGCCCACAACAATATATACACATATATATATATATATATATATATATATATATATATATATATATATATATATATGTATATGTATATATATATATATATATATATATATATATATATATATATATATATATATATATATATATATATATATATTGTTGTGGTGGTGGAAATTCGCAAACCACCATTCAGGTCCCGTAGGTGAGATATCTCTGTAAGTACATGTGTAGTTAACCCAAACCCATTGTATAGAGGGAATTTATGTGATCCATCCGGGCTGTGACGCTTTGAGTTAGCCATTTTTTCTGTTCTATCTTTTATTTCAAACAAACAGCATCTCAACAACCACACCATCCCCACCACAGCGCCAACCACACTACAACCACGCTATCCCCACCACAGCGCCAACCACACTACAACCACGCCACCTCCACCATCAACGCTACCACATCTTCGCTACTCGCCATTCAGCAGGCCCTGTGCGGTTTAGATCTCCGGGCACAAACAAAAACCAATGGCTATGCTCGGTGGTTTTCCTGCCTGTTTTTCCCGTCGAGGTTCTCCGCGCTCCGTGTGGAGGAGGAGCGATGCAGGGGTCAAAGGTGAGAAAGGGTGGGGCCTCTTTTTGGGGGAATAATTCGCTGGCTCCACGCCAAGACTGACTCCCCCGGCCCCCGCACGGCGCGGGGTGGAGGGAAAGCGAGAGGTCACGCCCCCCTTCGAGAGGCTTCTCCAAGAAGCTCAAAGGGAGGCGGGGCCGAAAACGGGGCGGAGCGAAGGGCGGAGCCCCGCGCTACAAAAGGCGAACAGGACGGACCTTGAAGGTTGTTGGGTTGGTTGGTCGAGAGTTGGAGTGAGTGGTTAGTCGAGGGTTGGTCTTCATGGTCGTCTTCTGGCTCGAGTCGCGAGCTTGTGGTTCCTGCCTTGCTTCGTTGACCCATGCGCGAGCGCGGAAAACAGCGTCGAACAAACCCCGTCCGTTTCCCCAAAACCCCGTCCGTACCGTCGAGTGGCCAACATATGCAGGCGCGAGGCACGCAGGAGAGGACTGGCCGACCACGATCGGGCACGGAGTCGCGGCCAGGCGGGACCCCGTCGACGGACGTCAGAGAGGGACTCGACACGCTCAGGGAAGTCGCGACGTCCATTTCTTTTGGGTTCTGTGTAAACGTGTGTATGTGTGGCGCCAGTCTGGTGAAGTAAAACTGTTAAGTGTTGCCGTGTGTCGGTCTTATTCGGTAGTATCTCTGCGTCATTGTTTCTTTTGTTACATTTGCTTTTTGTGCATAATTGTTTTAATTGCTATATGTGTGCTCTACGTGTGTCGTGTAAATAAAGTGCTTGCATGTTGAATTGTTCCCCGTTTCGCTGCGTCCTTTCCTTCGTTTGAATCTCCATCTTGCTTCACGTAAAGGGTTGGTAGTGGGCTTAATACGCCCGATAATTAATCGGAACCGTCGAGGCCGACGATAACACCACTCGGTTATCCCGATAGCACGGAACGGATCGCTTAAGCGGCCCGTGTCCGGAGTTGACCTGCGGCGAGGTGCGATCGCCCGGTCTACCAGCCGCGTGGGTACTTAGGTAGGTCGAGTTTGGCGAACAACCCTATCCCACGCGGGTGGCCGATTGGCACGATCGTGGTGAGGCCGAAAGGCCCACCCGTGACTGGCTCCTGGCGTTAGTCCGAGAGGGTCACGACAGAATTGTCCGTCCGGTGGGCGACGTGCTGCAATTCGACTCACGTGGCCGATCGCACGCCGGCGGGTGCGAATTCGCAACAATATATATATATATATACACACACACACACATTGGCCTAAAATGACCTCTTCCTGTGTTGAATTTACTTGTAAGGAGCTCATATTTATTTATTGAGACAAAGTTTCCAGCGAAATACGAAGCTGGGCCACACACTACCTGAAGGTAAAAGAGATTGGCCATAACCACACGATAATTTCACCCTGTCACATGATGCTTGCTCTGCTTTTGTTGAGATTTGACCACTGCGTCTAGAACCAATCACATCGTTTTCCACCTCTCAAACGTTTAGACAAATGAAGCCATTTTGGTTAATCCACATTCATGGTACCATATGGAAGTTGAGAGAGTGAGGAAGGTTCATAAGGATTTTTGGGGACAGGGACCATATTGTCATTGAAGCTATGATTTTTCTAATAATTTGGCATGGTCCAATCTATTTGTCAATAAACCTCAGATTAAGAGGGCTCATTGAACTCGTGCAAAGTGTATTGACAGTTGTCATCTTGCATAATTGGCAAATGATGAGAATAATTTTTTTTGCAGCAATGAAGTAAATCCCGCATTGCTCATGACCTTCTCAGTTGGGTAGGATAACATCATGAAAATCACAAATTGCACTCACTGTGAAATTTATATATCGTGGGTTGAGAGACATAATGTTGCAACTGCATTTCTGGCGAAACCGAATAAAATGGCTCTCATTTCTTTCAACACCATATTTATCTTTCATTAGCGATTTGCAGGAAATGGGAAATTTTCAGTTACAACATTATGTCTCTCAACCCGTGAAATATGGTGTTGAAAGACAGAGCCATTTTATTCAGCCCTGCCAAAAATGCAGTTACAACATTGTCTCAACCCGCGATGTAGTGTACTCTGGGTTTATTATATTCCGTTGTTAGTAATTGAAATTATTTCACATGATCACAGAGATATTAGTACAAATTTGTGCCTTTGTTTTGGGGACTTTGATAGTATTCTAATGCTGTTTCATTTATTTATTACTTTCAAAAATCAAAGATTTTTCAACTATATTGGTTGGTCACGTGTGTGTTATTCTGTCTGTCTGTTTGTTTGTTTGTATGGCAATCGCCTACAGGTCACAATTTTAAACCGATCTTCACAAAACTTCAGAAAATGGTAGAATTGCTCAAAAGCAAGAAGTCCATTGATTTTGAGGTTAAAAAGTCAAAAAGGTCAACAACTTTGTCAAATTTCTAAAATCATCAATTTTCATCCGATTGATTTGAAATTTGAAGAGGACGTGCACATCAGGTCAGTGAACTGAACCACCAATTATTTTTGACGTCAACATAGGATAAAGGGTCCACATCGGTCTAGTTTCTAAATTTGTCAATTTTCATCCGATTGACTTCAAATTTGAAGAGGATTCGCATAACAGGATATATCACTGAATTAAACCACCAATTATTTTTTATGGTAAAATTTGTTTCAGGGATTTCCTCAAGTATCATGCTCTGTATGACATCTTTCTTGTTTATTTATTTGTTTCATTAGTACCTTTTTTAGATGTCTGGTATCCCCATGCATGGTACACATGTGGTGCCATATGGCAGAATACATGGAAAGGTAAAAAAAAAAAACATGGAAAGGAAACATGAGAGATTTACAATGATACACACATGGTAAGATGGTGAGGCATGAGGATAGGTGTAGTGTGTATAAGGAACTCAGGGATAGAGGCCATTCACACGTTCTGGTATTGAAGTACAGTGTTGAATATTGTTACGGGAGTGGTGAGGAGATATCAGCAACCCTGGGTCCTATACAGTCCCAGCCCCACTTATGAGGGGGTGGTGCAAGGACAGGGGCACTGGTCCTGTCCCACCTGCAGGGCTGAAGCCTGCAAGCTGAGTGAGCGGTAATGGAAGCTTGTACAATTTTGAGGGGTAGGGGGGAGGAGGGTAAAAACACCCTTTCGTAGCTGATGCATGCCCCTTTTATGCTATCGTGCCAGTTTCTTACATGCAGGTCATCTGTTCCATGGTACGAGTTCAGTGGCAACAATGGCTTCTTTATATCAGCTTTAATGAAATAATGATTCACAAGCAGCATCGACAAAATATGCGTAATGTTGGTTTAATGGTTACGGTGGTGGGCTTGGGATGCTAGGATCCTGAGTTCAAATCCTGCTCAACTGTTGAATTAACACCAGGTGGGGTTGACTGCCTGTCATCCTTCCGAGTTCGGCAAAATGAGTGCCAGCTTGCTGTTATCCTGTGTCTGAGGGGTGACCTGTCCAGGATTGTGCCCAATAGCCATGGAAAATGCTTCGGCAGCACCAACGCCCGGCACAGAATATGGTTCCAATGGAAGGATGGATAGTCAAAATAAATACACAACCCTTTGCTGAAATTATCCATCCCATGAACACACACACACACACAAAAGGCCACAGAACTATCCAACGAGGACCAACACCTTGACACATTTAGACATCTTTAACTCAGGAAGTGGAGGGGAGGCATTGAAAATAACAAATGAAAAAGCAGCAAAAATAAGGTATATCAAAATGGGAAACAAAAGATTCTGTTTCAGGCCTGATTGCCTTGCAGTTTCATGGTCCCCTCTTTGAGGCAAGGCAGGGGGCCAGCAATTGATCCTTCAGCATTGCAGCAACGTCAAGCTCGTCTGGGAGGATCACCAATGCCTGTCTGATCTCTCAATACACGACTTTTGAAATAACGTATGAATGCTAATGAGGTCTTTCTCACATTTGCTATGTGTGCGTTTTCAGTGACTCGCTCCTGCTTGCACGGGCACTTTTAACCTCCTATTGGGTGAAATCCTATTTTAACCACAGCTTGGGTGAAATCTGTAATTCAAATCGTCTTTTTAACATAATTTTCAGCATTTAAAAGAAAGAGTGGTAATTTCAAGATGGTTCACCACATTTGTTGTGTTCCTGGATGCAAATCTGACCGACAAAGGTGGAGGAAATACGAGACATATGCGTGAATGAGAGGTGTCGAGTTCCCATCATTTCCTGGTAATAGAAGTGAGCAGTGCAGGCATGCATACACAATTCTTATTTTAGCAACATAGGCAAAAAACATGTACCTTCACCACCCAAGGTGGGTGGAGGTCATGTTTTCACCCCTGTCTGTCTGTTTGTTTGTCAGTCTGTCTGTCTGTTTGTGTTCATGATATCTCAAAAGGTTGTGGACAGATTCGGACGAAATTTGATGGACAGGTTGGGTGGGTGACCAGGATGAAATTGTTGTATTTTGGTGAACATCCTGACATGGATCCGGATACGTCAATTTTTTTAATTTCTTCACCATTGAGAGATAGGGTCAAAATTATATGATATCATCCCTGTACGAGGCATCCCGAAACGAGCACGATATCTCAAAATGTTATTGACTGATTCGAACAAAACTTGATGGACAGGTTGGGTGTGTGACAAGGACTGATGGGCTCAATTTTGATGAAGATCTGAATCTGATAATTTTTTTCGTGATTCTTCACCATTGAGTGATTCGGCTAAAAATGAAAAATAACACGATATCTCAAAAGGTTATGGACTGATTTGGAAGAAACTTAGTGGACAGGTTTGGGGGATGGCAAAAACGAATCAATTCGATTTTGGTGAAGATTTGAATCCCGATCCGGATACGAGAAGTTTAAAATTATTTTTCATGTGATTCCTCACCATTGAGAGATAGGGCCAAAAACGACATTGCTGCGTGATATCTCAAAGATTTTTGGAGGGATTCGAACGAAACTTGGTGGATGAGTTCAGTATGTGACAAGAACAAGCCAATTTGATGTTGGTGGTCTTGATCCAGATCCAGGCTATCAGTGGGGATACAAAACGTAAACTGTTTAGCCTGGTGGAGGAATATGCTGCACTGAGTGCAATTCTAGTTCCTCTTGTGGCCACAGAACCAAACAAAAAAATTATTTATTACAGCCCCAACAGCCCCAACATCCCCAACAGCCCCAACAGCCCCAACAGCTCCCACAGCTCCCACAGCTCCCACAGCTCCAACAGCTCCAACAGCTCAAACAAGTCCTACGGCTCCCACAGCCCTCACAGCCCCAACAGCTCCCACAGCTCCCACAGCCCCAACAGCTCCCACAGCTCCCACGGCTCCCACAGCTCCCACAGCTCCCACAGCCCCCACAGCCCCCACAGCCCCAACAGCTCCCACAGCTCCCACAGCCCCAACAGCTCCCACAGCTCCCACAGCCCCAACAGCTCCCACAGCTCCCCCAGCCCCACCATCCCCCACAGCCCCAACCCCTCCCCCATCCCCCACAGCCCCAACAGCTCCAACAAGTCCCACAGCCCCCATGGCTCCCACAGCTCCCACAGCCCCCACAGCCCCAAAAGCCCCCACAGCCCCCACAGCTCCAACAGCTCCCACAGCTCCTACAGCTCCAACAGCCCCCACAGCTCCAACAGCTCCAACAGCTCAAACAAGTCCCACAGCTCCCATGGCTCCCACAGCTCCCACAGCACTTTCAGCTCCCACATCTCCCCCAACTCCCACAGCTCTGACAGCTCCCATAGCTTCCACAGCACACTCAGCTCCAACTGCTCCAGCAGCTCCAACAGCTCCCACAGCTCCAACAGCTCCCACAGCTCCAACAGCACCCTCAGCTCCAACAGCTCCCACTGCCCCCACTGCCCTCACTGCTCCCTCAGCTCCGACAGCTCCCACAGCTCTGACAGCACCAACAGCTCCCACAGCTCCCACAGCTCCCACAGCAACCTCAGCTCCAACGGCTCCAACGGATCCAACAGCTACCACAGCACCCTCAGCTCCAACAGCTCCCACAGCTCCAACAGCAGCCTCTGCTCCCACAGCTCCCTCAGCTCCCACAGCACCCTCAGCTCCAACAGCACCCTCAGCTCCCACAGCTCCAACAGCTCAAACAGGTGCCACAGCTCCAACAGCCCCCACAGCCCCCACAGCCCCCACAGCTCCCACAGCCCCCACAGCCCCCACAGCTCCAACAGCTCCAACAGGTCCAACAGCTCCAACAGCTCCCACAGCTCCCACAGCTCCAACAGCTCCAACAAGCTCCCACAGCTCCCACAGCTCCCACAGCTCCCACAGCTCCCACAGCTCCAACAGCTCCAACAGCTCCCAGAGCTCCAACAAGCTCCCACAGCTCCCACAGCTCCAACAGCACCCTCAGCTCTCACAGCTCCAACAGCTCCCACAGCTCCAACAGCTCCAACAGCTCCAACAGCTCCAACAGCTCCAACAGCTCCAACAGCTCCAACAGCTCCCACAGCTCCCACAGCTCCCACAGCTCCAACAGCTCCAACAGCTCCCAGAGCTCCAGCAAGCTCCCACAGCTCCAACAGCTCCCAGAGCTCTAACAAGCTCCCAAAGCTCCCACAGCTCCAACAGCTACCACAGCTCCAACAGCTACCACAGCTCCAACAGCTCCCAGAGCTCCAACAAGCTCCCACAGCTCCAATAGCTCTCACAGCTCCAACAATTCCAACAGCCCCCACAGCACCCTCAGCTCCCTCAGCTCCCACAGCTCCAACAGCACCCTCAGCTCTCACAGCTCCAACAGCTCCCACAGCTCCCACAGCCCCAACAGCTCCCACAGCTCCCACAGCTCCCACGGCTCCCACAGCTCCCACAGCTCCCACAGCTCCCACAGCCCCCACAGCCCCCACAGCCCCAACAGCTCCCACAGCTCCCACGGCTCCCACGGCTCCCACGACTCCCACAGCTCCCACAGCTCCCACAGCCCCAACAGCTCCCACAGCCCCAACAGCTCCCACAGCTCCCACAGCCCCAACAGCTCCCACCCCCCCAACAGCTCCCACAGCTCCCACAGCCCCCACAGCTCCCACAGCTCCCACAGCTCCCACAGCTCCCACAGCTCCAACAGCTCCAACAGCTCCAACAGCTCCAACAGCTCCAACAGCTCCAACAGCTCCCACAGCTCCCACAGCTCCCACAGCTCCAACAGCTCCAACAGCTCCCAGAGCTCCAGCAAGCTCCCACAGCTCCAACAGCTCCCAGAGCTCTAACAAGCTCCCAAAGCTCCCACAGCTCCAACAGCTACCACAGCTCCAACAGCTACCACAGCTCCAACAGCTCCCAGAGCTCCAACAGCTCCAATAGCTCTCACAGCTCCAACAATTCCAACAGCACCCTCAGCTCCCTCAGCTCCCACAGCTCCAACAGCTCCAACAGCACCCTCAGCTCTCACAGCTCCAACAGCTCCAACAGCTCCCACAGCTCCAGCAGCTCCAACAGCTCCCACAGCTCCCACAGCTCCCACAGCTCCCACAGCTCCCACAGCTCCCACAGCTTCCACAGCTCCAGCAGCTCCCACATCTCCCACCTCCCTCAAGGTGGGGTGCCTGATGTGGTTCATAATAACAATTTACTTTTCATCAGGCGTTTGCCAAAGCAACAATTTACAATGTAAAATAGTTAATGTGTTGCTTCTTCCCCAAAAAATGACATTGCCTGAAAGTATACATCAGCCACCTAGGCCGAGCCTCCATTATCAGGGACATCCATCCTATCTGATGATGACACCATGCAGCTTCAAGAAAGGGTGTGCAAAAGTGGTGGTGTAACTCAAAAATAAATAAAAAACAATAAAGGTGGTCATCTTTCTCACAACTCTCTCCCTCTCTCTATTGAGTGCAGCCTGTGGCTGCTGGTTGCATCATTGGTTGGGACGCGGCTATGCCGCTGATGCAGTGTCCCCCTTACCAGTACACTGGTTCTCATTTTGCCAACCGCGGAAGGATGACAGGCTGAGTCAACCTTCGGGTGTATATTAATTCTGCAGCCAACGGGGCTTGAACTCAGGACCCTAGAATCCCAAGCCACCACCCTAACTACTAAGCCAACACCAGGCTACTTTCTCACAACTGAACCGCCATTTAATACGTGGGACACTTAAACAGCACTCATCACCATTAATACACCTCTTGAGCTGTCGGCATCTCTCCCTTCTTTCCACAATCTTAACAGCATGTTCACCCACTGGTTGCGTGCTGTTATTCACAGAACTTTGGCTGCTCTGAGACCCCGTTCTTACAACTCAGCATTCTGTTCTGAGAAACATTATCAATCCATAAGTGTGCCAAGCCAGCAGTCCTGGTGAACATTGCACTTCTCCAATGTGATATCGGCATCCAATTACTCTGTGCCGAAAAGGCAAGAACTATTGACTCGGGTAATTTCTGCGTTCGCCAGTCGGCTTCAATGAAATAGAGGCTGGTACAGGACATGCCGTATTCATGCTGTGAATCAGGTGGTAGGCTTTTGATGGATTCGTGACCATGCACGATCAGAGGCATGTGTGAATAACAAATGAAACCCGGTTCTCTCCTATTAGACCATGTTTTTTTACTTTGTGTTAAATATAACTGAATATCAGTAGTTTGAAAAGTTATGACACCTGAGAGTCTTCATTCTTTATCATGTCATTTCAGTCTAATTTGCATTACGTACATTGTAGGTGATATACAATCTGCTAATTCTGATTTGTTCTTCATTTCAAAATAGTGTTTTGTACATTTAACCTCTCACTTTTGCATGCAGCAATGGAACTGGCACACAGGTAAGCAATTATGGGATAGATTTTTAGTTTACTACAGTATATAGTTAGGGAATTTTAGCAAATTGTATTGACCATCTGTGAAAAAAAATTGCTTACCAAAAAATTTCTTCACCAACGTATTCATCTCGGTGTCTACTAACACCTATCAATTAGTGCAAACCCAAATCCTTATAGAAAATTCTGGGGAGGCAATCAAAGTTCGGGTGCTCAGAGGGCCTGCGTGAAAAAAATGGGAACATTAACTTTTGCCAATATTGACTTGTGGAATGTCTAACAAATCGTTTTTTTGGGGGGTGCTGAATTGATTCCAACCATTATTTTTGAGAAAAAACACTCTTTGATCATATAAAATGTATTTTATTGACATTTTTAACAGAACTGTGCTCAATGGAAATGTTGCTTCATCCGCTTTTGCAACCTTATACATCAAACTCCCCAGTATCTTCCTCACTCCTCTTGTCATCCAGCTGGTTTATGTTCAGGCAAGAGTTACCATGACAGATGCCGCAAGCAGAAATACACTTGACTCCTTGCTTTTTACAGCAGCACCTGAGTGAGCTGCAGTCCCCTTCACAGTTGCAGCTGGCAAACGTCAGGAGGTAGTCTCGTGCAATGGGGTCTGTAGAAGGGACTGGTGCATATCCTTGCTCAGTGAGTTGCCATCCATAGTCCCGGGCATCCAACGATGGACTTCGCAGCATCAGCCAGTCTCTAGTCTGGAGGTAAGCTCGGAGAGAGTGTTGTGCTGCAGCTTCTGTTGTCGGGGGGAGTTTCTCAGGTTTTATGCTCCCAGTAGCAGCATGCTTGCTGAAGATGTCGAATCTCAAGTCTTCTCTTTGGAGGATTTCCCATGGAACATGAGCATGAAAATATCACAGCCTGCTTTAATGATATCACCTTTCTCAGCTTGGATGTCCATAAACACGTCCATTGCCCTCTTTGCTTCATCAGTCTTGCAGAGCTTGCTTAGCAAAGTTGGTTTGCTAAACCCAAAAATTGCAGACACTGTATCTCAGATAGAGAAGCTGTGCAAGAAGATGAGATACCTCCGGTATATCTCTGGGAGGGCCTCCTGGATCTTTCCGCCATCATAAGATGTTTCTTTGGCTGTCGTGAGGAAGATCGGATGGTCTGCAACATGATGAATCAGCATAACCAGGACATCTGTGTCCTCAGCCCTCACCTCGACAGGGGACTCTCTTGTCTCATCTAGAGCTGCGCGGACGATGGAGGTGTCGGCATCATCGGAGCATTGCTGTACACTGATTCCATTCCTACTAAATGTCTCAGCAAGGAGCAGAACGACCTGGGCTTTGTTGTTCTTCTTATCGAGGAACTTTTCTCTTGCAATGATGATTTTGAGATCCAGACGAATCTGAATGTCACAGCATGCATTCTTTGTTCGTCTCAAGTGGTCATGGTCCTTGGTGGAGCTGGCATATCCGTCAAAGACCACTGTTATCCAGAGGCTATGGCTTCCCATGGACTTCACAAACCGGAGGTTGCTCTCAGCAACATCCTTCCAAGTAAGGTTTGCCTCCCACTTGACATTGTGCAGGAGCCACCCACCATCAACCACAAGGCTTGGGCAGGGGGATTGTTCGACAGGTGCCACACATGCCTTCAGGGACCTTGCTAGGGCAGCCTTGTCTGGCTTTCGCAACTTTTGATTTTTGTCAAACAGAGACATCGGTTTTGGCGTCAACTCAAAGCGCAGAGCCTCTTTGGTCTTGACTTCTCGCTCACTGATGACAATGAGGTGGTTGAATAGCTTCAGTGAGTCAATGACCAGCTTCTTGCCATTGACTTTGGGTCCAGATCTGAGGCTTGCAAGTGATTTGACCTTGTGTTTGGTTACCATTGCATCCACAACAGTTTTCCCATCCATCGTAGCCTGTATGGCTCTGCCAACTTCTTCTGCTTGATCAGCGTTGACTTGGTCTTCGAGAGTGCTGCTGAACCCAGTTAAGAAGGATACCAGAGTCTTCTTGTCCCGTGTGGCATCGAAAGGGTTGACTTCCTCCAACCACCCAACTCTGGTGTTGACAGCATCATTATCTCTCTTCATTTGGGCTCTTTTAATGTCGGTGTAGACAGGTACCCCACATTTGACCATGTTTCTTTCTAGCTCTTGGTGAATGAATGAGAAGTGGTTCAGAGTTTGAAACCAAGACTTATGAGAAGACTCATTTCGAAAGCATCCTCTCTTTAGACCACCGGAGGATTTTGCCTCACGCATGAGTGTGGTTTCTATCGTGATGTCGGTCCATGTACCGGACCATTCATGGTCTGAGAACCTGACTACATGGTTGCCATACAAAGTGAAATTGGATAGAATTTCCTGGAACATGGGACTCTCCTGTCGCTGATGCATCAGCTGTACATACAGCTTTGCTCCTTTTGCGTACTGATGGTGGCCCGCTGCTGCGAAGGTATTGAGCATTCCAATGATGCAGCTGAGATGGCCTGTGTGGTCTGGGACATGCTCACCCCTGATGAATACCTTGATGAGGTCAATTCTGCTATAGTACCAGATCCAGAGTGCTGGTGTCCTTCCTCCTTCAGCTAAGATCTTCAATCTCTCTGCCATCCTCTCCTCGAATACAGCGACTATCCTTAGTGCATATGTTAGATTAGAGGAATTTTGATTACCTGTTGTCTCATCTTTTGCAGTCCTGATGAAGTCCTCCAAGTCTTCGTACTCCTGCTCACTGAAGACACCTCTCAGCACGAACTTGGCAATTCCTGCAGATGCAAGAAGGTGAAACCGAATGGCCTTGGCATAAGCCCCGCCTGAGAGGATGTGTTCTGCTGTGGTGCTGCCTGGCCAAACTAGCTGTATAACCTCTTGCAGCCCAGAGTCAACCATGACCATCCCGATGGACCCTCGGAAGCTTTTCAGGAGGTGAAACCCACCTAGTCTTGTGATGATGGGCAATTCAGAGTGGAGGACTATCTGCGTTGCTTTCAACCATATAGGCAGGTCGAATGTTATGAGGGCAGAAGATGGACAGCGCCATAGGCATTCCATTAGCGTGGTGTATTTAGTGCGTACTCGTTAGGGTCATCCTCGATGATTGGAAGAAACTCAATGAGGGACTTCTCCTTGCATTCAGGTCTGTATAATGACTTCATGAAACCATTCCAGTTGGCATGTTCGAATGTGGGGTTGCGATTCTTGATAGCCCATCCTGCCATCCAAGCGATGTCCCCTGGCTGCAAGGCTGGAGGGTCTACATGAAGATCTGCAACAGGAACAAACTTGACGTCTACCAATCCTGCTTTCTTTTTGTATGTTGTATGCTGGTTTCAGCACAATTTGAGCAATCTGAATCAATTGAGCCAAATTACCGAAAAACACAGTCTGAGATATCTAAAAATGTATCATATCAATATTTTACGGCCAGGGATTCATTTTTCCTCAAATCCAATGGTTGGAATCAATTCAGCACCCCAAAAACCCCTAGTTAGACATCCCACAAGTCAATATTGGCAAAAGTTAATTTTTAAGATTTTTTCGCGCAGGCCCTCTGAGCACCCGAACTTTGATTGGCTCCCCAGAATTTTTCACAAGGATTTGGGTTTGCACGAATTGATAGGTGTTAGTAGACACCTAGATGAATACGTTGGTGAAGAAATTTTTTGGTACGCAATTTTTTTTCACATCGTCAATACAATTTGCTAAAATTCCCTAACTAATACTGTTTAAACCTTTCTTAAGAATGTGATGAACGACATCTTCAAACATGACTCATGATGGTCAATTGCAAGTACTGCAATGACTATATTTAGCTCCACCACCGAAGTCAGAAGCGGGTTATGTTTTCACCGCTGTCTGTGTGTCTGTGAGCACGACATCTCAAAAGGTTGTGCATGGATTCAAACAAAATTTGGTGTAGAGTTTGGGTGAGTGACAAGGACGAATTGGTTCCTATTTGGTGAAGATCTGGATCCGGATTGGGATAGGAGAAATTTTTTTAAGTGATTCTTCACGATTGAGAGATAGGGCCAAAAATGATCTATTGCAAGATATCTAAAAGTTGTGGACGGATTCCGACAAAACTTGTTGGACAGGTTGGGTGTGTGACGAAGAATTTTGGTGAAGATCTGGATCCAGGTCCGATAATTTTTCGGGTGATTATTCACCATTGAGGCCATAAGGGGCCAAAAACAATAAGTATCACGATATTTCAAAAAGTTGTGGACGAGTTATGACAAAACTAGGTGGTTGAGTTGGTTAGGTGACAAGAGCAAGCCGATTTGATTTTGGTTCATGTCCGGATCCAGATCCGACCCCTCAGTGGGCTCCAAAATGTATATTGTTCAGCTTGGTGGAGGTATGCGCTCTATCGAGTGTCGTTCTGTTTAATATGATATATTAATGTTCTACAATATTAATATTAAATCATGATGTTGTATTTAAATCCAAGATCCTGTGTACATCTCATTCGAGACAGCTTTTTGTGGCAGACAAAATCTTCATTTTGTACATCACATAATAAATGCGTGTACAACATATTGCACCTCGATTTTGTACACAGTACGTCATTCTAAACATGATAAAACCTGCTTTGCCACATCAATGGATCGGCTAAAGATGTAGTGAAGGCATGGTTTAGTTTGCATGGTGTGATGCAAAATTTTCCATTGTCGTAATTGGATATGTTGGAAGTAAGAATGATGTATGGTGTAAGGGAATTAAATTTTGAATGAAACTAGTATTGATACTTTCATTACAGTACTTACAATAATCCATTCATTTGCTTCTCTGTTGGAGGCTAAGAAAGCCTCCTGACGAACAAGCCGCAGTGGATGAAGACCCGGAGTAACAAATATAGGCCTATGAGTTTGTAAAAAGTGTTCTTAAGAAACTTCAGGTGGAATAACACCACCAGCAAATATAACAAGCAATGACAGACGTGCATAATTGCCTTCTATTTGTTCACGAGAGAATGCTCTGAAAATGCATTTGCAACGCGCTGCTGTAAGAGACAAAAGGCTATAGAAGACATACGAGGGTCACGTGACCCTGTCAAGGTACTGTCGCAAAGACAATCAAAGGAAAGGCGGAGATGAGAGAGAGGGTGTGGTGACATTTAGATAATGGCTTCATTCCCGTATGTTTGATGAAAGGACCTTCAGAAGGAGAAAAAAAAAGGAAAAACAGAAAGAAACACCATGTCATTCCACTTTAGATGCCGCTATTCCCCACCAGATTATGCGTAAACATATTTTAAGTTTGTTCAATAAAATGTGCATTCTCTGTGTTTGAGCATTGCAATATATTTTCTTTGTATTCTATTTATTCGCGTAATCAATATTAAAACGATTTTAGGCAATTTAAAATATCTTCATTGAGTTATTTATTTGTTTATTTTTATCATTATATTTTCCTCATCAGAAAAGCTCCTTTTTTTGTTTTGGTATACTTTGTCGAAGCTCATATGAGAGCGAACACACAGCAAAGGGGGGAATGAGAGAGGAGGAGCTGGAGAGGGAAGGACAAAACAGTGGGGAACAGAGACATTAGGAGATCTGTGTAAGGGAGAAGGATGGGGTGGGGAACATGGGGAGCACAAGGTGGACACCACAGGGACTTTCAGGAAGGAAAGCAGAGAATTTGAAAGAGGTAGGTTTGGGGTTGATTAACGGGGGTAAAAAAAAGATCAAGGTTTTGGATGGAGTAAGATAAAAGGTGGTGGGGATCAACTGCTTTGAAGGCCTGGAGGGAAGAATGGGATTGAAGAGAGTGTGAGAGTTTATTCCAAAGGTGGGAGAAAAGAGGAATGAAAGAGTGAAGGTGAGCAATGATTCGTGATTTTGGTAGTTTTACCAGAAGGGGGTTGCTGGTGGCCGTTGAGCACCCTATTGAAATATGGTGTACACATAACGCAGACAGGAGAGGGGGGGGCGAGACCGGAGGGAAGATGGGAGAAGACAGAAAGACTACTGACCTGCCTGCAGTTGGAAAGGAAGAGGAGGAGATTGGGACCATACTCTTTGCAGAGCGTTGGTGCAGCTTAAGCAGTCTCCTTGGCTATTGGGCACAATCCTGAACAGGTCGCCGCTCCGACACAGTGTACCAGCATGCTGGTACTCATTTTGCCGACCTCGGAAGGACGACAGGCCGAGTTAACCCCACCTGGTATTAATTCAACAACTTAGCAGGATTTGAACTCAGGACCCTCAGATCCAAAGCCCAGCACCATAACCATTAACCCAACACCAGGCATGTGGGAGAGTGAGAGGCCAAAAGACTCATTCTCACCCTCAGGAGAAACCAATGATCCTAAATGCCTTGGTTTCCACAGCGTGAAGCTGAGAAAGGTGAGAGGCAGGAGCACCAGTACAGAGGGGAGAGCAGCACTCCATCAGGCTGCGGACGAAAGCTTTTTATGTGGTCAAGAACTCAGGTGGGCTGAGGAAGGACTTTGCACGATGGAGGATTCCCAGTCGGTGACTGGCTTTGGTGGCCAGGTTGGAAATGTGGCTTTCCCAGGACACATCATGGCAGATAGTGAGACCCAGAAGCTTGAATGAAAAAGAATAAATAGAACAGATGTTTTCTTCATTATAAAGACAGAAAATAACTTATCTTATTATATTAACTGACTGAATGATAAGAAAAAAAATATATGATTTTACATGGGATTATCTAATATATAAAGCTCATTCTAACCACTCACTGACTGACTCACTGATATTAATGTTTGGTACCTTTCAGGCGCCGTAGAAAGCTGAAATTTTGTGTGCCAACAGACATCGAAGCCAATACACTGGGAAAATCACAAAACCATTTGAAAGCTTTCCTCAATTAAAATATGATTAAATGCAAATTAAATGAAAAAAATAAATGCAGGTGAGCGACCTGAGACATTGGGGAAGCACGCACGGTTCGTTATTGCTTGCAATGTGAAAGCATACCCCGCATGTAACAATGTTTTCAATTGTTCTCATTTGACATTGTTACCCCACGCACATGAAGCAAAGAGTGGGGTTAAGCAATTGGTTCACTTTTGTCTGTCTTTCTACAAACGTCAGTTTATGATTGAGGAACAACTTAATTTCAATTCAATGTTATATTTTCAACACGAATTGGAACGTGAATTGGAAAACGAACCTGTAGTTTAACAGTATTTTTGGCTCTGAATTTGTCCTGATTGCACTTGTGCAGAGAAAAGTGAGATTTTCATTTTAACTGTCTGCCTGTCTGGGAATAAAAGAAAATTGAAAATCATTCAAAACAGGAATCTTACTATTTTTAGGGACATCATAAAGGACACAAGCAACAGGCACGAATAACGAATGTATATGTTAAATAAGGTGGTGTAAAATAAGGGGCATTCAATGGCGATAAACTTCCAAAAAGTTTTTTTTTCTACCTTTAAAATCTCTAAAAAAAAATTCAATTGAATTGTATACTTGAACACTGTAAAACACAAATTGCCTTATTGGCACTTAAAAAAACCCTTCCATGTAGCAGTTTGCTGTGTACATCTTTTACATAATCAAAATATTACAGCAATTTACATCATCTCGATCAATCAAATTTGTTGCTCAGAGACCCTGCCCACATCCGATTTTTTTTTTCTCTCAAGACTGTGCGGGGTAAGGTGTTCTATGAACTCTCTACTTAAGATGTTTAACATTTCATTTTTTTTTTTTAATTCGGATTTTCATGAAAAGTCACAAATACAAAAGCAGTTTCGGTGTATTTTGCTTTTATTTCACAATCCCAAAATGTCCCACAATATGAACTTAGCACTCCATGGGTGTTATGTCATCACAATAATAATCATCATCATCATCATCATCATCATCATCATCATCATCATCATCATGTTGTTTCATTTTATTGTTGGTCATCAGATTTGTCCAAATCCGATGAACCGCATCAAAATGGTTGCACCAGCCATCTCATTTCATTGCTCCGAGACGGATTAGGGCCTACTTGCCATGATACCTCAATCCGATGGAACAACCAAGCCAATCTGTTGATTACATTTGTGGTGCCATATGTCCATTTACACAAATAGTGACTGAACAAAATCACCAGACACACGCACGGTCTTATCCTGGAGCTAATCACCCGAAACAGAGGCAGTCAAATCACCCAGAGACCGAGTGATTTTATAATGGTGTGTCGGATTGGCCCACAGCTCAGTCTATAGATGGTGCGAACCCCTCCTCCACCTTTCACACAGTTCTCTTGGCACCTTTGCATGATGGTGCCTTTCTCCCCTGAACTTGGTGCCTGATGGCCTGCCAGATCACTTTGGAGAGCATAAAAGACAGATTACAAAGGGAATACGATTTAAAAGGGTGTCAAGGGGTGGTGGTTTTCGACACACATATGGAGGGAGGGTCGGCGGGCGGGGGTGGGGGTATCCTATATCATATTCCGATATCATATATATATAATAATGCATATCCGATATCATATTCAAATTGCCACACACTTATGCGAATACATACAATATGGGAAATAACTATTGCTATATTATGCAAAGTTACTCCGAGGAAGGCATTCCAACAACAATATATTGGATGTTTATACATCCTAATTTTTTTTTTTTATTATCAATGCCAACGTCGTTGAGCAGGAGTTATGTTTTCATCCTAGTCTGTCTGAATGTTGAAGTTGTAGACAGATCCAGATGAAATTTGGTGGGCAGGTTGATTGTATGACAAGGACAAATTGATTCGATTTTGGTGAAGATCTGAATCCGGATCCATATACGAGAATTATTTTATTATCCTGTGCTCATGAAGTGAAAAGCAGAGTGAGGCATTCGGTTGCATACGTGTAGCATATGTGCATACGTGTAGTCTGCATTTGATGTCATAGGTCACATGGTACAGGCACCATCTTGGAAAAACTTTGCACATCTTTATCTCTGAAACCACTCCACGGAAAAAAAAAATTGAGAGCTGGCTCATTGGCAACTACTCCCCATGGAGAATAAGATATGTTAATGATGATGTCATCGGTGCCTTCGTTATGACATTATTATTATTCGGCAAGTACAACACTTATCTGATCATTATGAATCTTTTTTTTTCAGCAACTGTTGTTCTCATGGGCACAAAATTTTCACCATAGGAGCGTCTCCTCCTGTAGAATATTTTAATGATAATCTGATGTCATAGGTCATGTGGTACAGGCACCATCTTGGAAAAAACAAAAAACGTTGCACCTCTATATCTTTAAAACCGTTGACTGCAGGATAAGTGTTCTATGAATACCATCTAGTTTTTTTAAGTGATTCGTTACCATTAAAAGAGGGGCCAAAAACGATATATAGCACGATATCTCAAAAAGTCATACATGGATTCGGACGAAACTTGGTGGATGACTTGGTTAGGTGCCAATAACAAGCTGACTAGATTTTGGAGGTCGAGAACTAGATCTGGCCTATCAGTGGGATACAAAACGTAAACTGTTCAGCCTGGCAGAGGTATGCGCTCTACTGAGTGCCATTCTCATTTATTCTTTATTTAGTTAAATAAACCTTTTGTCAAAATCCTTTTCTTTATCTATAACATTTACTGTTGTATAAAGTGTTTGTTCATTAAAATTGCTGTCACTAACCTTGTTTTTCAAATGCAGAGTTGAGTTTCATAGACAAATGACACCACAAAAGGATTACAAACAAAATGGGATAGCAGCGAGGAACATATGGTTATTGGCCATTCATTCAGAAAGGGTCTGAAGGACGTTGTATGTATAAAGAAAAGGATTGGTATTGGAGGCAACACTAGATAGTAGTGAGAACGAACCTTGAAGTCCTGGAAGGAAGAGCTTGATTGAACAATGCATTGAATCTAAAGGGTATCGGGAAGAAGGTCAAAGGAATGCGAGTGAGTAGAAATCCTATGCTTTGGAAGCTTATCAAGAAGTGAGTTTCTGTAAGAACACATCAGACCTGAAAGGGCTTGTGTTTTCATGTGGAAAGCTAAAGGGAAGGGGTTGCAAGTCCAGATGAAGTGACATTTAAAGAACTAGAAGGGCACTCGCTAGAGCAAAGACCTCCACTACATAATGCCTGATCCATGAGAACATATCAGGCCCAATATTTTTTAGAAATATCACGCTATACAGGACGATGTCGTTTTTGGCACGATCTCTCAATGATGAAGAATCAATTTAAAAATTAAATAATTGTCGGATCCAGATCCGGATTCAGATCTTCACCAAAATCGAAACGATTCCTTGTGGTCACACACCCAACCTGTCCAGAAAGTGTCATCCAAATCCATCCACAAATTTTTGAGATTTTTGAATTTTTTTTTTTGAGATTTTGAGAAAATTAAATATAATTTTGGTCCGATCTCAATGGAGAAGAATCACTTCAAAAATTCTAGTAGTTGAAGCCTGAGCCAGATCTTCACCAAAATCTAATATCTAAGCAGTTTGTCCTTGTCACCAAATTTAATCCGGATCCGTCCACAACTTTTTGAGATATCCTGCACATAGACAAACAAATATACAGACAAATAAACAGACAGAGAGGGGTGAAAACATAACCTCCTTTACCTTCGGTGGCAGAGGTAAACAAAGTTTATCTTCGGTGGTGGAGGTCGGACAATTACAATTCATGATTTACATCAACGATTTGGATAATGGGGTGAAGGGTAATCTTTCCAAATTTGCAGATGGCACAAAGCTTGGAGGTAAGGTGGATAGCAGAAGGGGTGGTGATCAGATTCAGGAAAGTATTGATACTTGTATAGATTGGGCAAAAGATTGGCAGATGTAATTTCACCTGAGCAGGTGTAAGGTGTTGGGGCCGGAAAATAACAACGAAAGTAGAGGCTACAGGATGCAAGGGGTAATTTTGGAGCGTGTCACACAGGAGAAGGATCTGGAGGTGGTAATAGATATGGGAGGTAAGCAGGCAGCACAGCGCCAGGCAGCTATAGGAAGGGCAAATATGGTTTTAGGCTGTATAAGGAGGGGGGGCATTTATAAATCAAAAGAGGTGGTGTTAACATTGTACAGGAATTTAGTGAGGGTCTCATTTAGAATATTGTGTGCAGTTTGGGTCACCACAATTCAGGAATGGCAGAGATGCCAGAGAGAGATTTCAGCGCAGGGCTACGAGATTGATTCCAGGCCGAACTCGACTCAGCTATGAGGAGCGGCTGAAGGAGACAGGGCGTTATACACTAGAAAGGAGGCAATTACGAGGAGATATGATGGAGATGTTTAAGGTAATGAAAGGTACAGATAAAATAAGTGCAGATGAATTATTCAACAGAGTAGACAGTGACAGAACCAGGGGCCATAGCCTGAGAGTAAAGGGGAGAGTTAAAGACGGTAGCAATGCAGGGGACTTTTACTCAGAGAGTAGTTAATGCATGGAATGGCCTCCCCAGAAATGTAGTGGCAGCAGAAACAGTAGATAAGTTTAGATAAGTACCTGGAAGTTATGGAGATAGAGGGGTATAGGGATCTTGACAGGACTTTTGGTAGTTTGAATATTGATAGGTGATTGTGTGCATGTGTATGGAGTGCTGTTGGTGGGGGTCTTGTCAAGGGGTGTTGTGTGGTTGATGTGTTTTTAACCAAGCTCATGCCCCCTCCCCTGAGAATATGGGGAGGGGGGTACAAAAAAAATACAAAAACTTAAAATAAATCGATCAAAAAATTAACTTTGCATTTTCTTCTTTGGATCTTGTGTTGATAAACTCGTATAGTGTTCGTGCAGGCATGATGGGCTGATGTTTCCGTTTTCCTTGTATATCCTTGTAAAGTTCAGACATATCTACTGAGGGAGCTGAAGGGTTATTACCTTGACCTCTTGAAGGGTCATGCTCATATTTTTAGTGCCTTCGACTCAACAGTATTGAAAAGTGAGAATGGGGATGCAGGGACACCTTTCCATAGAAGAGAGTTATACTGTTACAGGTTCTGAGGTGAGCCTGGGGTTCAAGACCCACTACTCGCCCTCCGACCCTGAAGCTGCAAGCCATGGATGCCATCTGAGGAGGCGAAATCTGGCAGGTTCCCCACTCCATGTCTCGTGTTACCTTTCCAGTGACCTAGCCCTGCCCAGACGGGGAACCGCACTCTCGATGTCCCACCTTTGTTTTCTATTTATTATGTACGGCTGAGCAAAACCATAGGTGGGAGGTCAGCTAAACTTATGGAGCAAATTATTGGGGTGTAACGTCCCGTCTATCTGTTACATATGCTGTACTGAACCAATGATGGAAAAGCTGCCCGAGCAAGTTTGATACAGTTTACCAAAGAAAGGCACATATTTACAAGCACAATTAAATTATACACAGAATGCAAGGACACAGAAAACATCCCCATATCAGGGTCTTAACCTGATAAATAATGTTGAACTAGCATAACCCGCGCTCTGTGCGACCTGCTGGGGTGGGTGTGTTTGAGAAAGGAACTGATGCAGAGTATTAGTAGTAATTTTACTTTAATGCAGTAAGTGGAATACGATTTCACTGTTTCAGAACCATTTTATTTGCTGTTTTTTGTACCATGCACCTGATATGGTCTTTGAGATAATGTAAGCCGAATATCACGTTACTCGAGCGCGGAACAAAGTCGAAGATAGCGCGACACGAAACCACAAACTCGGAAATAATATATAAGATGTGTGGTTGGCTTTGGAGGTGAGTTTAGAAATGTGGCTTGCACAAGAAGAGTCACGTATTGATAAGGCCGAGGAGTTTGAAGGAACGAACTTCTTCCAAAAGTTGATCGCAGAAATGTTTTGGAGGAGTATGTTCATGTTCCTTCAAGAGGGCGAATGTTGGATGTCAGATGTCCCAGATCATGTTTCAAGTTTGAGATCAACTTCTTATTGTGTAAAAATTGATTGGGATGGAAGTAGATGTTGCCATTATGGAATTCTCTTATCACCAGCAGATTCTGCTGTTGTGCTTGAGATGCAAAGATATTTTAAGGCAGTATCTTATCACAAACAGTTTCTGCTGTGATGTCATTAGTGAGTAGATGTGGTGTCACCAGCAAATTTTGCTACCGTTTGTGTCATTGGTGCCTTTGTCTTTTGATGTGTGATCATTGATAAGGTGAAAGTCCTTGGACAAAAATGTGTATCACAATCCTTGGATGAAAGCGCAGTTCTTCGTTGAAAGGGCAGATCACAGAGCAGGCCACACTATCTGGGTGAATTACCAGATTTTGTGGCACATAGCTCTCAAAATAACGTCAACAAACTAGGAAGTTTTATGAGAACATGGTTAAAGGATCCAGGTAGGACAGAATTGTAGTATGAAAGTTTGGCAAGAAAATTATTCATAATCAGGTCCTGAGCAGTGAAGATGTCGAATTAGTAGATATCTCAGGTGAAAAAAAATCACCGAATTAGGCCTTCTGTCTTGTGAAGGTCTGTGCAGACTGATTTGAGTGTAAGTGACCCCCTAGTCATGTGGCGCATTGGCTGTTGACGTCACCACCACATTAAAGAGAGTTTGATGAGTGGTTTGCCAGAGGTACATTTTAGTAAAGGGAAGGATTTGCAGGGAGTCATTGCGAGGAATGCAATACACTACACAGAAAAAAAAACAAACTGTTGCGAATATATGGACATAGCAGGCCAACCCAGTCATTTCACACAATTTGTGACTAATTCTGTTTGGAAAATATTAATATATTGAAAATGCAATAGCAAGAGTTCTCCAAAAGTGCATATGCTATACTGGTTGTGACAGGTTTGAAGAAATGGCCAAAATATCAAGACATGTATTGTTGCCAAGACAGGTCATAGCGATTCAGATTAGATCAGCTGAACAGCTTGGCTACCCCACAGGAGAGTCATTTTGAGCCTTGCGTCTTAATTATCGCGAAACTATAGTGGCATTGACATATTTATCAATAGCGAGCAATTGTCTTCAATAAAAGTCCAGAAAAAAATAATATATTCCACAATTCCATGACATACCTTCCTTCACATATTACGCAACTTAGTACAATGCACTATAGCGGTTAAGAGGACATCGGTCACATGATGAGTGAGAAGCAATGACAAAACATGTTTCATATTCCTTCTCCAAGTTTCATGGGCATGCAATGTAGCACACCAGCTCATTTGCAAAGGTGCATGCAGGTACATCAAGACCACAAACTGAAGGAAAAGTTTCCAAGACAATGTACAGCATTGTAACAAATATAATAACACAACTGTAAAGTCACTGTTGTCAGGGAACATTTCAAGTTCACCTTAATTGCATTATTCCCGATTCCCATGATGACAGATGGCACAGCATAATGAGGTTTTGTCCAAATTATTAAGCAGAGCTCATTGCAAGCCATATTAACCTTTCCTTGCCTCCACAGCTGTCACTCACTGGTGTACCATGCATTTGCTTGTGTCCAAAACAGTCATGGTCGTCGAGAAACCGTGTAATTAGGTTTAGGTAAAAAACAGTGGAAGTGGTAATTGTGTGCAATTAGTCTTCAAAGTTCTTTCTTTCTTCTCGGATTTCTACCTGAGACGGTTTATTAGTGGCCAATGCAGACTAATAGGGTCAGACAAACAACTGCTGTTGCAACAGAATCAAGTTCAAGTAGAAGAAAGGTGGCATTGCAAAGACACAGAAGTAATCGTGAAAAGGAGTTTTGAGGCAGCTCTGAAAGTTTGTTTGGGGGTAGGAGGGAAAAGAAGGAAAAATTCCAGCATGTGATGGAGGCACGATGATGTTGGCCGACATAATTCATGCAGCCACCCATTATCGCTTCATTGGATTTTACTTTTTTTTCCTCCCCCCTTTCACTAGTTCTTGCTCCGTGGCATTCAAAACACCTGTCATGACATCATCACATTGCCAGAACTGCTGTGGCTTGCCTGCTAACAATATTTGACTGCTTTTCTACCTCCCATGAAGGAATGTGCCTTTGCGGATCAGTGATAATACACCATATACATTCTTGAGAATTCCAGTTTGCATTCACCGAGTCCTCACTTTTGGCAAACATTCTACCGGATGAAACTACTATTGTGCCTCTATTTCAAACTTACCATCGGTGGGAATACTCTTCTGAAAATGCCACTTGTAGCTTTGTATAAATTATTAACATCTGTGCATATAATTATAAATTAAAATTTCTCATGCTTTTATCATTGTAATTTTTTTTCAGGTGATTTTATTTTACCGACTTAAGTTGAGTTTAAAGCTGATTGAAGGAATCGTAGGTTGGGATTGTTAGGTAAGAGGAAACATAGAGTGTATGGAACTTTTGGAGGAGGGTAGATTAAAAAAACATAAAAAGAAAGCATGGAATGGCCTCCCTGGAAAGGTAGTGGCAGCAGAAAAAGTAGATAAGTTTAAATTAGAATTAAATAGGTACCTGGAAGTTATGGAGATAGAGGGGTATAGGGATGTTGACAGGGATTTTCGGTAGCTTGAGCATTGATGGGTGATTGTGTGCATGTGTATGGAGTGCTGTTGGTTGGGGGTCTTGTCAAGGGGGTGTTGTGTGGTTGATGTTGTATGTTTTAAACCAATCCCATGCCCCCTGCCCTGAGGGGAAGAAGAAGACAAAAAAAAAAAAATACAAAAACTACAAAAACTTAAAATAAAAAATTGCTAATAATAATAATACAAAATTAATGAATTAATTTTTTTTTAATTTGCATTTTCTACCTTGGATCTTGTGTAGATGTGTTGGTGTGGTGTTCGCACAGGCATGATGGGCTGAATGGCGTCCACCTGTGATAGATTTCCTCGTATCCTTGTAAAGGTTGAAAGGAAATAAGAACAAGGGGTCACTATTTTGATTTCCAAAACCAGTCTATAAACTTATCACTAATAGGTCAAGATAAACCTACCTCAACTGACTCATCTTAATGCTGACAAGGAAATAAAGAAAGTTGTCTTGTTTCAGGTAAGAGTCACAAAAATGAGAAAAGATAACATTATGGTAGTGAATAGATGAGGAAGCATATCATAGTATTATTTTATGAATAAGGTGAACAGTGAAATAAAGGAGGTTGATTCTCCTAATGAGAGCATTTCAGAGCATATGCAATGAAGTTCAAGGTGACCCTCATTTGTTAAGGAACAGGCAGCTTTGTTTTGGCTTACAAATCACAGGAACATGACACGCACCCTCCAACCTTCTGCTAATTTTTATCTCATAGCATTTATTTTCCTTTTCTCGAAGTCTTACTTAAAAACTCATCCGCCATTGTCAACTGTTCCGATAAACACAAGCACACACCGTTCTCCCGAGCTCAATAATTTATTTGTAACATTAATAGATCACTGTGCTGCCGATGGAAAAGAGCTCCATGACTTTTGCCACCATCATTTGATCAAGCGGTTTTGCTCAAGCTGTGAAAATAATCGCACTCTCCTGACCTCAATTACAACAGCTTTGGGTGTGAGGCCATTTGAAGAGCATGAAGAAGCCAAAGAGAAGTCCCAAGCCAAACAAAGAACAACGATAATGATCATGACATCCCTACCTTATTAAAATTTTCCAATCTTTTTGGATCGTAGGATGTTGCAGCATGAAATGGTGGGAATAATGATAAGTATAATTTAAATTATATCCATTTTAATTTTAAGTGCTTTGAATATGCAATACTCTTCCTGGTATATATATATATATATATATATATATATATATATATATATATATATATATATATATATATATATATATATATATATATATATATATATATATCTCCTGCAGTGATTACGAATGAAAATGTACAGCTTTCTCAATCAGACTTATCTGTGAGCAAGTCTGGTGTTGGCTTAGCGGTTAGCGTGGCTGGCTTTGGATGTCAGGGTCCTGAGTTTGAGCACCGTTTTATCCATTGAATTAACACCAGATGGGGTTGATTTAGCCTGTCATCCTTCTGAGATCAGTGAAATGAGCACGAGTATACTGGTATCGGGGCACAGCATCAGTGGCATAGTTGCGTCCCAACAAAATGCTAGCAACCCACCAGCCAAGCTGCCACATGCAAGAAGAAGATGAATCTGTGTTTGAAAAATATGATCTATGGGCACTTGTGCAGGTTCTGCAATCATAATATGGATGATTCTAGAAGTCTGGAGCATATGAATAGATATGTCTCAGAGATCATTTAAATTGGAAATAATTTGGAAAGCTGTTTTGTTCCCCCCCCCCCCCCCCGTCTGGCAGAGGTACGTATCTTGTATTTGTCATACGTTACAAAATCTACATCATTGCAAACATTTCAAATAAAATAACTTCAAATACAGTGTACAGTACATCACCATAAGCATCAGAAAAATGGTCACTTTACATGATTATTGTCCACATTAGTGCAGTCCGGTATGCTGTTAATGCGATAGCAGTTCACATCTTGAGCATAATGTGACTGCACTTCACATGCCTGTCCAGCCATTATTAGAGATTGTGCAGTGAAGTGCACTATAGGGAAAAAGGGCCTGCTGAAAGAAACAGCACAGTGCAGTGTCTAAAACTTCCTATCAATTGGCACAGATTCACCATATTTCTTTAAGCACATTCCATATGGTTGCATTCTCCACTAATGGGTCGGTGCTGAAAGGAACAGCACAATGTAAGATGCTAAAGGAACAAGAGAAATTTGCAGCAAATTAATGAACAGTTAGGTAAGAGAAAATGAGCTAGATTCCCTTTATGATGGAGAAGACTTTCAGGAAATTTGAAGTGTGAGCAAAATCAAAATAATTTTCTTGAAAGGTCTCAAAAAAAGCAGAGATTGTCATCCCGAGTAAAAAGGTGTGGGTGTTAAAAGGGACAAAATGTGAGAGGATAAAAGACCATAGAGGTTGAATTTTTTTCATAGATACTTAAAGTTCACAGAAAATGAAAAAAGTATTCCCTTTCCAGCAAAATTGATGATAATGAAGATTGAGGACAGCTGGGAGATGATGAAAGGGTGCCAATGGTTAGGGATGGAGGTGTAAGTGGAGATGCCTATGCAATGGGAACTGAAGATAAATTTAGAGATAGAACACTTGAAGGAAGTCGAGAAGCTGAACACAATATCAAGGAGAGATGTCGTTTTGGATCATATTCTCCTGGTAAGTCACTTAATAATTTTGCTATTCAACAATCAAAATCATTTTAGAATGGTGTCCCTTATTTTTGGACAAAAATAATATTTGGCAAACTTTGTCCAAGTCGTAACAAGAGAACAGTAAATTCACTCCATGTTATTTTGGCTTACAAATCACGTTCTTCTTTTGGTCATTCTTCTCAGGCTCCTTATTGTGTTGGAAATGGTCATTGAAGTCCTATCTTGTCAGCATCTCATGGTGACTGTTTTGAATCTCATTGGGAATGAATGGGTATTGTGCGACATAACATAAAATGGCAAATGCAAAAAGCTCTTCTTTGTATGTTTGCAGCATATCATCTTCATCAGATAACTCTCTGAATGCTGGCTATAAATTTCTCAAGACCAGGCTCATGCATGAGTGGTGTCATAAACAGCCTCTTTATTGCTGTAATTTTTCCAGAACTTCTGTATGGTGTCTTGTTCATCAACAGCAAAGGCTTAAAATATGAGTCAGTCTTTTTACTAACTCATATTGAGTCAAGTAAGTATTTTGGGATTGACACTGGTAACAAGTAACCCAGTGCATGCCACATGGTCGGGTTGTCAGTGACAACTGAACCGACAACCCTCAATGGCTTTGCAAGTTGGGAGGGTGATGGTGACACACTGCCAGGGCTTAAAACAGCACCTGACAAACGGCGGATGAGCTCTCTTTGGGAACCAATGGCCATCCAGAAAGGAGATTCTTTAAAAAAAATGCCAGGGGCATAGAAAAGGCTCCTTTATATGGAATGTGCCATGTAGCAAACTATAGAAAATAAGAGACATTGCATAGCTTGTAGAAAATGCCAAACAATAGAAAATAGGGCACATTCCATGGCTTGTGGAAAATGCCAAACAATAGAAAATAGGGCACATTCCATGGCTTGTGGAAAATGCCAGACTATAGAAAATAGGGCACATTCAAAAAATCTCATGTGCATGCTGCACTTCCCTTGTATTCTCAGAAGAACCAAGTAATGCTCCAGAAAAGTTCCAACTAAAGCCGTGGAAGGCATGTTTCTCATCCCGTCGGTGGATGACACTGCAGTACAATTCTTCCTCAATGACTTTGTACAATTCTCATGGTATAAGTGGACACTGATATTTGTTGTCAGTGCTTAGTCATTAAAATGAATATTTACCTCCACCACCAAAGGTGAAGGAGGTTATGTTTTCACCCATTTCTGTCTTTCTGTTTGTTTATCTGTTTGTTTTTTTGTTTGTCTGTCTAAAATTTTTAGGTCAGAAATGCGATAAAGGACATTTCTTGATGGATGCAATGAAGGCGAATTAAGAGAATGGAGGGAAGAAACGCTGTAACGGTTGGATTTTTTCGGCAAGGTATGAAGGAAAGGTCGTATTGAGAGCGGTCTGTTGAGATAGAAAAAGAGTGGTGCATTGTGATACAGTAATGAGAACCACACGTGTGAAAGAGGAAGATGAAACATTATAAGAGATCGTTTTAATTATAATTTTTTTTTTTTTTGGCAGAGTTTTCAGCAGATTCGTTGATGGAAAGGTTGTAGAAAAAATTGTGAGGTGAATGGTGAATTTGGATCGGTAAACACAGAGGGTGGAAACAGATCACATGGTTATGGGAGAAGCACGTGGCTATGGGAGCTGTTTCATCAAAAGTGTATTTGTTTATTTATTTATTTAAAATAAGGATTGTGAAACATTCAGAAAAGGGAATATTGAAGTAAAATTGTGGAGGTGGATGGTGAATTTGGAACAGTAAACACAGAGTGAAGCTGATGGATTGATGAAATTTACCAGGAAGAGGGGAGAGAGACATGTGGTTACAGGAGGTGTATAGATGGAAAGGATACAAGGAAAATTATTATTTTTTGATGGATTTTTGAAGATTAGATAAAATTCGGGAATGGGAGGTTGTCGGAAGAAATCGTGAAGGTGATGGTGAGAGAGGATCAGCTCAAGTAAAAGAAAGATGGTGTGCCGGCAGAAGGTGAAAGAAGAAGGGGAAGAAGAAGGAGGAGGAGGAGGATTGGAACTTGTGGGTTTGGCAGTTTTTTTTGTTGTTGTTGTTTTTTCATTTAAATTTAAGACAAGAAACAGAGTGTGTCGTTTGGAAGGATGGGGGGACATTGGGAAAGTGGGGAAAATAGGAATTTAAGGTAATAGGGAGAGAATACAAATACAAACGATCATACACCTAGAGGGGAAGGATGGGTAGGCCTCAAGGAACCCGTTTAGACGAGGTCGACAAAACTCACAAAATGGCACGATTTTTGAAATAAAACCGAGCTAGGAACACACAGGAACAATGAAACATGCAGGTGAGAAAATAAACAGTTAAGTCGTTACATATAACAACAGGAAACTTAACTTTGAGAAAGTCGGCAGACACCCCTGAGAGAACGTGCCAATGCTGCAAACCCAGAACCGGGGGTCCCAAAGGCTGTGAGTCTTAAGGTCTTAACAATGCTGTGAGTCTTAAAGTTAGGGCATGGTCCTGATGCCTCATGGCGAGTTTGGTCTGGATCTGTCTGTCGGTTTCTGAGAAGAAGATTTTTGAATAATATACCAATATTTGTGGCAAATCCCTCTTCCACCCCCTTTATTATGGGGTACATCCAAATGGGGAGCACAACCCCATGAGATTTTGCAGTCCTGATGCATCATACCAAATTTGGTCCATATTGGTCAGGTAGTTTGTGTAATGAGATGTTTTAATCAAATGTTAACGGACATACGATGTACGGATGCTGGAACCCACTCTACTAGCTTATTTAGGAGAAATAATCCAAAAATGAAAAACTCCTTCATATCGCCATAAGTCATTTTTCCCTCTTTCTCCAACTCCATTTGTCATTCTTTATCATCATTTTCATTCCAAAACTTATTGCTTTCAGCTCCACATAACTAATAGCTTCTTGATTCTATCTGAAGCGTCTTTAAAATGAAATTTTAAAATGCTTCATTCTCCCTTTACTATTCTTTCCAACAACTCATGCCCAGACAAATTGTTCTTACCACCTGTTCTGTTCTGTTTATGCCTATTTTTTAAACATGTAACCCATGCCCCATTGTTCCAAATATACAGCACGATTTTCCTTTGTGCTTTCAACAACCCTTTCCTACAACCTAGTCAGAATGTCCATTCATTTGGCAGAACTTGGGATCCAGAGGAGAAACCCGGTTTGGAGAGAGTGCCAGGTCATGAATTTGGTCATGACCAAATGACAAGGTCATGACCTTTAACACTTTAATGTCTCTACTCCAACCCCACCCCACACACATCATCTTCCCGAACACACAACAAATGCCGACAACATGCATTTTGCCACCCATACTCGGAGTGATGCTGCCCCAATGGGTGCCCTGCAACGCAGAACCCCATGACCCCCATACCTCCTGATCCAGTGCCTCACCACCACTTAGCTCCTTCTTCCATCGACCGAACAGTCTGACCCACCAATATTTGAGGTCTGCTTTATAATGTTATTGATATTTCCATTCAGGTTACAGCTGCAACTTCAGTGGGGATATGGAAGTTAGACTTTGGCCAGGATGCTGGCAGTAACTCAACTACTCTTCATGAAAGACACCACGTGACATTCAACAAAAAACAACTAATACTAGAAACTGAAACACCCAGCTTTACAACCATCCAAATTAATGATACACTTTCTGATGCTAGGCCCTGCCTGAGAAGCACATATATGAAAATTTATAGTGAGACCAAGAATCAAACCTAGGTGATAAGGCTCAAAGGTAAGTAAGTGTGCTACCTCTACCAACGTGCAGGACCTGTGATCATGACTCCATATATACCACTCCCTGTGATGATTATGACGACTCCATATATACCAGGCTTGCAGGATGGCCTAGTGGTATGCATACTTGCTTCTAAGCTGTCGAGTTTGGATTCTAATCTTGGAAACACTGGGATGACAGTTTATAGTTGAGATTCAAATCTCAGCCGTAAACTGTCATCCCCGCGTTTCACAAACAGGGTGATTCATCAATGTGTGTGCCTTCCCTCGGATAGATGTTAAACTGGATATCTCATCTGCCATACATTAGTTGGTGGACCTTAAATATCTCATAGTGTCCTTTGTGAAGGGTAGGTGAGCTATCGGCAGCATCCTGGCCAAATTCAAAATTCCTGCCTTGACCTCCTGTGGCAGAGTGGTGAACAGTCCAGGATTGTACCCCTAGCCAAATGAATTATTTCAGCAAAACCATCGCTCTGTATAGAGCATTGTTCATGATCTGATGTGATCTGAACTTATATACCCACATTTTGTCCTTTAACAGGAATCTGTGAGGTGCAGGAAAAGGAACTGTGAGGTCCCATCCACACATACGCTATCTGCCATCATCACAAGCTAAAATCCACATACCCCTCCACCTCCAATGCATCTAAGCACCTATTCAAATCCCATTTAAACCCAACCACCCCTCTGCTGTCAGAGACCAACCTTTCTTGGGAGAGCATTTGATGCATTAACCACTCAAACTGAAAGACTCCTGCCTTAAAATTGTCCTAACTCTCATTTTCTTTACTCTCAAGCTATAAACCATGGTCCTAAAATTGTCCACTCTGCTGAAAACCTCCACAGCACCTATCTTGCCCATACCCTTCATTGTTTTAAACATCTTAATCAGATCCCCTAAAATCTCCAAAATATCTGATATTGATTCCACCTGGGAATACTTCCACAAAGACATACACTGTTTCATCACAAAATTTTGCATAAACGTTTGCTTTCTTTATAAACGTTTGTTTTCATAGTGCTCTCCCAACAATGTATGGAGGTCCTAAATGCCAAACATGAGATCAGAGCCATCTTCCAAGACATATCACAAGCTTTCAATATGGTCTGGAATCCCGCAATGCTCTCCAAACTCTCTTCTGATGGAATTCAAGTCAATCTTCTCTCATGGCTCATGGACTTCCTCTCCTGTCAGAGTCAAAGTGTGGCACTTAATGGAATTCTCTCATCTCCTCTTCCCATCCATGCTGGAGTTCATCAAGGCAGTGTTCTTGGCCCTGTGCTTCTTCAGGTTTTCATCAATGATCTCTCATATTCCCTGGAAAATCCTCTTTATCTCTTTGCTGATGACTCCACCCTCTGCCGAACCATCAACCATCTGGTGCTCAACGGCCACCAGCAACCCCCTTCTGGTGAAACTGCAAAAATCAAGAATCACTGCTCACCTTCATGCTTTCATTCCTCTTTTTCCCACCTTTGGAGCAAACCCCCACACTCTCTTAATTCCCACTCTTTCCTCCAGTTCTTAAAAACAGCTGTTCAGCACAATCTCTGATCTTCCCCCATCCAAAATCTTGATCTTTACTACCCCCGTTAATCCACCCCAAACCTACCTCCTTCAAATTCCCTGTTTTCCTTCCTGAAATTCCCTGAAATGTCCATCATGTTTACCCTGTGCACCTGGCCCCATCTCCTCTCTTCCACAGATCTCCTATTTTCTCTGCTCCCCACTATTTTGTCCTCCCTCTCCTGCCCCTCTTGTCTCCTGCCTTGCTATATGTTTCTGTGTATTAGCTCTTACACGAGCCTCGACTTGGTATCCTTAAAAAAAAATGGAAAGGATAAGTCGACTAACTGCAACTTTAGGTCACTCTGCAAGTCATGCAAAAAGTATTTTTACATCCTTAGGCAAGCCAGGAAACATTATCTTGCTAATCCAAGGTTGAACTCTTCAAACATTCTTATTCTGCAAAGTCTTATTTGTCCTCTTTCTACGACCACCCTCTACCTCACATCAAATACATTCTGCTCGAGATAAGGCAGAACATCAACTCTGTTTATATTGTGTCTTAAAATCTCCTGTATCCATCGGATGCATTGCATCCCATCATGCTCTGTCCACATCTTACTCCGTCGAATACAATACACCATTTATTTAGTGTTTGTCCAAATGGAGGTGGCACCATGGGTTGGAGTCGATGCAGGCTAGACGTCTCACCTGCCAGGGCCCAAAGGCCCTGGCCCATTGTTCTACCTTCTCCCACCCTGCTCCAAACTCCCACACGTTTCAAGTGTTTACCACCATGGCACAGAGGTGGCAGACTGAAGCTCCAGACCACCGGAGTGGACATCTGTCGCAGACAGGGACCATGAACCATCCCAATATTCTGGTTCACCTGTGGACCCCTGCGATGAATGCTGACTCAGCGCCTAGATCCAGTCCACCGGATCTGCCTCACTGGTGCAGTGGACAGGACCATCTGCCAGAAGAGTGTGGAGCACAGTGCTCACTGAGATTGCCGGACTGGTGGCGTCGAGCATGCAATTTCCCGATACGCCTAGGCCAACCCGGTTAACCACGTACTGCTGGGGCCGCAAGGCCAATGCATGTCAGGAGTCTGAGGTTGCTGGCGGAATGCCCATTGCAGATGCCACCAGACTCCCCTGAGAGGGCCATGCTGCACGCAGTGAGTTGCAAGCACCATGGAGATATTCTGGGCGAGGGGAGTAGGACTTGTGTCAATGGGGTACCCCCTCCTGAGACCTAGAGGCAGTACTGCAGGTCTTATAGGAGGGACCTTTCCCCATGAGCCCAGCCGTACCATGGGCCGGTCACTGCATGCAGTAGACCAGCCCATGGGAGGCTGGCCGCCTCTCGAGACACCACGCAGCTCATGTTATTTAGCTTTGTGTCCTCTGCCAAGAACATAAAGTTCTGTTCAGCCTCAAGCTTACACCAGTAATGGACCCTGATGGTAGTTACCCATTTTCTAAAATCATATTTTGATGCTCTTTTTTTTACATACAATGTCGAAGCTCGTATGACAGCTAACATACAGAACGTATAACAAGGGGTGCAGGAGATAAGAGGGTGAGAGAGGTAAGGTCAAAATAGTGGGGAACGGAGAGATTAGGAGATCTGTGGAAGGGAGAGGGATGGGGCAGTGTAAACAGAAGATAATTTATAAATCAAAAAAGGTAATATTAACTCAACAGTAATTTAGTGATGCTTCATCTGGAATATTGCATTCAATTTTTTTCACCACATCTGAGGAAGGACTTCGCTGCAGTTCAGAGGGTAGAGTGGAGAGCTGTAAAATTGATTCTGGGCCTAGCTAGGCTAAGCTGTGAATAGCAGCTGAAGGAGACAGGAATTTATTCATCAGAAAGGAGGCGACTGCAACAGGATCTAATAGGAAAATAAGAAAACAAACAAGAAGGAAAAAGTGGAGAGACAAACAGACGATAAAATGATTAATAAACTAAAACTCCCAATCTAAGAAAGAGAAGAGGAAAAAATGAGAGAATAAAGGAAGACAAAAAGGGAAGGAGAGAGAGATGAAGAAAAGGAGAGGTGATGTAGATAAAACGAAGTTGTAAAAAAATAGAGAAGGAGCAAGAAATGAAAAGTTATAAAAGATGGCAAATCTAATTGAACGACAACCGCTCGTCAATTATTCTGAAGATTTGTGAACCACCGTCCTCATCCTGACGATCAGGCTTTGTTCTTTCAACTGTCCATGGTGCTGAAAAATACCAGTGACAACCAGATGTGACTGAATGAATGTCCGGGAAGATTGAAATGGCAAGCAACCAGCTTAATGAGATGGTTCACGTGGGACAAATTGTGGGGTCAGAGTTTCAGAGACCTTCAAACGGCCTGATGTCAGAAAGTCGAGAATGTAAAAAAAAGGAAATTTATCCCGCACGCCAGTGAGTGCGCGCTGCTCTCGCTTTCTCCTCTGAGCAGTATCAGGGCACCACTTGCTTGAAGGAGATTTCCAAATGTTCTATTCATGAAGGTTTGGCCAGTTGAAAGACAAAGCCACTAAATCAGGCGAACAAGAAGCCAAAGAGAGAAACAAAACATCATATTTCCACACTCAGGCAGCAGAAGAAACTTGCTATCACTTAAATAAACAAACCAAAATGTAAACTTAAAATTTATTTTTTTGGAAATACTCAGTAATGTTCCATCACCAAAGTTCATAAGAAGTGTTGGATTGAGTTTGATAAACTGAACTGATGTTAATATGGAATAGGCAAAGCCTAGAAGCGAACGTAGACTTCTTACATTTGCTTCTGACTTCACCTACAACTTGTTCACAACTGTATACGCAATTTCTGGTTACTTCGGCCTGGATTCGGGATCAGCGATCAAATAATGTAAATCAAGATTAAAAATTATTTTTTGATGATGCGGGAGATATCTTAATTAAAATCAGTGGAGGAAATATATACCATGTCTGATATTTGGGTATTTCATGTCTCCGACGATGCCTTTATCGCCCGGCATGCATCATTCCCCATGACAAAAACCGGAAGCAAAAAAAAAACCGGAAGCAAAAAAAAAAAACCGGAAGCAAAAAAAAAACACAAGCAAAAGGGTCATAGCCAACGACACGGATTCCAAATTGCCAGGGTATTGTGTTGTTGTTGTTGTTGTTGTTGTTGTTGTTGTTGTTCTTTCCTATTCTCTCATGTGCACACGTAAAGTATGAAGCTCACTACATTCGCTATTATACAGTTATTCCTGATGTGAAAATATATTTGCAATTCTTGCTTAATCAGCGATATCTGTGTCTACACATTTTTACCTCCTCCACGGAAGGTGGAAGGAGGTTATGTTTTCACCCCTGTCTGTCTGTTTGTTTGTCTAATTGTTTGTCTGTCTGTCCGTCTGTCTTTGTTTGTGTGCAAGATATCTCAAAAAGTGGTAGACAGATTCTGATGAAATTTTGTGGACAGGTTGGGTGTGTGACAATGATGAACTGATTAGATTTTGGTGAAGATCTGAATCCAGATCCGGGTACTCGAATTTTTTTCGTGATTCTTCACCATTGAGAGACCGGGCCAAAAACGATATATAGCACGATATTTCACAAAGTTGTGGACGGATTCAGATGAAACTTGATGGATATGTTGGATGTGTGGCAAGGAGGAGTTGATTCAAATTTGGTGAAGATCCGAATCTGGATCCGGATCCGATACGGATAAAGGATTTTAAAACTTTTAAAGCGATTATTCACCCTTTGAGAGATGGGACTAAAAACGATAAAAAGCATGATATCTCAAAAATTGATTGGACCTGATATGTTATATTGGATCAGACATTGTGTGGCAGAGGTATGTGCTCGACCAACTGCCCTTCTAGTTACGAATGTATTTATTGTTTTGGTGTCTGTGTTAAGTCTTTTCCTATTTGTGTCAAGCTAATTTATACAAGTACTGTAGCAATTGGCCCAAAACTGTTTGAAATTATAATGAATTTTATGGTACTCATGTCACGATGGAGGTGTACATAACAAGGAGTTGCATTATTAAAGTAATTCATTTATAAAGAACAGATATCTCAGTAAAATTTAGATGAAAGATAACCGGAGCCCATACAGCTTGGCTATCGTTCAAGGAAGTGGAGGAATTGATAAAGGTGTTTTGTCAGGACAGACTCTAAGAAAAGAAAATATGGGCAATACCCCTGGGCACTCACCTGGTAGAATAATGATACTGAGGAGGAAGTCAATGTGTGATGGAATCAGCAAAATGTGCCGATGAACCAATGTTATGGGTCCGATTTTTTAATGCCGTGAACCAACTTGAGTTGCAGCATACCAAATATCATATTAGCCAAGTTTGGTTACAATTCCATCAGCAGTTTCAGAAAAGAAATTGCAAGTGCTTTTGTATGGACTAACGGACGGATGACGCACCATCCCATAAGCTCCCCAGAACTATGTTCCAGGTGAGCTAAAAAGAAGAAATTACCAAGAAGCAGAGCTTAATTAGAGAAGGAAAGTGCACCAATGGCAGGAATCAGTGACACATTCAACACATCATGAAACCCATGGAGCATGTTTACAATACTTGTGCAAATCATTGAAATGTTCAACAAGAGAACAACATTATAACATATCAGGCTATAAGTTGATACCAATCACTCAAAAGTGATTTGTGTACATTTGTGCCAATGCTTACTTTGTGCAAGTACCATAAACAATGATACAAGGATATGCCTGCTCAGCAGATGGGGAAAATCAAGCCATGTCATATTACTAAGCAATGCCGAAGCTTGATGCATGGACAATAGTCAGAGGTTGAGATGTTTGCTTTTCTTTGTAAAGTTAAGCTGAACAGGCAGACTGACAAACAAGGCACTGCAGACTAACTATCCGTTTGTTTGTAATAATCCCATTGTTATTTTCTAACCCTTCAGTGATGTGCTGAAATGTTGTAGCTTTTACAATCTCCTACACATATGTAAGGCCTTTACCCCAAAAAATGGTGTTCTTACAGGTATGTTGATGAGTCACCAGGGTTTATTAATACCTTGTTGGAGGATAACAGTGTGTTTGTTAAGTTTTGTAACTCTGGAATAGTTTGTAACTATTATATGTTTGGTTATCTTTTTGTTTTTTTGAAGATGGAACAAAACAACCTCAACATACCAAGATGGTTAAACATTGATGTGGACTTTCTATTAAAATTAAAATGTATTGTGAGGTTAATAAAACTTCACATATTTCTCAAGTTTTTCTCCTGTTACATATCCTCCGGTGTCCCATCGATTAGGTTACCTCTTTGCTAGGATCCTTGGAGAAATTCCTTTGGATGGATACACAGTCATTTCAAGACGTGCTTTCAGATCTTCATCATTTGTAAACTTAATGCCAAACCGATGTGATTTTCATCTCTTTGGATCATCCAAAGAAGAAGGGAAAAGTGTGGAATGTGATGGGGGATACTTTAGAACTTCCAAAGCCATCTGTGCTGAAGTAGTATTGATCATATTTTCTGCATGAAGGAAAATGTTATCTTGCAGTTGTCACACCCTGAAACAGCCTGCTTAGTCTGTAAGTGCAAATTGTTTTTTTCTCATTTCATTACTATACTGAGAGACAATGAGAACTCATTCAATAATTAAAATTTACATTTATTTAAGAGCATGTGAAAAAGGATCAATGTGCGCAATCACATGAGATTTGTCAGGGATAGTCTGCCAAAATCTGCATGGAGATGGGGAAATCGGGATGTGCACGTGACGTCACAAAAACGTCAAATGATGCAGGTTCTATACAGTCAGTGTCGAGTGTGACCACCTTAGGTGGTGATGCAGGCTTGCAGTCTACGGGGCATGAATGAGCACAGGTGATGGATCAGAGCTTGTAGTATTGCTGTCCAATGGAACTGTAAGGCTGCAATATGCTCTGCAACATTCCGTGAAGGGTTCGTTTGATTACTCCCAAAACGATAACACCGCAACCTCCAAAATGGTCTCTCCCAATAATGTATCCCTGAGCAAAACGGTGTCCTTGCCGATGGTACACATGAAGTCGTCCATCTGGAAAACTGACGCTGAACCTCAATTCATCGGAAAACATGATGTTTGCCCATTGTCCCCCACCCAAGTTACCAACAGCTGCTTCCCATCATTGTGATGTAAGTCGGTGTTGATGTGTCAACATTTGTCCACAATCAGGTCGACGACACCGTAAACCCCATGCAGCAAGATGATGTCATACAGTTCGGTCACTGATAAGTCGTCCCCTTATTCCAATGGTGGTTCGGGCCATTTCTTATGCTCTCCTGAAGCAGCTGCGGAGACGACTGATTACGATGTATCGGTCTTGTCTTGCTGATGCCACATGCTGTACACCAGGATGAGGATGGATGCTGAGCCTCCCCATAACTTGCTCTGTATCGGTTCTGAAGCATAGAAACTGTTGACTGGTGGATATTAAAGTGTCGAGCAACTCTTTCTTGACTGATTCCACGATTCAGCATACTGAAGGCTTGGTTCCTCTGATCATTCGTGAGACGTGGAACATTAATTCGTGGCCTCACAACTAAGATAACCTGTGTTTTTATAGAGCACCAGATGACCCGTGAACCCGTTGGGTTCCGGTTGTGACAGTGGTTGATGAAAAAAATCATTTCAAGAAAAAGAAAAAAAAGATAGCTCCAGCGAACTATACTGCTGAGGTTGTTTGCATTGATCAAATTCTCCCAAAGAGTACATGACTGAATCGGGAATTGGTTTTTAAATAATTTTTTTCGCTGCCCAATTTGAACGAAACTTGGTACTGCACACCACAGGAGAATGGTAAGTAAGGTGGCACTAAAATTTTTGTGCTATCATGTACCGTTTTGGCTGTATTTCGGGAACATACATACATGCATACAAGATGAGAGTTTATTAATATACGAGACGACCCGTGAACCCATTGGGTTCCCATTGTGACAACGGTTGATAAAAAAAATCATTTCAAAAAAAAAGAAAAAAAAGATAGCTCCAGCGAACTATACCGCTGAGGTTGTTTGCATTGATCAAATTCTCCCGAAGAGTACTTGACTGAATCGGGAATTGATTTTTTAAATAATTTTTTCGTTGCCCGATTTGAACGAAACTTGGTACTGCACACCACGGGAGAATGGTAAGTAAGGTGGCACTAAAATTTTTGTGCTATCATGTACCGTTTTGGCTGTATTTCGGGAACATGCATATATATATATATATATATATATATATATATATATATATATATATATATATATATATATATATATATATATATATATATATATATATATATATATATATATATATATATATATATATATATATATATATATATATATACATGTTGCACATGGAGCATGTTTTTTTTAACCACTGATCATCATTTCCAAGATTTGCCATATGGTGGCATTCAGACTCAAACGTCCATACACAAGCAGCAAACCAGGCTCGATCACAATCAAACCCCATAACAGATGTCCATCATGCATGTTTTATTACTTACTATTTGCTCACTGTTTGCTTTCAAGCTCAGGATATACTCCATCTAAATCATAAATGCGGTTTCATTGCCTCTCAGTCAAGTTGCTAATTCCAGTAAAGACCTCGCGGTCTGCATTAGCAGCACAAGAGAATAAAAACACATGAATAAGTTATTTTTTTCATCTGATGAAGAGCAAGGCCCAAAACATCAGCACTTGGTAATATTTTATGGCAGATGGGCAAAACCATTATATTCTCTCATTCCATTGCCGAGCAAATCACAGTATATGGTTTTCTCACATTCAGGAAATTCCACATTAACTAAACTTTTATAATGCCAAAACACTATTTCGATAGGATTAATGGGTGATGGCTGACACTTTAATTATTTGTGTGTGTGTACAAGAATATGTTGAGTCCATTCTGACCCGCTTTCACTCCTGAACAAAAATGATGGATGCATGTCTCATTCTGCATCACAATTTCTTCAAAAAAACAAAAAAAATCTTCCTCCCTCTCATGGCAGTCAAATGTCCACATCTTACTTCAACAGGTCTTATAGGACTCTGATGCAGGAGCAACACAATGATACAATCTCGAGAAAACGTGAGGTGCTTTTGTTAACCACACTTCCCATATTGACATCCATTTACTATACACTTTAATATACTGTACTGTATAGCACAATCCATAGCTATCTGTTCAACACATTTCATGTTTGCTTGAATGACAGCAGTTGGTCGAATGTGAGAATGCTCTAGTTCGTTCATTGATTCACGGCAATTTCGAACCCACCTGCACCACTTAATATACTAACTAACAAATTCCATAATCTCCTAAGAAAATCAGCTGGTTGGATGTTCACCTTCACAAGGAACTTAATGGCACACAACCGTTCCACAATACTACTGTATGTCGTATACAATACTACTGAATACTAAAATACAATACTACTGAATACTATTTCAGAAATTTGGTCACCACCTTAGTTGTATCCACCACTCTTTGACAGAGCCCGAGTTACTTATCATTGAGGTTTCTCGTTTAAAAAGAGTTCAATATAACATGAATTAATCACTATATGAGATGTATGATTGGCACACACCAAAAAACAGTTTGTATTTGCCAAATTGTGCCAAAATATCTTACACCCGGATAAGTACAACTGCCACTGCCTCCCCAAAGAAAAAGTAATAGATTTTGTACGATAACAGCTTTGCAAATGACGCCTGATCAAATGGAACATATTATGTCCAAGGTTAGTCTGTGTTCAGCAGAAAACAAAAGACGTAGCTGTTTTGGTTACACTGAGCAGATGTCCATCAATATGATTGTCGTATTATCATAAAAATCAGTCATGCATAAGCAATGGATGCCATTGAAATGCCAGCAGTTGCAGTGTTGATATAGCGGCCTACACTTCCAAGCCAAATGTTGTGATAAATCTCTTTTTTGGAGTCCCAGGTACATTTGCATTTCTATCCACTCACATATGGTATGGCTGGATAGTTGCACTTGTGTTTACAAATATAGTTCCGTATGTATTGCTCGGGTTATTTTCAGAATAAATTGTGAAATGTCAGAAATTATCATGCAAACAAGTCCCGGGAATGTTACCTTCCTGACTTTTTGGTTCCATATTTTACAGAAAAAACACCATTTGGTTTTTTTCTGTAACATTTGGTTCCATTTGGTTCCAGGAATGTTGCAGAAAAAAAACAAACAAACAAGAAGCATGGCATTGTACTTGGAAAATCTATAACACAAATTTGACCTTAAAAAATATATGGTGGTTGAATTGAATTACCAAATTTGCAAATCCTCTTCAAATTTCAAGTCAATTGGATGACCATTGACAATTTCAGAAATTTGGCCTATGTCGACTTTTTGGCCTACGTTGACCTTTTGGCCTATGTTGACCACATAAATACTTGTTCATTGAATTCAGTGAACTGATATGCAAATATTCAAATTTCAAGTCAATGGCATGAAAATTGAGGATTTTAGATAGTTCACCTAACTTGGTGACCTTTGTTGACCTATTGGACTATGTTGACCTCAAAAATAATTGGCTGGTTGAATGCAGTGAGCGGAAATATACATCCTCTTCAAATTTCAAGTCAATTGGATGAAAATTGAGGATTTTGGAAATCTCACCTAACCTTTGGCCGATGTTGACCTTTTCACCTTTTGACCTCAAAAACAATAGTCTTCTTCCTTATGACAAATTCTACCATGTGGTGAAGTTTTGTGAAGATCATTTTAAAATTGTGACCTGTAGACGATAAACATAAAAACAAGGAGTCATAGACTGGTACTTACGAAATCGTCAACTTGACGTCTGACCTTGTCTATAAAAAGCTGTCTCTAGAGAAGGTAGCGATGCAAACAAGAAGTTTCTACGATGATTCTGTACCAAACCATCAAAAATCGAATGTTTTGGATGTTTGACCTCACTGTGACCTCGACCTTTGACCGATTTTGACCAAAATGTAATCAGCGCTAGCCATCACCCTCCTGAATCACGTGGTGTAATTTGACATTGGTAGTTTCTTCCGTTCTCGAGTTATCGTGCCTACAAACAAACAAACAAACAAACAGAAACGGAAGGCATCAATATACTTACGAAATCTTTAGATTTCGTAAGTAATAAATAATTGCTGAGCAAATTGGAGGGCAAAGCGATAAAATAAAATGGTAAATGTGGAAAATTATATCCCACATACCACCAAAAACACCCGATGATTCCATTAATCATGTCCTCAACCTGGCTTAAATGCATATGTTGCATTGATGTTGGCATATAATACTCGGAATTATTTATTGTCAGGTCAGGCCAGATCATATCTGTGACTTGCTATTGGTATCATGTAAACATGTACTAACCTGTTCCATGGTCGGGTTGTCAGCGACTAAACTGTCTCCCCCACCAGGTTTTCTGGTGAGGAGGGTGTATGATATGGACACCCAGCAGGAAGAAGAACAAACCCTGTCAAAGGGCGGAGGAGATCCTTGTGAGCCAACGGCCATCCATATCTAGTGCCCAGCTGTGTCTGCAGACGTCCTCCTACAGTTGGGTTACTTCTTATTAGGAGGTTTGTGGCACGATTTGCACTCTGGCCACTGTAAAACCCTTCATTCCACAAAACATTCCAGAAACATTAAAAAAAAATCTGAAAACCCACTCCATGGGAGTACCTCCTGTGCAGCTTCCCTTCGCAGGGTAGCTCACCGGATGACGGGATTGGGGCCTTTGGAACCCCAAATTATTGATGAAAGGAGGGAAACCAAGGGGTAACATTCCCGGGTCAGATTGTGGGAGAGTGTGTCGGGGTGGTGCTGAGGTGTCGTCCATCAGAAGGTGGTCTCCTTGGGTTAACCTGAAGCGGTCCCTTTGGGTGGGTGCATGGAATGTCCTATCCCTAAGAGAGGATGATCACCTGTCTCTGTTATCATCTGAGCTCAGGCATTTGGACATTGGTATTGCAGCACTCTCTGAGGTTCGGAGACCGGATTGAGGCGATATCATGGCGGGTGGTTACACCTACGATTGGCTTGGTCACTTTGATGGTTACCAGGCCCAAGGAATTGTTGTCGCTGTGTCCAATAAGCTGACTCCAATGATAATTGATGTAACACCGGTCAACGAGCGTATTATGAGAACAAGGATTTGTCACTCCTTGGGTGTCATCTCCCTGGTCTCTGTATATGCTCCGAGTGAGGTGAGTGATCTCACCGTGAAGGATGCATTCTATGCCATGCCCAAGTCTGTGGCTGATCAGTGTCCCAGGAAAGATACACTTCTCGTCTTGGGGGATTTCAATGCATCGACTGGAACTGATGGTGATGCTTATGTGATGTGTGTTGGTCCTCATGAGTCTGGAACTATGAACCAAAATAGCAAGAAGTTCCTTGACTTTGCAAGAAGTCATGGACTTAGGGTGGCTGGTTCATGGTTTCAGCACGCACAAGCTCATCGCTACACTTGACATTCCAACGCTGGTGGGGTGGCAAAGGAGATTGACCATGTGCTCATTGATGGTTGCTGGAGGATGATCCAGAACTGCAGGGTCTACCGGAGTGCTCAGTTCCTCAATACTGACCACAGGCTTGTTGTATAAACGCTTAAGCTGCACCTTAAATCCAGGAGAATGGTACCATCCCAGCCTAGGACATATGGTGGCAAGCTCAATGATGAGAGGGTAGCTGCGGAGTTTGCGAACAGACTGAGTGGAAATTTGGAGGGTATGGGTGCTTTGGGGGATCCTGTTTGGGGAAGAGTTGTGAAGTTTCTTCAAGAGCACCGTCGTTGCTGTTGCCAATCGACATCTTGGACTCGCCTGAGAGCGACAAATAATTTTGTCTCTCAAGTGACACTGGATACCATTGCTCAGAATCGCAGTGCCAGGCTGAATGGCAGAGCTGAGCTGTTCAGGGAGCTGAGGCGTAAAACTATGTGCACTCAGGGTGGACAAGGAGGCTTATGTGCGAGGAATCTGTGAGCGGGTAGAACATCACCTGTGGTCAAGAGATTCTCGTCCTTCTTCGAGGGAAATTCGTGCTTTGCGTTCATCCAAGCCCTTCCCTCGATGTACTGCAGTTAGAGCAGAGAATGGTGGGTTCGTGACAAGGGGGTCCGAAGTGAATGCCGACTGGGCCGGTTACTTTGAGCGGTTGTACCAAGCTGATCCACCAGCTGTCGAGTTGGACGTCAGGGGTGTCACAATCCCTGTTGCTGACCCTCCAATCAATTGTGGTCCACTTTCATTTGTGGAAGCACAGGCTGCAGTGAACCGGTTGAAAGGGGGAAATGCTCCAGGGATCTGTGGCATCCATGCTGAACTTCTCAAGGCTGGTGGAAATGCTGCACTCATGTCATTGCATGCAGTTCTGTGCTCTGAATGGAATACAGGCATCATCCCAACTGACTGGAAGAGGGGCCTTGTTGTCCCTCTCTCGAAAGGGAAGGGCGATCGCCAAGACAGCAACAACTACCAAGGGTTGACACTGCTCTCAGTGCCGGGCAAGGTCTTTGCTCGGATAATTCTTGATACGGATCAACACCATCTGCTTGAGCACCAGCATCCAGGGCACTCAGGCTTTACACCAAAGAGATTGACCTTATCATTGCTCTTCAGGTCCTCACCAAACGCAGATGAGAGTTTTGTCAGGAGCTGCTTGCAGCCGATGTTGATCTCCATAAAGTGTTTAATACAGTGAATCGGGATGCCCTCTGGAGGATTTTGGTCTTCGTGGGGTGCCACCAAAACAGATTGATCTGATGTCTGAATTGTACTTTGGTACTGAGAGTGCTGTGAGATGTGTGATACCATCTCTGCCTTATTTCCAGTTGTTACTGCAGTTCGTCAGGGGTGTGTACTGACCCCCACACTTTTCAGCACTTGTTTGGACTGGATTCTGGTGAGGATTTCAGAGAGATCAAGCTGTGGTGCATCATTTAGCAATTTCAAGATCTCTGACCTTGATTTCGCAGATGATGCAGTCATCTTTGTGGAGACTCCATATATCCTTTTTGGTGGCCCTCGAGGTGCTGAATGAGGAGTCGGAGCTGCTGGGATTACAGGTTTCGTGGGTCGAAACTAAGATGCAGGCTTTCAATGACATCATGGATGCTGCTATCCTGTCTGTACCTGTCTGTGGTGAGGATGTTGAGGTCTCGGAGAGATTCACTTACCCTGTCAGTGATATTCCTGTCTCTGCTGGCTGTGAGCCAGAGGTCAACAGACGTCTGGGTCGGGCCTGGGGAGTAATGGATTCACTGGATCATGGGGTGTGTCACTGCCAGTACCTGTGTGGGAGGACGAAATGCTGAGTCTTTCGGTCCTTGGTGCTTTCAGTCTTGCTTTATGGATGTGAGACTTGGACTCTGACTCAGGATCTGAGACGGAGACTTAATTCCTTTGGTACCAGGTCTCTTCGGAGAATCCTTGGCTATCACTGGTCAGACTTTGTGTCCAATGATCGGGTGCTGAGAGAGACTCAATTGAGAATTTTTACCTGCATAGTCTGTGAGCATCAGCTGCAGCTGTATAGAAAATTGGCTGATTTTCCTGACTCTGATCCTGCTCACCAGATTCTCTCAGCAAGGGAGCCTCGTGGTTGCAGCAGGAGGATCAGCATCTCACAATGGGGATGGGCAAGGCTACAGCCTGGGGGATGACCAGTCATAGGCCCCTTGAGTCCCGGCAGAAAGTAGATGCAGCGCAGCGCTGCTCTGCCAGATGCTCCCATACCCGACCTGACCTGAATTATTTTTGAGAGCAGATAGTGCCACCTTATGTCAATGGTCTGAGCGAGCAACAGAGTCGAGACCAAAGCCAGGCTTCTCTTCTTAGGGTGTCCAAAGTTCCCCTCCATTATTTTTTCTCCCAATTTATGTAATGTACAGCGAATGTACATTTTATAGACGAACCTTATTTCAGAGAGGAACTTTCTTCTAATTGGATAATGGATCACAGACCTCAATGTTATTGGCACAGCATCATTGTTTGCATATCTGCCTTTTCCTGGAGTCACCATCGAAAAAGATTCCCAATATGTTGATCAAGCCAACCTCTTTCCATGATTTCAGTTTTTCCTTCCTGAAAATTTGTGGCTATATCCATTGTGTTCACACCATGTGTCCTCCGCTTGCACTTGTTCTTCCCCACATCCATTATTTTTCCAAGTCTCGCTGTATTTTCTCCTTCAACCCTGCTGTTGGTGGGTTTCCCCTCTCTTTATACTCTTATCTTTGTTCTATTACATCCTAATACATTCTATGTTCCAGCTCCTCCACGAGCACAGACTCGATACAAAAAAGTTAGCATTCACACAGTCCAGCAACATCCGAGCTGTGCCTTTGATGGCCTTATCAGCAAAGTTTAAGACATACCCTGATGTCTCTATGTTACTCAGGTATTCTGACTTGCAATAACGCATAGATAGGAAAGGTATATATTGCTCACAGCCATTAATTACAACACAAATCATATTCTATGTTTTATGGAATTGGCATGTGAGCTTGTTTGTTGGTTCATGTCTAAACCCTTCGTTGATGATGTAGAAAACTCAGGTTCTATTCACATTTACCATTCATGCTAGTCCATTGTCTATGTACATAAATGTAATCATGAATGTAAAAGTACATGTGTCTATTCCTGCCTATGTCCCTTCAGAACAATGTAAAAAAGAAAAGTTACAGATTTTGTTTTCATTAAAAATATGCTCGCCATTCATCGATTAAGTACACAATTAAGCTGGTGGAAATGGTGGAAAAAACTCTGAAAGTCTAAAAAGAGTATATTTGTATGAAACCTGGATTGGTAAGCTGGGTTTTTATCAGCAATCCGATAGTGATATGGTAATCCCTCTGAGATGAGCTTGGTTTCCAGAAGCTTAGAAGACAAATCCTTCATACTGCTGCCTTCAGCCAAAATTGAGACCACAATCTATGATGTCTTTACAACTCAGACACCACAACTGTCACGCACTTTAATTGCATGCTTGGAGGTAGGCTCACACCCACTGGCAGCACTGCTATACCAAACTTATCTTTTCTTACAACCTTTACTGCAGCTGAAAGGCAGACATATCTGAACTGGTGTTTATGTCTTCACTCAGACATGAGAAAACGCAGTGTAACCCCGTCTCAAACAACTTTTCATGCTTTGATACAACTTACAACAATGGTAGTGATTAAAATTTTGTAATTTTTGAGATTCCTTTTGGGCATCTTTTATGCTCTTTAAAGCACCTGCTACATTTCCCACAGCAGAAGCAGTTGAACCAATTAGGTCTTTATGTTTAAGAGAGCCTGGTGTTGGCGCAGTGGTTAGGACAGCGGCTTGGGATCCAAGAGGTCCTGAGTTCAAGCCCCTTTGGGCCACTGAATTAATACACCAGGGGGTTGACTCAGCCTGTCATCCTTCCGAGGTCGGCGAAATGAGTACCAGTATACTGGGCTGGTGTATACCCCGGTTAAAATAGGTGTACCTTATCCCTGTGTCATAAGAGGCGACCAGGGTTGCGTCAGGAAGGGCATCCGGCGTAAAACATGTGCCAAATCACTATGCGGATCATACGGATGATCCGCTGTGGCGACCCCTCACGGGAGCAGCCAAAAGAAGAAGAAGAAGTTTAAGAATAGTTGAACCGATACCCATTAGAGTATCAATTATCCCATCTCCGCTAAATTGATGCCCTACGCCCATTTGTCTCTTAGGTTTATAGTATCCTCTACCAAGATACATACCTTCACCCTTGTAGTATGGGGAAAGGAACATCCCATCCCCTGTAATTATTTTATATTTTCCCAACTCGTGTTTCCTCACAATAAACATCATATGTATTTATTGGAAAACTTCACGTAGGTGAATTCTGATGGATATAACTTCTCCATTAAAAGAAATCATACGATTATCTTGGTCGGTTATCCTAAAATTTACTCTGTGTATGGTTTTTCCTGACACAGGGAGATAAACCAAATTTTTGGGTTCCATATTGAATTTATAACCATTTGGGGTTGAATATGCGCTGAATGGAAATATTGTATTTGTTTTTATTCCATCATTATAAGCACCATCAATCAAATCACAGTGAATTAATACCGAATTTATTCCTGAGGATATTTGAATGACATTATCACTGTAAACCATCCCATTAGTTTCAATCTTTTTTGAGGAGAAACTCAGTAACTCTCTAAATTAATTATCTATTGTGAAATCAACCTTGTAGTTATTTTTTATTTTAATCGTTGATTTTGAAGTATGTTTTTGAATATCTATAACAATATTTTTGGTTCATCACCCTGTTCTTTCATAAGACGAACAATTTCGGAAGATATTTGAGAAATCTCATATGTATGATTCATGATTTGAGAGTGAGATCTCATGATCTCACTCCGGGTGAGAGTGTTATTGTTTTGTATCCACTTCCCGGATTATAACTAAATTTGTCATTTTTCTCAGTTATATTAAATAAGGTATTATAAGTTTCCATGGACAATAAAGATGCCTCGTATTCTTTTGTTGGGTCAAGTTGTAGTGGGTATGGGAATGAAGATGTGTGGTCACTTGATGTGAAATTAAAACTCAGGATTGTGCTTCTTTTCTTATTTAATATGAGATAAAATGTCTTTATATTGATATTTATTAATTATTTTCATGTTCATCAACTGGTCTAAAATGGCTGATGCTTCATTAAAACAATTGTTATTTCCAGCCTTCTTACTACCTAACAACAATAACAGTCTATTAACTAATTGCGATGGGTCATTTGGAAGAAAACTAACACCTGAACCAAGGCTACTTAAAGCCTGAATAATGTGTTTCTCCTTCTCATTCTTGCCACGTTTACCAGAAAGACCAACCGTATAATTAACAGAGTTCAGCAGATCAATATATACTCTATCATCATTATTTTTCATATCCAATCGTTTATCAAAATACTTTGATTCACCCCTCACAGTTGAAGCGTGTCTTCCATCTTTTGTGAGAAGAAACATTAATCTCGGATTTAGTTTAACAGGGGGTTGAGCAGAACCCAAGAACTTTAATTCATCATTAAATATCAATACCTTTTCTTGAACAAGATGAAATATTGCTGGTTATTGTGTTGGAATGAGTCCTGCTTTGGTTTTTGAATCCGCTGAATATTCATTGTTTTGAAGAGCATTCACAATATAATCAGGGGGGTGATTAATCTCTTCCAGTTGTTGAAATAATCCTTCATCATCATATTCTCATTCTCCTATATGCTCTAATTCTTCCTCCGTCATTTGACTGAAATCTTTGTCATTTCAAGTTTTTAGGCATATATTCTATTGTGGGAACTGTGGAAACATCTATAATTTTTTTCTTTAGAAGTTTTTAAAAGTGGTTTAAAAATTTCTCTTGTTTTCTTTCAAGTGCTTCTTCACCCGTTAAGGCCCAGTCACACCTTGACGTTTTAGCAAGCTTATGCCGATTTTTGTAAAATTTGTCTAAAACGCTGGTACATGTTGAGTACGTTATGGGTAAGTTTTGATAACATTGAGAGCACGCTGAAAAACACTGCCATACGTCGTTGTACGCTGGCTTTAAACATTGAACTTTTGGGTTTTCATCGAATTTTTTCATGCTTGAAATTTTACGACGTATGCCGGCGTATGACTCACACGTTCTACTACGCTGGCCATTAGCTGTAGGCACGTTATGCGATCGTTGACAAATGTTGAAACACGTTACTTGTAAGTTACTTATAAGTCGAAACACGTCGAGGTAATGTTTAGTGTACCCAAAACTTATTTCTAACCTATGAGTAGGGTAAGAATACTGATTCTGGCTCACTTTTCCCCATGTAAATGAATGGGGGATTTTCAGCGATTTATTTTTTTTTTCCCTAAAAATAAACCCCCCTTTTTATCCCAAGGTATATTTATTTGTCTCCCCTTTTAACCTGGAGGTTGAACCTCATTGAATTGAACACCTGGGGGTTGAACAGCTCACTCATTGAACCTATAAAGATTTGTTCATTCTCAAATTCCTTCAATAGTTTAATTTTCTTTGCACAATAATCCCCATCTAAAATATTAACAAACAAAACATTTGAATCTTTATATTTTTTAAGATACCCCATTTGTGTCATTACGAAATGATAAACTTCTCTTAATGCTCTTGTTTGACCACCTCCTGAGCCACAGGTTATTTTTTGTTAAGCCCCGCCCACTTTTCTTTAAGCCCCGCCCACTTTTGTTAAGCTCCGCCCACTTTTCATAAGGTATTTTTTCTAAGCCACGCCCACTTTTCCTAAGCCCCGCCCACTTTTGCTAAGCTCCGCCCACTTTTCACAAGGTATTTTTTCTAAGCCACGCCCACTTTTCCTAAGCCCCGCCCACTTTTGCTAAGCTCCGCCCACTTTTCATAAGGTATTTTTCCTAAGCCACGCCCACTTTTCCTAAGCTCCGCCTACTTTTGCTAAGCCCCGCCCACTCTTACATCATTTCCAGTTCATCTCTGACTCACAAAGAAATCACTAGAAAATTACAGGATGTTATGGTTTTGAAAAATTTCCCAATGAAGGCTTGCCTAGGCTTGCCCAGGGAATTTCCAAAGGAAACCACACCCACCAGTCTTTCTCTATAAAAGCTTCAAACCCAGGCTCCATTTTAAACATTTGTTCTTGCTGGCAATGGTGTTCTGTGTGCTTGTCTCAAACTCTCTGTCTTCTATGGAACTAAACCTTCAAGTTGATGAACTGGATTCAAACCTCTTATCTATTGAGGTAAGATTTTTTATTTTCCTATTTTCAAACTTTGATTGAAGCATACTCATTTAATAATTAAATAACTTAATTAATACATTATTATTTTCTCTCACAGGAAATTGTATCTGAAAATACTGCTTTTGCTACAACTTGGGGGGAAATTGTTGGCTTGGTTGAAGACCTTGAGTGGGATGACTTTGGTGTTCCTTGGAACTCTCTGTCTTCTATGGAACTAAACCTTCAAGTTGATGAACTGGATTCAAACCTCTTATCTATTGAGGTAAGATTTTTTATTTTCCTATTTTCAAACTTTGATTGAAGCATACTCATTTAATAATTAAATAACTTAATTAATACATTATTATTTTCTCTCACAGGAAATTGTGTCTGAAATACGAAATGAAAATACTGCTTTTGCTACAACTTGGGGCGAAATTGTTGGCTTGGTTGAAGACCTTATGAGCGACCAAGACCCACAGAACGAGTTCGTCCTTGATGACCCAACCAAAGAGTTATACCTTGGAGACCAGCAAAATCCTGAAAAAGAGTTTTACAGCAATAGTACTCATTGTGAGTTATCAAGACAATACCCACTGAACAAGTTATACCTTGATGAGCCAGAATACAAGTTTTACCTTGGAGACTCACAAATTTTGAAAAAATCAGTAAATGAGTTCTGCCTTGATGGTTTTAATAACTACCTTGGAGACTCAGGAAAAGGGTTTTGCCAAGATGGTTCTAAATATGGGGCCTACCTTGGAGACTCACAAATTTTGAAAAAATCAGTAAATGAGTTCTGCCTTGATGGTTTAAATAACTACCTTGGAGACTCAGGAAAAGGGTTCTGCCAAGATGGTTCTAAATATGGGGCCTACCTTGGAGACTCACAAATTTTGAAAAAATCAGTAAATGAGTTCTGCCTTGATGGTTTAAATAACTACCTTGGAGACTCAGGAAAAGGGTTCTGCCAAGATGGTTCTAAATATGGGGCCTACCTTGGAGACTCACAAATTTTGAAAAAATCAGTAAATGAGTTCTGCCTTGATGGTTTAAATAACTACCTTGGAGACTCAGGAAAAGGGTTCTGCCAAGATGGTTCTAAATATGGGGCCTACCTTGGAGACTCACAAATTTTGAAAAAATCAGTAAATGAGTTATCCTTAAGAGACTTTGTAAGTTGGTTTTACTTTGAATACTTGAAATGTGGGTTCTGGATTGATAACTCACAATGTGATACATATCTTGGAAACTCAACGGGAATGTGGTTATACCTTGAAGACTTGGAAAGTTGGGTTTATGTTGGACACTTGAAACTTTTTTGGGGGCTTTTATTTATTTATTTATTTATTTATTATTATTATTATTTTATTTATTTATATTTTGGAGACTTTTGGAGTTGCTATCACTCTTTGGGATCTAAACCTATCGATGTAGTTCTTTGTCGGATGGTGCTTGATGGGAGCAAGATCAAAGAAAGTTCTGGGAAGAAAGTGCAGGCTTACTCCCTCTTTCTACGTCATCAAACCTGAAAGCCTTAAAAAGACAGAATTGGAAGAAGAGAAAAAAAACAAAAAATATACATTGTTTGTTCTGGGAAGAAAGTGCAGGCTTACTCCCTCTTTCTACGTCATCAAACCTGAAAGCCTTAAAAGACAGAATTGGAAGAAGAAAAAAAAAAAACGTAAAAATATATATATATAGGTGGAAATCTCATTTTGAAAAAGACATTGTGTTGGGTGAGGATTGAGTTGGGGTTGAGATTTTGAATGTGAGGGTTGGGGTTGAGATTTTGAATGTGAGGGTTGGGACACACACACATACACATCAACAAACAAAAGTTAAGCCTTGACTATTCAGTTGAGGATTCTGTGTTTGAGTTCACAGATCTAAGAACGTCCCCCTTGACACACATTATATACTGTTATACACCTCGGACTTGGCCCTCGAGTGTCCACAACGGTGTATAGTAGGAGGGAGTGAAGCGCCAACCTATTGCTCCCATTGCACACACACACACAAACAAAAGTTAAGCCTTGACTATTCAGTTGAGGATTCTGTGTTTGGGGTTCACAGATCTAAGAACGTCCCCCTTGACACACATTATATACTGTTATACACCTCGGACTTGGCCCTCGAGTGTCCACAACGGTGTATAGTAGGAGGGAGTGAAGCGCCAACCTATTGCTCCCATTGCACACACACACACAAACAAAAGTTAAGCCTTGACTATTCAGTTGAGGATTCTGTGTTTGGGGTTCACAGATCTAAGAACGTCCCCCTTGACACACATTATATACTGTAATACACCTCGGACTTGTCCCTCTAGTGTCCACAAAGGTGTATTATCTGCTTAGTTTTGTCTTTTGTAATTCCTGTGAATAAAATGAACCTAAAATCTCTTCCCCTTCCAAATCATATATTTTATAAGTCCAAGGAACTGTATCTATTACATCAACAATTTTAAAAAGTTCTTTCGTCCATCGTTCAGTAAAACCCTTTTCAAAATGAGATTTCCACCTATATATTCTTACGATATCACCAACTTTGAACTTAGGTTTTCTGACATTAATCTCTTTTTCATATTTTAATTTTGTAAATGTTTCTGATGGCTTCATATTCGTTGACGTGTGAATCGTGTCATTATACTTATCCACAATATCCTGAATAAAAGATAACCATTGTTGTGAACCGAGTTGTGTGAATTTTTTATATAGTCTCTCTTTTAAGGTACGATTAAAACGTTCAACAACAACTGCCTTCCCTTCATTAAAGGTACTGTATAATGTAATACTGTTATTTTTTAAAAAATTCATAAATGTCTTGTTATAAAACTCTCTACCCTCATCAGTCCACAATTTCTTAGGTTTTCTCTTACTTTTATTAAATATCTGTTGAAAAGCTAACATAAGAGTATTACCTGTTTTGTTTTTTAAAGGGACAACCCACGCATATCTACTCCTCAAATCAATAACGGTTAAAGCATACTTGTACCCCTTATCATTATTGAGTTCAATCAAATCAGCAGACCAGATATAATCAACTTCCTTGGAATAAACTTTCCTTCTCTGAAACTTTGTGAATATTGGTTTATGTAATTCATCAGCTAATTGCTCTTCAGTCTTAATGGCATCATTAGAGCCTATAAGTTTTTGAATTTCCAAGTAGAAGTTTCAATTTAGCACTAATCATCTTCTTCACGATGAACCTATCAACTTTTTCTCTCAAGGTTGGATTTTGTATCAGAGACAAATTATACAACATTTCTCTATCGGCTTCATGCTTTTCTTCCAACGTTGTGGTATTCCCATAATCAATATCGTGTCTCATGCACACTTCATCAACTCTATTGATTGGTTTACTCCAGGATTTAGGATTGTCTGCCTCATCTAATCTTTTATCTAAGTTTGTGCCTGGACCACAGAAAGAATAACCTGGAAGATGTAATTCCCCTGGTATTCCAGTAGTTGTAAATTTACTTCCTGATAAAAACTTTTGTATATCTCCTCCGAGTTTGTGTTTGGAGATAAATTGATTTTTTTTGAACGACACACCGAACATATACCTTTTGTATAACCCTGTTATTTTTACTTTTAATATATGAAATATTTTTAGTATTAGTTTTCTTTTTACATTTGAGACAATAACTCATTTATTTATGAGAAAAATTCCTGCAGAGTGCAAAAACCTTTTTAGTTTCCAACATGCACATTTGAATCTTAATTTTTAAAACATAAAGAATCCTTAGAAATGCCTTCACTCTCTCCTCCATTTATTTAAGAAAAAACTTGAATTAAAATCCATATCTTGTCGATGCTAATAGTCTTGTCGAAAGTATTGCAAATAGACTTGTCAATTCTTTGTTTTCCTCCTCGGTGGGTTGAGTTATTTTCTGTAATACCACCAATCTTTTTTGAATCTGACTGCTTTCCATATTTTGATATTTATTCATTCTCTCTCTTTCCTCCCTCTCTCTCTTCTCTCTTTCCTCCCTCTCTCTCTTCTCTCTTTCCTCCCTCTCTCTATTCTCTCTTTCCTCCTTCTCTCTCTTCTCCTTTTCCTCCTTCTCTCTCTTCTCCTTTTCCTCCTTCTCTTTCTTCTCCCTCTCTCTCTTCTCTCTTTCCTCCTTCTCTCTCTCTTCCCTCTCTTCTTCAACTCCTTCCTCATCCCTTACTATACTTGAATCGTTTACACCCCATAGAATATTATACATATATTCATCAGGATTTCTTGTTATTCCTGTATCCAAAATAATTTTTTTTTACAACAGGATACCAATAAAATTTCTTTTGAATTTCTTAAAGAGCCTTACCTTTTCTTAACCTTATAATTTTTTCATTATTTAACATTCTAATTAAATCTAAAGTTGTCGGTTTATCAACATCAGCATAATGCCAATCTTTTATTGAAAATACCTCATTCTTATGTTGTAGAACATATTTATTAAAATACCGAATACCCTTTTCTTGAAGGTATGCTTGAACACAGAAATGATAATTTTCTTGAAGCCTTCTTGCTGTCATTTATGTATTAGAAATATATGATAGAATAATATTATGGCACGAAACACCTCCCCATCTTCCCATAGTTAAATCATTTTGTATTTCCTTACTTATTATATATAATCCTGTTTTTTCTGTTTTCATGAGATAAACAAGGGCAAAACCATTATTATATTTACCCTTATTAAATTCTTTTATTTGTTGTTTACTAATCGTGGCTCCACAAAACTCATTCTCGATACCAAGTGGATAATATTCTTCCTTACGAGACTGATTTAATTGTTCCAGGTCTTCGAGGTTAATTTTAAATGACCAATTATACCCTAAATCATTCATATCATACCCCCATTGTTCTATTCTCATACAAACGATACGCCCTTCTTTATAAAAATTTATTTTAATTCGAACTGTGAATTCTGTATGACCTGGAGATAATATCAACACTTCTGTATCTTTAGAATACACAGCCGTTTTATTTAAGTATATATATTGTGATAAATCGCTTAATCTCACCAAGTCATTCGCGTCAGTCGGGCTTGGATAATTTTTTAATTTATAAGCATTTTTCATGTTAATATTTTTGTTTATATTATATTTATATCGTTCAGCCTGTGCCTTTGTGTAATAATTTGATAAATCAATATCCAGTTCTTGAGATACACCAAAGATAGAACCATCTTTACCAACATAAGTCATTTATATTAGATTAAAAATAATATCATAAAATTTTTATTTTTGTTGAGTTGAAATAACACATATAGACATAATTGACCACAACACTTGGAATTTAATTCTTGGACTTGAAATGTTTGATAAACACCATTCTGTAAGAATTTTATGACTTCAACAGGTGGTGGAAGACCAAAACTATCAAAATAATATTTGTCTTGACTATTAAAAATACAAACCCAATGAGAACCGTTCCCATCATTATCTTCTAAGTTCATAATAATATTCTTTGTATGTTTCGACACATTTGTTAATTCATCTCTCATACAAATAACCACATTATGAATTTTTAATTTCTTACAATATTTGGCAAGTTGTAAATTTGATGTTGTATTCTTTCCAAATTCTTTCAACCACTCATCAATGCTCATTTATTTATTAGAAAGATATAATCCATTACCTCTTTTCGTTAATTTTACACCTGCTTGTGCTATAGAAGAAAGCATATCTCCAACTAACAATCTCGCTTTATCAGGCAGACCTTCAAGTTTTTCAGCAAAATCTACAATTACACCACTTCCACTAATTTGTTTCTCCAACTCTTTGTTATGTCTTTCCAATTCTTTTGAGCCTGGAGTTGAGCCTTCCTTTCGTTGGCAGTTTTGACCGCTGTTGAAATACCACCCGTCAATGCTCCAACCGCACTTAAACCAGCAAATAAAGGAATTAGAAATGGGAGAAATCCTCCACTCGTCTCTCTTATTGAATATTTTTTCAACATTGGTTTTGTCATTTTAATTTTAAGTGAGCCAGTGTCATTCAAGATTTTAACCTGTTCTCTTGTGAGCAAAACATCAATTCTTACTGCTCCTTTTCTCTGAATTGTATTAACGTTAATCGTACAAGGCTTTTGATTTTGAACACAAGATGATAGTTTATGAAGATTGATTTGATTAACATATACCCCAGTTGGTACTTTGCCACTCATTTATTTAACAAAAAATTATGTGAGACTAATCATCACACCATTATCTGTATTAATCTGCAATTCTGTTTCTTCCAAAAGCAAACAATATGTATCAACTTCTTCACTCTCTCCTCTTTCAATGTATAGGGAAGTATCCACTCGATTAGACTTTATAGTTTCTTTTTGAGCGCTCAGGTCAAACGTATAGATTGTATACAAACTTTTAAATGCTGTCATATCCAAAATAGGTTCTTTATTTCCATTACTTTCACACACCTTTTGGTAAGACTTGTATGCTTCAGCAAAATCATTTTTTTCCCAATTAATTTCCAATCTATCTCGTGGATAAAATGTTCCATCTAGAGAAACGCGAAGTTGTTTCACCTTAGCATTATCACTCAATGCATTATTCTTATCAGTCGCAGTATCACCATCTGGCTTTTTAAAAATCATCCACAGATATCGTGGCTTTCCTTCCAGAACACCCAAATTCCACGTGTAAGTAGTTTGATTGAGTTTAACGTGTTGACATCTTCTTTTGAGGTATGATACACTGAGTGGTTTTTTTGAGTTAAGTCTTCGATTCAACATCTCTTCTGTTTTAAGATTAGGAGTATATTCACTGATATACCAACTCATCTCCTCAATTACAAATTTATTCTGATCACCAAAAGCATTACCAACACCAAAAAGCAATCTATTTTCATTATCATTCCTTTGTAGTTGAAATCTAATTTTAAGACCATACAGAACTTTATCATAATCACAAAATCCAAATATACCTTTAAGAGGAACTGCCACAGTAAAACTATTTTCTGCTTTTGTATCATCATTATACATTCCTTTCCTTTGAGTATACCCAGGGTCTGTGTTTGTTCCCGTTGACATATCAGGAATAAAACCTTCGACAGACCCCTTTCCCATTCTATCACTGAATGTATAGAGTGTAAATTTCATCATTTCAGATACAGCAGAGACATAATCAACCGCTTCAACTTCTTGTGTTCCAATATACAATCGCACACTATCAAACATTTTCCAGAAGAAATCATTTACAAGTGTAGCGTTTGTGTTATTCCCAGCCTTAGTGAATTTAAATTTACACAACAAGAAACTTTCGGAGAGATTCAAATAGGTTTGTTGATTATTTATTTCAAAACTTTTTGTACCATTTGTATTCCAGTCTGTTCCAGTTATTGCATTTACCTTGAAGTAATCTTCTTTTTTAGTGGAGTTTGAGATAATAATAGTATCATCCAAATCATAGATACTATCAATTGCTTCCATACTTGTATTTATTTAGGAAAAAAGATGTTAAAACTTTTGAAACCCTGATCCAAGTATTTGAATTATTTTCTGTCGTTCTTGGGGGACAACTGAGTTTTACCTTTCTTAATTTCTTTTATTGCTTGTAATTTATGAGATTCTTTCTGAGCATCTTTTATACTCTTTACAGCACCTGCTACATTTCCCACAGCAGAAGCAGTTGAACCAATTAGGTCTTTATGTTTAAGAATAGTTGAACCAATACCCATGAGAGTATCAATTATCCCATCTCCTCTAAATTGATGTCCGACACCCCTTTGTCTCTTAGGTTTATAGTATCCTCTACCAAGATACATACCTTCACCCTTGTAGTACGGGGAAAGGAACATCCCATCCCCTGTAATTATTTTATATTTTCCCAACTCGTGCTTCCTCACAATAACCATCGTATTTATTTATTGAAAAACTTCACGTAGGTGAATTCTGATGGATATAACTTCTCCATTAAAAGAGATCACACGATTATCTTGGTCGGTTATCCTAAAATTTACTCTGTGTATGGTTTTTCCTGACACAGGTAGATAAACCAAATTTTTAGGCTCCATATTGAATTTATAACCAATTGGGGTTGAGTATGCGCTGAATGAAAATATTGTATTTGTTTTTAATCCATCATTATAAGCACCATCAATCAAATCACAGTGAATTAACACCGAATTTATTTCCTGAGGATATTTGAATGACATTATCACTGTAAAACGTCCCATTAGTTTCAATCTTTTTGAGGAGAAACCTAATAACTCTCTAAATGAATTATCAATTGTGAAATCAACCTTGTAGTTATTTTTAACTTTAATCGTTGATTTTGAAGTATGTTTTTGAATGTTTATAACAATATTTTTTGGTTCATCACCCTGTTCTTTCATAAGACGAGAGCAATTTAGGAAGATATTTGAGAAATCTCGTATGCTCGGGTGAGACTGTTATCGTTTTGTATCCACTTCCCGGATTATAACTAAACTTGTCATTTTTCTCGGTTATATTAAATAAGGTATTATAAGTCTCCATGGACAATAAAGATGCCTCATATTCTTTTGTTGTGTCAAGTTGTAGTGGGTATGGGAATGAAGATGTGTGGTCGCTTGTTGTGAAATTAAAACTCAGGATTGTGCTTCTCATCTTATTTAATATGAGATAAAATGTCTTTATATTGAGATTTATTAATTATTTTCATGTTCATCAACTGGTCTAAAATGGCTGATGCTTCATTAAAACAATTGTTATTTCCAGCCTTCTTACTCCCGAACAACAATAACAGTCTATTAACTAATTGCGATGGGTCATTTGGAAGAAAACTAATACCTGAACCAAGGATACTTAAAGCCTGAATAATGTGTTTCTCCTTCTCATTCTTCCTACTTTTACCAGAAAGAATAACCTTATAATTTAGAGTGTTCAGCAAATCAATATATACTCTATCATCATTATTTTCCATATCCAATGGTTTATCAATATACTTTGATTCATCCCTCACAGTTGAACCTTGTCTTCCATCTTTTGTGAGAAGAAACATTAATCTCGGAGTTAGTTTAACAGGGGTTGAGCAGAACTTAAGAACCTTAATTCATCATTAAATATCAATACCTTTTCTTGAACAAGATGAAATATTGCTGGTTGTTCTGTTGGAATGAGTCCTGCTTTGGTTTTGAATCTGCTGAATATTCATTGTTTTGAACAGCATTCACAATATAATCAGGGGGTTGATTAATCTCTTCCAGTTGTTGAAATAAACCTTCATCATCATATTCTAATTCTCCTAAATGCTCTAATTCTTCCTCCGTCATTTGACTGAAATCTTTTAACATTTGAAGCTTTCTAGGAGTATATTCTACTGTGGGAACTGTGGAAACATCTTTCATTTTTTCTTGGGAAGTTTTTAAAAGTGGTTTAAAAAATTTCTCTTGTTTTTTTTCAAATGCTTCTTCGCCCGTTAGTTTCTGTCTGCGTTTCTTCTTTATGTCTTCCTGTTGTTTTACAACTTTTGAAACCAACTCTTGATGTTCCTTAAATCTTCTTGCTCTTTCTTTTGTATCCATTTATTTATTGTAAAATATCATTTAATGAATTGTAAAGATCAACAGGGAAATTTTCCTTTTTCTTCATCATTCAAGTAGATGTGTTCAAATAAATCCTTTTCTTTAAATATTTCATCAAATTCTTTATTAACATTAATGCGAGTTGTAATTTCTTCTTCACTAATCCTTGCATCTCTGCTTTTCATACGTTTGTGTTGAGTTTCTTCATCAACATCAAAACCGAATGATAAAATCTTCACTCCGCTCAGATATTTAATAATTTGTCTCGTTCCTTCTGGATTAGTTTCTAATATCCCAACACCACCAGATTTTAGTTTCTTTAACTCACTCTTACAATGTGAATATTTTGTTATACCAAGAGAAACCTCCTCAAATATTTGTCCTTCATTCCTCAATCGCATATGTTCCTCCACTGAAATATAGTGATAATCTTCACCTTTTACTTCTCCAGGTCTTATTGCTCTAGTTGTTGTTGATACAATGCGTATCACGAAGGTGTTTTTAAGTAAATTTACAATATTCTCATTTGTACTACACAAGAACCTTGATTTATGAAAGTTTTTTCCAGAAGCAGATTTACCCACAAGATTTATAATAATAGTTGTCATTTATATATGTAGTTGTTTATAAAACAAAAAATATATCCCTTAATATCTCATCTTGTTTCACAACAATATATTTATATTTTTCAGTCGTGTGCTTCATATAATCCTCAAATTTCTTTTTACTACATAATGTAGAACAATTATCTCTCCAAAAATTATTGATATCTATTGAATTTAACTTGAATAAAATAAAAGTATTAGCATTGTTTCTGATGGAACGACGAGGAAGTTGAAAGTACGATTGACTAAGATAAATACAATTACAAGAAGAATGTCTCCCTCTTGTGTAGTAGCTGTCCATTACCGTTTGGTTTCTCTCATTAACACAATCATCAAAGATAACGAGGTTCTTTTTGATTTATCCAAATCTTGGGAGACGGTATATCATCCGTATTATCACTAAGAATACAAGTTATAAGATTTGATTTCTTTTTACATCTCTGTGTATCACAAAATAGTTGAATTATATCTTCAATGTTATAATCATTTAGGTTTTTTTGACGTTTAAATAAACCTATTATATCTTCTTTTTGAAGACCAGCATTAAAACCTTGTGAGAGTAGTTGATACTCTGGTTGAAAACTCGACTTTGTGAAAATTATTAAATTATCATAATCTAAAAAGTTGGGAGTGAGGAGCATTTTTAAAAGTAAGCAGGTTTTCCACATCCACTTGAACCAACTATGAGACATCTTAATGAATTTGGGAGATTTTTATGGTTGTTAAATTTTATCTTATTTTCCCAAATAGGTAAAAAATCATTCATTTATATATTTGAAAAACAGGTTATTTAATTTATTATTAGCTTTTTTAGAAACTCTATATTTTATCCTAAGTTCAGGTTTAATTTCAAGATAATCCATTATTTTATTTATACAATATCTTGTGTTTATATTTCTAGAAAATTACATCCATGAATAATATACAACAACAATCCTTTGAACATTTCTCTTATACGTTCAGTTTCTTCCCTTGTAAGGAAAGGTGTGTTATCATCCTCATACTTTACATTCATTTCTCTAATCAATCTTGTAAAGTAATTCATTTTTGGTGTAAATCTAAAAGAATTATTTTCCTTTTTATATTTTTATTATCATTAATTAGAAGATAATCACAGAATATACATTGTTTATAGGCTTTTGACTCTGTGTTTAATCCCTGTCTTTCACACGCAGGACAATTCTCAAATTTGTCATATGGAGAATCAGGAAAGTCAAGCATATTTATAAAGTAAAACTTTACTTAAACTGAAATTCATCTATACTTTCAGTTGTATATTACCATCGATATCGATATACTTTTTTTTCATTATCAGATTCAACGACAACATTTTTTATATTAAAGGTAATTTTAAAATTATCGTTAACTACTATTGAACGAAATGTCATTTCACCTGATATATTAACATCTTTCATTTCATCAAGATTTACATCTTTAGGGTTGTTGAAAAAAATACAAATTTCTCCTTGCATATTACAGATGGTCTTATCTTTTCTTTCTAAAGCTTCATCCATAAGGTTTTTGTTCTTTGATACTTTTTCTTGTTTCATTGCTTTTTCTAGTTTTGAATATATTACTAGAAGGAGAGGAGAAACTTTTGTTAGAGATACTTTAATTGATGTTCTACCAGGTATACTAAAAGCCCTTCCACTGAAGGAAATTGAAGAACTCATATTATTTACCATAATAGTTTTTATCCAATAGTTGTTATATTTATCTTTGTTCAATTTTACATCCTTGACATATTTCTCAGTATCTTTAACAGATGAAGAGATTGATTGAAACTTGTCTTTTGTGTCTTGAAACATTGTATTTATTAAGTGAAAAAGTTGGAGGATAAAATGTTTTTAAGCACAGATTCACCTATAAATTAAACGAAATTTTCATCAAGAAAATTTTAGTTCAAGCAAAGTTTTATTCTATAAATATGGTGAATACAACGTACTGCGATGTTTGTAATCACGAATATAAACATTATAGAAAACACCTCCGAACCAACAAACACACATTTAATCTATTTCATCAAATATCTCCTCTTGAGTTGGAAAGAAAACATTGTGATATCTGTTCAAAGGATGTTTTGAAGAGTAGTTATAATCAACATCTTCAATCACAAAAACACAAGAAAAATGAGTTTAAAGTAAAGGGAGACTATTATATTAAAAACACTGATGAGGCATTTAAAGGGCATATAAAAATAAGGATTTTTCAATTTGGAGAACCCGGTCCATCATCAATAGCTGAATCAATTGAAATAGTGAAACCCGATGTTGAAAAATTTATTAAAAAGACATTAAAAGAAATGAAAACTTTAAAGTTTTATATGGGAGTGAAAATGAATATGAAAAGACAAGATGAAGAACAAACTCCTTATATGAGAACAGATCTTCATTTTATAACATCATTTCAAGATTTTTTGAATAGTGGGGTTTATGAAGAACTATCAAGACAAGAGGAGGATGTTGATAATACAGTGGTAGGAAGTGGATTCAATATTAAAAAATCATCTTTTTAGATATACACATTCTAAAATCAAACCCTCTTAAAGCTTCTTCTTATATTGAATTACCAAAAGAAATAAAACTAAAGAAGGCAGTTGTTAATATTAAGAACAATGATAATAAATGTTTTCTCTGGTCTGTTCTTGCTCACTTACATCCACCAAAATGTAATTCAGAAAGAGTAAAACAATATATGAAATATGAGAATACCTTGGACATTAAAGATTTTAAATTCCCAATGCCATTAACAGATATTCCTAAATTTGAGAAAAAGAATAATCTTTCTATTAATGTATATGGATTAACGGATACAAACAAAGTTCAAATATTAAAAATTTCAAACAACTATAAAAATGAAGAAACACACATTGATCTTTTATATTTTAGTGTTGGAAAGAATTCACATTACACATACATCAATAATTTATCAAGATTAATCTCTTCTCAGGTATTCAGAACAGCAAACAAAATATATCCTTGTAAGCGATGTCTTAATTCATTTCATACAAAAGAACGATTAGAACAACATTCAAAATATTGTAGTAATCATAAATCAGCTGTAATTACAATGCCTAAACCTGGTGAAAAGATTTATTTTGAAGATTATAATAAATCTATCATGCACCCATTTGTGATATACGCTGATTTTGAATGTATCCTTAAAAAGATAAATACTGCTTCTCCTAATCCAAAAGAACCATATACAAATAAATATCAAAAACATATTCCTTGTGGTTTTTGTTATTATATCAAATCATCTGTTGGAGAAAAGTATAACAAACTTGAACATTATCGTGGAAAAAATGCTTCACAAGAGTTTGTAAAACGATTAGAAAAGGATTGTATAAGACTCACTAAATTAATGAAAGAAACAAATGAACCGATGAAATTAACCAAAGAAGAAAAATTAGAATTTAGAATGAACAATATCTGTCATATTTGTGAGGGAAATTAAGGAGTTTAAAGTTAGAGACCATTGTCATCTTACTGGTAAATATAGAGGTCCGCTCATTCCTGTTGTAATCTTAATTATAAATTACCTTCTTTTATTCCAGTCTTTCTTCACAACAGCGCCAACTATGATACACATCTATTTATAAATGAACTTTCAAAAACACCAGGGAATATTTCTGCTATAACAAACACAAGTCAAAAGTATATTTCATTTTCAAAAATGATATTCACAAAACCTATAACTCGTATTAGGTTTTTAGATTCTTACAAGTTTATGGGAACACCACTAGCCTACCTCGCATCAAATCTAAGCTCCACGGACTCTTTTCCAAATCTTAATTCATTCTTTCCAAAAGAGGAAATTCTCACTAAAGAGGAAATTCAGATTAAAGAGAGAATTCAAAGTAAAGAGGAAATTCTAACTGAAGATGAAATTCTAATTATAAAGAAAATTCGAACTAAAGAGGAAATTCAGATTAAAGATGAAATTCTGATTAAAGAAGGAATTCTTACGAGAGAGGAAATTCAAACAAGGAATGAAATTCAAAGTAAAGAGAAAATTCTTACAAGTAAGGGAATTTATCCTTATGATTATATGGATTCATTTATGAGATTTAAAGAAACACAACTTCCTTCAAAAGAAAGTTTCTATAATAACCTTTATGAAGAAGAGATAAGTGATAAGGAATATAAACACGCACAAGAAATATGGAAAATATTTAAGATAAAGAACCTTGGAGAATATCATGATTTATATCTAAAAACAGATGTTTTATTGTTAGCTGATGTGTTTGAGGCTTTTAGAACACTCTGTCATAATAAAAATTGTTATGGATTAGACCCTGCCCACTATTTCACAGCTCCTGGTTTAGCTTGGAGTGCAATGTTGAAAATGACAAAACAAGATATAGATTTAATCAGTGATGTTGATATGCTTTTGATGATTGAGAAGTCCAAGAGAGGTGGAATATCACAAGTATGTTCAAAAGATATGCTAAAGCAAATAATAAATATCTTCCAAATTATAATAGTGAAAAAGATAGTAATTATTTGATGTATTTTGATGCTAATAATTTGTATGGATGGGCAATGTCTCAATCTCTGCCTTATGGTAAATTAGAGTGGGTGGAAGAAAAGGATTATGAAAAGGCTTTGATGAATATTGTTATTTCTTCTCAAGAGGAATTGAATGACGAAGAAGAAGGTTATTATTTTGAAGTTGACTTGAGGTACCCGAGTGATCTTCATAATAAGCATAAAGATCTTCCTTTTGCATGTGAGAAAGAAACTCCAAAGAAAGAATGGTTAAGTGATTATCATAAAAGTTTTAATATTAAAGGTAAATCAACAGAAAAGTTATTAACAACATTCTATGATAAAGAGGGATATGTTTTGCATCAGAGAAGCTTAAAACAGTTTTTGAGAGAAGGATTGAGAGTAGCTAAAATTCATAGAGTTTTAAAATTTAAACAAAGTCCTTGGGTGAAAAAGTATATTCAATTCAATACAGATATGAGAGCAAATACAAAAGTAAAATTTGAAGGGGACTTTTATAAATTAATGAATAATGCTGTATTTGGAAAGACTATGGAAAATGTTAGAAACAGACAAAACATTAGATTAGCAACATCTTGGAAAGAAGCTTCGAGATTGATAAATAAACCAAGTTTTGAGAGAGAAGAGGTTTTTTCAGAGAACTTTTCTGCAATTCATATGAAAAAGGAAAGTATTGTAATGGATAAACCAATTTATATTGGAACAGCAGTTCTTGATTTATCAAAGATATTGATGTATGATTATTTGTATAATGACTTAAAGAAAGAGTATGGTGAAAATGTTTCATTGTTGTATATGGATACTGATAGTTTTATCTTAGATATAAAAACTGATGATGTTTATGAAGATATGAAGAAAAATATTGGAGTATATGATACAAGTAATTTCAGCAAGAAGAGTGAGTTATTTTCCAAAAAGAATGAAAAGGTTATTGGTAAGTTTAAGGATGAGTTGGGTGGAAAAGTAATGAGTGAGTTTATTGGATTGAGAGCAAAGGCATATGCTTATAAGTATGGTGAACAGATTGATAAGAGGTTAAAGGGAATAAAGAAATATGTAATAAAGAAATCAATAACTTTTTAGAAATTATTATAATTGTTTGATGAATAAGAAAGAAGAATATAGGAAAAATGAATACAATAAGAAGTTATAAACATAACATATATAGTGAAGAAGTAAATAAAAAGGCATTAGGAGCCTTTGATGATAAGAGATTTATTTTAGATAATGGAATAGATTGTGTTCCATATGGATATTGTATGATAGAGTGTATAAAATAGATTATGTTTTAACGATGGGAAGATGGGTTAGGGTTTTTAAGGGCTACCGCCGCGTTTTTTTCACAATATATAAATGGTTAAACCAAGTATTAATCAAACTAAAGAGTGGAGAAAATCTCAGTCTTGGTATATAAATGGAAAACATAATGAATGTGAAAAATATCAAATAAGTCTTATTGAAAAAATAACTAAAACAAAGGTAAATAAAACAAATAAGCGAATTAATTTAAAAACTAGTAAGTTAGAGGATGTAAAGAAAAAAATGAATATCCTTGAATGGACTGAAAACTTTGATGGTTATCAATTGAACAATGAAAAAACAATTTACTATAATCTCAAAATGATATGTGGCTCAGGAGGTGGTCAAACACGAGCATTAAGAGAAGTTTATCATTTCGTAATGGCACAAATGGGGTATCTTAAAAAATATAAAGATTCAAATGTTTTGTTTGTTAATATTTTAGATGGGGATTATTGTGCAAAGAAAATTAAACTATTGAAGGAATTTGAGAATGAACAAATCTTTATAGGTTCAATGAGTGAGCTGTTCAACCCCCAGGTGTTCAATTCAATGAGGTTCAACCTCCAGGTTAAAAGGGGAGACAAATAAATATACCTTGGGATAAAAAGGGGGGTTTATTTTTAGGGAAAAAAAAAATAAATCGCTGAAAATCCCCCATTCATTTACATGGGGAAAAGTGAGCCAGAATCAGTATTCTTACCCTACTCCTATGAGTAACGTTTTGTAAGCACGTTACACGAACGTTGTTCACACTTTGCAACACGTTACTTGAAAGTACTACTACTACTACTGCTACTACTACCAACATCGACATCACTAAATTCTCTCGAACTAGTACTACTGATACTACTACTAATACTACTACTAACATCGACATCACTAAATTCTCTCGAACTACTACTACTAATAACATCGACATCACTAAATTATCTCGAAGTACTACTACTACTACTACTACCAACATCGACATCACTAAATTCTCTCGAACGACTCCTACTGATACTACTACTACTACTACTACTACCACCACTACTACTACTAACATCGACATCATTAAATTCTCTCGAACTACTACTACTACTAATAACATCGACATCACGAAATTCTCTCGAACTACTACAACTACTACTAATAACATCGACATCACGAAATTCTCTCGAACTACTACTACTACTACTACTACTACTACTACTACTACTACTACTACTACTACTACTACTGCTACTGCCACTGCTACTGACATTGACATCTACTCAACATGGAGTCTGGAACACTGACGGGTTCCTCTTGTGAAGCCCATTTGTATATACCAAGTCCCCTAAACGCTGCCAATACGCCATTATATGGTAGCTGTAAGTTAGAAACACGTTCAGTAAGTTCTGTGGTCATCCGGAAGACGTCAATCAAATTCATCTTCATACGCCAATGTGCGTTTGAGATACGTTACACATAGGTTCAAAGCACGCTACTAATAGGTTCAAAGCACATTACTCGTAGGTTAAAAATTAAGTTTCGGGTATGCTAAACATTACCTCGACGTGTTTCGACTTATGAGTAACTTACAAGTAACGTGTGGCCGACGTGTGTAAACAATTGCGGAGCGTGCCGAGAACTTATGCCAGCGTATACGGAACTTGTGAGCCATACGTCGAGTACGTCGTGAAACTTTCAGCATGCTTGAAATTTCACGACGTACTAGACGTACCACGTAATATGCCAGCGTACTTCATTGTTTTTCATCGTGCTCCTAACGTATACACAACTTACCCATACCGTATTCGACGTGTCCCAGCGTTTTAGACACATTTTTCATAGGTCGGCATACGCTGGCTAAATCGTCAAGATGTGACTGCGATGTTGACACTTCCAATTTTCAGGCGGTTATGATTTAAATCTGCGTGCGGCAGGTTTTTAACAGAGAACGCCACGAGTTCGTCGGCGATACGTGCAGCATGCTATGCCTAAGTTAAACTATCGTTGGGCATAGGTTGTGAATGTCGACAACAGGCTAATCATTCGTTGGTATAAGTTATCTTTAACACAACGAAACGTTCTGTGCCCGTTACTAATATGTTATGCATATGACCAACACGTTATGAATCCAACCAAAACTTAAAAAAAAACCTCAAAACTTCAGTGTACGCCAACGTTTTACATGCATTTTTATACGTTGCCATTCCTGGCTAAAACGTCAAGGTGTGACTGGGCCTTTAGTTTCCGTCTGCGTTTCTTCTTTATGTCTTACTGTTGTTTTACAACTTTTGAAACCAACTCTTGATGTTCCTTAAATCTTCTTGTTCTTTCTTTCGCATCCATTTATTTATTGGAAAATATCATTTAATATCTCATCTTGTTTCACAACAATATATTTATATTTTTCAGTCGTGTGCTTCATGTAATCTCCAAATTCCTTTTTACTACATAATGCACAACAATTATCTCTCCAAAAATTGTTTATATCTATTGAATTTAACTTGAATAAAATTAAAGTATTAGCATTGTTTGTGATGGAACGACGAGGAAGTTGAAAGTACGATTGACTGAGATAATTACAATTACAAGAAGAATGTCTCCCTCTTGTGTAGTAGCTGTCCATTACCGTTTCGTTTCTCTCATTAACACAATCATCAAAGATAACGAGATTCTTTTTTGATTTATCCAAATCTTGGGGAGATGGTATATCACCTGTATTATCACTAAGAATACAAGTTATCGGTTTTGATTTCTTTTTACGTCTCTGTGTATCACAAAATAGTTGATTATATCTTCAATGTTATAATCATTTAGGTTTTTTTGAACTTTAAATAAACCGATTATATCTTCTTTTTGAAGACCAGCATTAAAACCTTGTGAGAGTAGTTGATACTCTGGTTGAAAACTCGACTTTGTGAAAATTATATAATTAATTATTAAATTATCATAATCTAAAAAGTTGGGAGTCA